>NC_080459.1:150000-452083 GCF_028018845.1 Melospiza georgiana | reverse complement strand
AGGAATGGTGTGGCCAGCAGGAGCAGGGAGCTCATTCTGCCCCTGTATGGGCACTGCTGAGGCTGCACCTTGAGTGCTGTGTCCAGTTCTGGCCCCTCAGTTTAGGAAGGACGTTGATATGCTTGAGCACATCCAGAGGAGGGCAGCAAGGCTGCTGAGGGATTTGGAACACAAGCCCTGTGAGGAACGTTTGAAGGAGCTGGGGCTGTTTAGCCTGGAGAAGAGGAGGCTCAGGTGGGGTCGGTCTCTTCCACAGGACAGCACTGACAGAACCAGAGGACACAGTCTCAAGCTACATCAGGGGAGGGATAGGTTGGATATTAGGAAAAAAATTTTCACCAAAAGAATAATAAAGCACTGGAATGCTCTTCCCAGGGAGGTGGTAGAATCACCATCTCTGGATGTGTTTAAAAAAAGACTGGACATGGCACTAGGTGCTATAGTTGAGGTGTTAGGGCATAGGTTGGACTTGATGATCTGAGAGGTCTCTTCCAACCTCATTATTCTGTGATTCTGTGATTCGTGTGTGTTCATGGCAATATCACAGGTACTCCTGGGCAAAGTCTCTGAAGCTGCCTTTACTTAACTCAGCAGTGTCTGTCAGAAGGAGAGGACAGAAATGGGGTGAAGAACCTGCTAGAAGGAATTTTGGCTTCACTGATAATTCTGGCAAAACTTTTATTGATTTTGCTGGACTGCAGTTATCCATGTCTTTAAGCCCATCTATTTGGTGATGTCTGAAGGGGATTTGGGATATTTCATTGTATTTGTTTCTCCTATGTGCTCTGTAATGCCTTTTGATACATACATAGAGGATGCAGAAAGATTTAAACTTGGGCTCCTGATCATATCTAAGGTTATATCACCATCTGTGGAAAAAATATTACTCTTGTGATGTTTCTAAGAGATAAATATGTTAACTACAACAGTCTTAATTAGATAGGATTTGAGATTAAATTGTGGAACCTGTTTTAATAGAATCCAGTAACAATGAATGAATTGTTCTCAAAACTCTACAGAGGCTGAGAAGATCAAGCAGTAGAAACTGACTGTGGAATCAGAACTAAACCAGAAAGAAAGAAAACTCCAAGAGAATAGAAAGATTATTGAAGCACAGAATAAAGCTATTCAAGAACTGCAGGCCAGTATTGTATAGTGTACATTGAATAGATGAAGTTCAGTGCTTCCTGATTCAGTCTGACACTATTATTGATACAGTTAAATATTAAAGACTGTTGCAGTTTGGTTTGTGCCTTGAGAAAATTATTATTTTGAGAAGTTGCAGGCACCTGTCCTGTGTGAGGGTGGGTATGAAGAATATACCTGTAAGTGTCTCATTTGCTGGTAAATTATTGTTCATTAATTATTGCATCTTTCATGCAAAAGATGACTCAGCATGTAATACCAGATAAAACAGACTTCTGTCTACTGATGCCCCAAATTACTTTTTCATGAGGAATTTGAGAAGTCAAAGTGCATTTCTAATAGATTTTTCAATAACAGTGTCTTTTTGCATTTGTTCCCTATGAAATCAGTTTGAAAATGAAAAACTTCATTTGAAACTGGAAGATGAGATATGTGAAAATGAAGATCTCTTGAAAGAGTAAGTAATAGAACCAAGTATATATTTTTGTGGTGGAAATAATCAGTTTCCATGTGGGCAGTTTTATGTAGCTGTTAAATTTTGAAGGTCATTTCCATTGTTGCTCCTTAGGTACACAAAGCACTGTGCACTCCTGTGCAAACATGATATTTTTCCCTCCCTGAGAGCTGCTGCTTCGAGGCATCTGTGTAATCTGCTCAAATCTGCTCAAGGAAACTTGCACTCGCTTCACAGAGAAGACCAGCAAATGTAAATGCTTTTTTAGTTTTCATTTATCAGAGTAAAAGTGCTTCTAGCTTGCTCTAAATTCACAAACAGAAGAAAGAAGAAGAAATTTCTTGTGCTGTTCAGAGAAGTTCTCCAGTTGAGATCGACTGGATGTGGCTCTCAGAATGAGAAGTGAATTTTAAGTGGCTCACAAAATTGGAAGCGAAGCCCCAGGTCTAACAGACTTGTGGTTTGTAGTGCTAAATGCAGAGGGCTTTTGAAGGCTGTGAGATTGTTTGCTGCACGGTTGCCAGCCTGGGAGCTCTTTGGGTGCCCAAACAGTGCTCCAGGTTTGAGGCAGTGCCCACAGCCCCGACTGGCACTGGCAGCCACTGCAGAGCAGGGCAGGGCTCCCCAAGGCTGCCCAGCCCATTGAAGCTTTGCAGTCCCAGCCACACTCTGGGAATATATTCAGACATGAGAAGTGACACTTCATGCCTGGTTTTAGGCAGTAGAATCTACTCTAAATCCCCAGCACTCTGGAACAAATTTCCAGAGCTGACATTTCCTGTTTTCAGCCATCACACATTTGTGGGGAAAAAAGGTCTTAACCCCAAGGTATAATGAGTAACTGGAATTCTTCTCATGAAACTGAACAAGCCAAGACAGCTGGATAACTTAATGAGGTTTAAAGCCTTGGGGTTTTAAAATATGTTCTTGAGTGGGAATCCTACTTTATATGCAATTTAGAATTGTTATTATAATAATTAGAATTTTACTAACTTGATCCTGGATACTTAAGTGTCTGTTTCTTTTTAGCCTTAATTCTAGAAACACTTGTATATAGTTGTACTGTTCTTTTTTGATAGCTGTTTCTTTTACTGTTCTCTTTTTAATTGTTTTCTTAGGAAAAAATAGTATCAATTACAAAAGTGAAAGGAAAGAAGGAAAATATGGACATGGAGTGTTGCAATTTTATAATGACAGCTCTGTGGTTATAGGTATCTGCGGATAGGAAGAAATTCAGTGCTAAACCCTAGATTACAGTTTATAAATACTAACAGGTTTGATACATTATTATTCAACAGCATTGATACTATAATAATTAATATGGTCACATAAATTGATCCAGAATTACACTTGTTACAGAAAAAAAATATCTTAGGAAGGAAATATAAAAGCTGAGCTTGCTTAATATTTCAGTGAAATACACATTTTCCCTAGATTCTGTAACTTTTGCACAATGTTTCATAATGACTTATTTAATAAGAATGGAGCTGATAATTCCTTTTTTAATTCATTATGCTGATTAAATACAATGACTTGGACAGCTGGCATTCTTGTTCAAAAGAAAAACTTTCTCATATGTTCTTGCTTTGATAGATGAACAGGAAAAGGAAGCAACAATACAATTGTATGAGGAACTTCACTGCAACATAGAAGTAAGTGAGCAAGCCTGATGAAAGGAATGTGAGTTATGTGAGCTGAGCTGAGTTCCATGTTTTTGTTGGGATACTGTTTGTATCCATCATGTGTGGGTATCATGTCATATGTGATGCAGGAAGTTGGGTTTTCAATCCCTTTTCAAGAATTATTTTTGTGTTCTATCAAACACATTCAATGGAGAAGGTGCAGCAGTGTGTGGGATGTAGATCCCTGTGATCTGTGTGATGTGTGCTTAGTTCTGGGTCACTGCCATAGCTTCTGGCTTCTCTTTGGGCTCCGTTTCACCTCCCTGCTGGTTCCTCGGAATGGCTGAGGTGGGCAGCAGCCCCTGGAGAAGTTCCAGGGTTTCCAGTATTGAACTTCAAATATTAAATTTTGTTTTTAGAGAATGACAGTGGCATTTGAAGAGCTTCGTGTGCAAGCAGAGAACGACAGATTGGAAATGAGTTTCAAATGTGAGAATTCTGTTTATTGAGTTTATGCAGCTGGCTCAGTTGCTCAGTTTAGTACTTCATAGCTTGTGTTACACATGCAGTGTCAGGGCAGCAGGATGTGAAGTGCTGGAATGGTGAGCAGCTCACACTGAGACACTTTTATTCATGCTGCCTTTGGTCACTGCCTGGCCCCTTCTGTTGCTGTTCCACTGGGCCAAATCTGGAACTTTAATTTTCAAACAGTCACTCAAAATTGAAGTTTTGTCTGTGAAGTACAGTCTAGAGATCAATACTTATTTCCCATAATTTGTTTAATTAAATGATAATGCACTAGTGTATAGCTACAGAAACTTTAGCTAAATGCTCTCTCTCTGTATGTATAGCCTGCGATGTTCCTGTTTCATTTTCACATGCTCTTTTCTGTTTGTATTTTGATTATAAAATCAAACATTGCCTCAACAATTACTCTTGGGAAACAAATGGTACAGCTGTACAATTCCAAGCAATCTTAAACTGGAAGTTGTATTGAACTTGGAGTATATTTCAGCTAGAATGTTAACTATGGATGTTACTGTATCTCCAAAGTAAAAGAAGAAGCAGAAAAAGTGGACATGTTTGAAAAAGAATGCAAACTGGAAGTCAGTCAAAAGGAAAAGCAGGTTTGCTCATTTTACATCCAATATGTAGAGCTTTATTTGGGACTAAAGGGGCAATGCAAGAGCCAAGAAGTCTTTCTGGGTTTAGTGATGTTTCAGTACCTTTAGTCTACTGGAATTCATGGTTTGATTTTGAATTGAGAACTTTTTGTTTAGAGTAATGTGACTTGATCAATATTTAGCTAAGATTATATCTAGCAAATATTTTCTATCTGTCTATCTATCTATATCTATCTATCTATCTATCTATCTATCTATCTATCTATCTATCTATCTATCTATCTAATTAACTTGATTGACAGCAAAATGTCTGCTTATCATACCTGGGTACAAATGAAAATTATATCTGTCCCTTTTCCAGACTTCATGATGATATTTCTTGCATTTTTCTAGATTTCAGCTCTTACCATACAGAGAGATGAAAAAGATGATGTCATAAAAGACATCAAGGCTCAGCAGCAGACGTCACAAAATAAGATTGCTGACTTAATGGAAGCAAAATGTAAGAGTTCTGCCTACTGTGTTTAAATGTAATTGTTTATAGAATTTAAATGTAATTGTTTATGATTGTTTATTTATTATACGTAATTGTTTATAGAAGCACAGGAAACAGGGCCATGATAGTCTTATTCTGTTGCTGGTTGGCAGCAGAATTTTGGGGCCTTGAAGGCCTTATTTTTGTTTGGAACAGGAGCTGCTCATGTGGGAGCAGGACTGGCAGGGCAGTTTTTAGGGTGAGTCAAGCAGTGAGAGCTTTTGAAAATTGCAAGGGGAAAAAAGAGTTGCTTCAGTTTTGCAAATTTAGTCAGGCAGATGTCACTGAGGAAACTTACTTTTCAGAACTTGAGTTTCAATATTTTTAAGCCATCTGTATTCAAATTTTATGTATTATTTTATAGTATTTGATGTCAGTACTGTTGGTCTTTGTTAAATTCTTTAAATGTATGTAATTTTCCATTTTTGTCAGCATTTTTTAGTAAATATTTTATTTTTAAAATATAAACATCTTTTTTTGTTTAGTACATAAGGAAGAAATGTTAAAGGAATCCCAGGGCAGTAAAGAACATTTGAGGGCAGAGCTGGAAGAGGCTAAAATTTCATTGCAAAAGGCAGAGGTACCTCTTGCTTATAGTTTTACAGTAGAAATAGACTGGATGAGTATTTGCATAAATAATTATGGATACTTTAGACATGAAACAGCTGTAGCTGTTTGTTGCAAAACATGTTTAGAAATGATATCATGTCTTGAAGGTTACTCAAAAGAACTTGGAAACTGAATTCCATACTACAGTGAAAACATTAATTCAGGTTACTGGAGAAAAGGAAGAGCAGGAGGAAGAATGTAAAAAAATTAAGGCTTTGCTTGCAGCCCTGACAGCGGAGTTTGAGACTTCTGTTGCCAATTTGAAAAGTTTGTTGCAAGAAGAGCAAAATAGGTAAATTAAAGAGTTTAAATTCCAAGAGTGATCTTATAGGTTGCAATCTATGACAAAACCAAGAATAATTGGAAATGAAGCTGAAGTTTGGAGGTTTTTTTTCCCACAGTGGTCTAAATGCAGAGTATTTAATGCATTTTTTTTTTGTTTGTGATAGTTGATGCTGTATAAAAAGTAAATGTATGCCCCCTCCAACTTTCATAATTCTGTCTTTAAGAAATACAGATTTCTGTAGGTATATATTTGTTTACTTTTATGTCTGCTGTTCTGAGGTTGTAAAAGTGAAATTTGATATGTGTTGCAGGCAGATATCTCATCTGCCTGTTGAAAGGTAAATGTTCTTAAAGTGCTTGTGGTAAGACTTTGTCTTATTGCCCTGTAAGTTTCAAATGCAGTGCTTTGTACTCCATATTTGGGATTTTTAATTTACCATTTTCTTAGATTAAAGAAATGTGAAGATGATTCAAAGCTGTTTACCTTGGAGCTCCAGAATAAATCTGCTGAACTGGGTAAGGCTTGTACAAAGGCAGAAAATGAGCTAGGCAGTAATAAATATGTTTTCTGCTGTTGTCTGGAAATGGACTGTCTCTAGCAGTTGGAGAAATGATTTTACAGTACCTGCACCTGTCAGGAATGCCTGGACTTATTTTTACTCAGCTGATCCCTTTTCTTTGGGGGTCATTAGTGCTGGCAGCAGTCAAAGGGCAGTGCTGTGCACAGCTCCAATAGTCAGACCATTCATGCATGAATTCCTCTGGAGGTAATTTTGGTTTGCAGCTCAGAGCAGCAGCACTGCAGGTGCCAGGAGTGTCTTCTGCAGCAGAGATAAAACCCTCCCATTGAGGTTTCTGTGACCCTCCCCATGCTGGAAGTGGAATGATGCTGGCAGGGGTTGTCTTTAAATATCATCAATTTGATACCCTGTGGTTTCTAGGGATGTGCTCCTTAGTCCCCAGAGTAAGAGCTCTGCCTTGCTGTTGAGAACTTGGAAAAAATACCAGAATTGTGGATGTGCACATAGAAACCATCTGGAAGTTAGTAACAACTGGTTTCCCTTCTCAGCATATCCATCTGATACCTTCAGCAGTTCAGATTTTTTTTTCTGGAACAATGCAGGTGCATCAATACTTGGAGAATACTCCAGTCTTACAGTCCATGGTTTATTTGAAGTTATAATTGTGGACAACATAATAGGCTCTAAATTTTATTTAAGATAAATATTTAGTTTCTCTTCCGATATAGATTTGCTAATGTCTGAATCATTTTTTCAAGTCTACATTTAGATTAAGTCATAAATTAGCTTTTCAGTTTCTTAACTTAATCCAACAAGTTTTGAGAACTGGGTATTGCAAAAGGGGAAATGTTTTATATTGCCTGCTAAATATGAAAAATTATTCCTGTTCCATTAATTTTACATTCCATGTGCTGTAGAAGAGATGACTAAAGTAAAATGTGATAAAGAGGTGCAACTTGAAGAGCTGTCAGAAACTCTGGTAAATATTCATTTTATTAATGTCATGGCATTTGCTCTTCATATGAAATTCCTCTTGCTTTGTATCTTAAATGCCATAAATAAACTCCACCTACTCAACCTTAACATTTCTACTAAACCTTCTCACACACAATTTCAGTGTTTTCTTTTAAGAACTTCTTTATTGCCTCTGTTTTTTCTTGTCTCCTGTGCTTTTGGTTTTTCTTGTCTCCCATGTTTTGGTTTTCCTTCTCAAGGTTTTTGGTTATTTCCTTCTTTGTTCATGCCCATTCAAATGCCACTCCCTCTGGATATAAATGCCACTCCCTCTGTGAACCCTGCTGTGCTGTGACACAGGCCCATTTTCTGTCACAGAAATCTAAGCTATATGAAATACACTCTTAACAGAGATTTATTTTCATTATGATTTTATATTTACAAACCTAACAAGAATCCATATCAACTAAAGTTAAGAGAGTGTGAAATCAGGAGTGCATTTTACTGCGTCTGCTTGTTATAATCTGTGCATTGAGTGTTCTGAACTGAGTTTCACTCATTTTCTAAAATGGGCAAATTGGAGGACTTTTACTGAAGAAGAATCTTGAGGCTACTGTAGAAAATATGCAGAGAGAGAAAAATGTGGAGAGAGAAATGAAAATGCTCTCCAAATGAGAGAGGTCTGAAGCAAGGCAATAGTAACACGTTTTTAGAAATAGTGAAGTTACATACCATGACTTGGATACAAGTTTATACATAAGAAACAGCACCCAGAGCAGGGTCCCACCCTAATTTTGCAGCCCAGGTAATGAAACTCACAGCAGAGGACAGACAAGAACAGCACTGGTGTCGCAGTTCACTATCTCACACCACTTCCAGATCCCAGCAGAGATTGGAAAGATCCAATCTGGATAATCCATGACATGGATGTTGTTTGGTTCTTCTGAAAGCCTTGTGCTCTTAGCTCATGTCTGATAAACTCCAGCAGTTGGAGTTTGCACATGGATACTCAGAACTCTTCCTTTTCATTTTGCAGAAAGAATTCCATGGTTTGAAAGCACAGCTGATAAGTACAGCTGAGAAGGAACAAGATTATTTAAAGCAGCTTGTGACTCTGAAAACAGATCTTGAACAAGAGGGGTATGACCATTTTGAAAATATAATATTGAATTAGTTTTGGTGTAATATAGAAGTTGCTTTAATCCACAGTGAAATGAACTATGATTGTTTTCTAATGAAAGTTTTGAACCATATATGTGACATTAATTATATACTTACATTTCTAAATTCCACTTTCTCTATTTGTATGTATTCTATGGCATATGTAGTAGTTCCATATCTCTCTGACTTATTTAACAAGAAGAGAAAGTTTCTGAATTCATTCTTAATCTTGCTTTGAACTACATCACCTTCACTAACCATTATATTTATATAAAAGTTGACTCTGATTCTCTTTCCTTCTTCTGTCACCTTTTTACATCTCTCTGACTCTGCTGCAAAGCTTATATTTGTAGATAAAGGCCTGGACTTCTTTCAGAATGGAATAACACTTGATAATGGGTATGTTTTATTTAAAAGGAAATTTCAAAATGCATCTTCTTATTCCTCTTGGCCATTTGTTTGAAATTAGGTTAAAGAATGAACAACTAACAGTGTATCTCAGTAAGCTATCACTAGAGAAAGAACAAACAGCACAAGAGAAAAATGCTGTGGCTGCAGAACTCCAGAAGCTGCAAGAACAACAAGAGGCAAGTTGTAAACTTCCAGCTTTCTTCAAAGGACAATACTCAATTTGACAAATTACTCAGTTTTACAAATTAGACGATGAGCTGCAACATGATTTGGGTCTGTAGAGTACCTGAGCTATTTTTTGTGTTTGAGTTGGAAAGGAAGAGTATTTACACTTCTGAACAAGGCAGGTCAATGTGCTTTGGATGTCTTTGAGTTAAGAAGTCACTTTGAATTTTATTTCTTTGCTGACATATGGGTCTTTATTTAGGACAGTAAGAAAAAAGAAGAAAACACAAAGCAGTTAGTTGAAATCCTAGAAGAGGCAAATGGCCAGCTAAGGCAAGCAAAAACAAATATTAATAACTTATATTGTTAAAGGAAGTAGACTCAAATAGTTGTGTTCAAATGCTGCTTTCTGGGATTTTTTTATTAATGTTTTTCTAGATTACATAGCTAAACAGAAACTATTCAGAATTGCTGTTGGCCAAGTAGAAATTTTCTCAGATTAGAAATACCAGTTGCTGCAGGAACAATGTTTGCCATCATTTTGTATTCCATAGTAGGAGCTGTCTTGTTTCGCATTAGACATCTCAGGTGTGAAGGAAATTCAAATGGAAGCTGAAGGTTATGGATGAAATGTGACACGGCAAAACTGGATCAGAGTTACTCTCTGTATCTCCAGTTCAATAGACAGGCAGCTCCCATGTTTCACAGCTGCATTGCAATAGTCCAGGTCAGGATGTATCTTCCTTGGGTTCCTGGAACATCTTTTCCTACTTAAAAGAAGTATGGACAGTTCACATATTGACTTACTGGGCATGTGGCTGCATTTTAAGAACATTTTCATTGAGCAGCTTATGAAGTTCCCATCAACATTAGCAGCTCTTTTTAGAAAATAAAATATGGGTTTGTTAGAAGTACTGAAAATAAGTTAAAGACATTAAGTAAATATTTACTAATGCTTGTTAATTTGGCACTTAGAAATGAACTGGAGTCTTTGAAGGAGAAAATGGCAAAGACGGGTGAAGAGATGAAAAGTACACTGGATGAAAGAGAAGAAAATGTATGTCATGTGTTGTGAAAATATCTTACAGAACCTGCAGGGCAGCATTCAATGTAAAATCTTTGTTGGGGTTTTTTCTGCAAGTCTCTGCCTGGGGGATGTGATCTCTGCCAGAGGTTTCTTCTTTCCCAGCTGCTGCCAGCTGTGCCATGGTGTGTCCACATGTGAGCCCTGGTATTTCAAAAGACAAGCACAGTCACTGGGATGTTCACTCTAAAAGAGTGAAACATCTTAAAGATTTGTTTGTTTTCAGACAAACAGAGAACCTGCTTTTCTGTTTTTTCATATACCCACTCAGTGATGAATGGGCTCTGGATTAGCTTTTTATATGTAGTGTGAGTTTTAGCTTAAATAGATTCAAACATTTTACTTTCTTTCTATTGGTTCAAAGCAACCTGGGGTTTTTAGCTTTAGAATGGATTTCAAAATTTCATTGTAAAAGTCAAAGATTTACAATTGCAATTTCAGGTTAAGAGTATTGAAAATGAAATTTCAAGAAAGGAAAACCCATTGAAGATTCTAGAAAATAATTGGGAAAATTAATTTTTTCATGGATGTAGGGAACTTCATACAAGTGCATTTTTTAAATTGTGAAGATCCTGGTTTTTTTTTTTTTTCTTCTTCCTTCTTAACTCTATAACCACTAAGGAACTGGTTCACTGCTATAAATTAACATCTTGTGGTACTTTATGGCTAAAACTCTGATTACTCTAACATGTCAGCTGGTGTTTCAGTCCCATTGGAACAAACCAGACTGGTGCAAGTGCAGGTTTGAGAACATTTTCAGGAATTGCTCACATAGGGAGTAATTTGTAGAACTTACTAATTCATGTCTGAAATATCTCTTTCAGATGAATAATTTAAAGAAACAGGTGGAAAATAAAACCAAATGCATTGAAGAGTTGCAGCAGGAGGTGTGTAGAGATTTTAATTTCACAAATACATAAACACATCATACTTTGGGTTGCCTTTTCAGCAGGTTTGTGTCTGCTGTGATGTCTTTAGATACACCTATGTAATTTAAAAATTCTCCTTTCTTATCCTAACCCTGAGCAAATTAGGGAGTCATCTTAGGGATCACTTGATTTGTTAAATGAGCCTTAATTTGAAAAAAACAATTGCAAAAATAATATCTTTAATAAACATCTACTCTTTTTCATTTAGTGCATAGTGTTACTTATGTACTTGTATGAGTATCTCAGTTACCACTAGGATAAAAAAATTCTGCACTGGCACAAACTGTAGTAACTTCACTGTAAAAATAAATAACTTCTATTTTTGGTCATGACATCTTCACACCTTCTGCCAGCAGCATCTTACTTTTAATTCCCATTCTGCACCTCCTTTGTTATTCCCTGCTGCTGCTCAGGAGGAGCCTTTCTTAAGGTCATGAAGAAACAGTAATTATCACAGAAATTAGCTGAACATTCATTTGTTTTAAGAATTATTCTGGAACCTGAGCTGCACAACAGAGAGTTATTTGCCTGATGAAAGCTGGAATTTCTTGATGCAGTTAAACCATTACATAATTCTATTAACTTATTAAGGTACAGTGTTTGTTTTGTTTTATTTCAACAGAATAAGGTGCTGAAAAAGAAAATGACTGCAGAAAGCAAGAAAAGCAATACTTATGAAGGGAATGTAGGTTTAAATAACATCATGTAGAAGATGAGGTGAGTGTTTTTAACTTCCAGTGTAAATAATGATAATACTTGTTAAATACATTCTGAACTGGTTTTTGGATCTGGTTTTGCAGGAATGAGCTCATAGTTTTTAGAAGATGCTTCCATTTGTAATCATTGGGCACTGACTATTGGACATTTAAGAGATGGATTCACATTGCAATTAATGATGTTTCAAATCTGTTCCTTTTTATCTTTTGTTGATAGTGGACTGAACAGGGCTCAGCAACCTCATTGTAACAGAAAAGCATTTAAAAGAAATATATATATATATAAATATATTACTCTTTTTAGGCTGTTCTTTAAATGTGTTGTGCAGTGGCAATCCCTCTGATGGGAATATTGTGTCCAGCTTTGGGTACTGCACTTGAAGAAAAGTGGACTTTTTTGAGGATATTCATATGATAAACTTAAAAGGGAAAAACTGTAATCAAAATGCACAGCTGAGAGGAAAATGTACCATAAAACCTGTGAAAATCTGATACAGATTTACAAGAGAGAGAATACAATCTCCATCTGTATTTGGTTTTTTTCCAAGGCATTCACAGCATTTAGGGTGACTGCTTAGGGCAGTCTTCCCCACTCTGCTGTTGCCATTGTTCCTTTGAGTATTTTCTAACTCACTTCAGGCAAAAGTTCAACTCTTTATTAAAAAAAAGCTGAACTTTAAATAGGAAACACTTGAATCATATACCTGAAAAGTAACAGTGTTTGTGCTCAAAAATAAGAGGTAAGAAAAAATCATTAACATAGTAATTCCTAAACAAATAACAGCAGCAATTCTGCTTTCTCCAAAAGGTGAATAAATTGCAGTTAGAGATGGAAAATATGAACAAGCAACATAAGGAAGAAGTTGACATCTATCAAAAAGACATAGAAACAAGAAAAGTAAATGAAAATAAACTTCGTGAAGAGGTGAGAGGTGTTAATTTTTATGCAATTTATTTTTTAATTTAAAATGTTTTTATGAAGCTTTATTGACAGGATCCTTGCTCATATTTCAGTCTTATCAACATAATTGGAACTTGTTGTGAATCCTTGTGAGCAAAGCTTTAGTACATTAGATGCTGAAGTTGAAGTATTTGAATGTGTCTTTGAAAATAAGAACTCCATTAAAACTTCTTTCTTTCAAGATGTAGTTCAAAGAAATTCCACCTTTGGTATAAAGTCAGCACAGTTAAATTAGATTATAACTTCTCCCACATTAGGATTTTTCTGCCCACACTTTTTTTATGGCAATGCTAAGAAATGTTAGGGCAGAGTGCTTGAAATGGCATTTTGGTTTGCAGTTAGCTTGCCTGCCATGGCTGTACCTTTGATCTTGCCCATTTTAACAATCTGCAGAAAAGATGAGGGATTTGAAAGGATCTTAAAAGCAAATAAAGCCCAAGTGGGACTGCAAACTTTGCACCCACAGGGGGAAGAAGAAATTAAGATTTAAAAGAAATGTATTGTTATGTTGATGAATGAAATGCAATTTATTACTGACAGGTAGAAAAGATGAGGTTGCTTTGTGATGAAACTGCAATGATACAGAGAGAAACTGATGCCAGATGTCAGCACAAGATAACTGAGATGATGGCACTGATGGAAAAGCACAAGGTCAGAGATTTTCCTGCTTGCTGTGGTTTGCAATGTGTGATACCATGTCAATACCATGTTTATAACTTGTGACACCACGTTAATGACCTTTCAAAAGCAGAAACAGGCCTGAGTCTGGGAAAAGGAAGCTGAACATATGCTGGACTTTGCATCATCTAAAATCACATTCATTTGAAGATTATGAACACACTCCTATGGGCAGATAAATTCCATTCATCTAAACTTCTGGGATTTTTAGATTTTTTTTAATTCAGGCTTCCTTTGATACCATGTGAATGCAATATTTTTCAGTATCAGTTTGGTTCTTTCTCTGAGATTACTTAGTGAATGTCAGCAGTTTAGCCTGACACATTTTAGTTTACCTTTCTATTCCTCTATTTTGCAATATCTTTAGCAGATGCATTAATAAAGATTGCCCAGCTGGCTCTTAGTGCTTAGCACATATTGCTGCACAGAAATAAAGCACTCTCTACCAGTCCACAAAATAATACTTGAATTGAGCATTTCCTGTTTTACAGTTTCTGCAGAAGCATCAATGAACCTTTTCTTTATGAATCTTAAGAGCCTGGTTTGAAAATTGATGTTTTAAGACTGGATAACTCTATAACTGTAACATTTAGTCACATGTTTTGAGTTTGTTGTTAGTTTGGTTTTTTTACCACAGAATGAATATGATAAAATGGTTGAAGAAAAAGATGCAGAGTTAAAAGTATATGAAATGAAACAGCAAAAGCAGTTCTCATCAGAATGAGCCCTGGTAAGGAGCACTTTCCAATGGTCAGTAATTCAGTGAAGGGGCTGATGTCCTTGTGTAGGGGTTTTATACTGGCTAATTGCAGGCACACACAAAAAAACATTCACTCATTTTTCTCTGCTGTAGTTGAGCAGAGGAGGGGAAAGAAAAATTCAAGTTGAGATAAAGATTAGGAGAAAAACACTTTGAGGGTAAAGCAGATTCAAACTTAAATAGTATAAAAAAATGTATTACTAATAGAATTAAAAGTGAGTAATGAGAATTAAAATAGTATAAAAAATTTATTACTAATAGAATTAAAAGTGAGTAATGAGAATTAAAATAAACCTTTAAAACACCTTTTTTTCCCAATCCCTCCCTCTTGCCCACCCACAGCACAGAGAGACAAAAGATGTGATCTTCAGTCAGTTTGTGACTTCTCAAAATCTTTTTTCAGTTTGCTTAGAGAGTTCCTTTTCCTGCTGTGCTCTGGGGTCTTTCCCACCAGAGACCATTCTCTGGGAACTTTTCCAGTGTGGTTTGAATTTTTACCAGTAGCAGTCCCACCCAACCTGCTGCAACAGATCTTATTCTGGGCACTAAAAACTCAAAATGTTTCTAAAAGTAAATTGGAGTACCAGAGTGCTTGTGTCTGCTCTTCCAGATAGTGTGTCATGTTCTGATTCCCCACTTTGAATAGGAAACTTTTGTTTTAAATATTTAGATTGTGCCCCCTCACCCCTCTTCTCCCAAGGGTTTTAAGGTATTACCTTGAACACTTCTGATCAAGTACCTGTTTCTTAAAGTGCTTCAGTCTTTGTTAAACAAGCTAAAGCAAAGCTTCAAGTATAGGGCTGAAAAGCAAATAGAATTATCTTGTGTATCTAATGAGTGTCCCTGTTAATTACTGCCTCACTTGGGACTGTTTTCCTTTTTCTGGGCTGTGCATAGTTAACCCTGTTCTTTATTTAATGGTTTGTAGGAAGATGAGCTGTCATGTTTGAAAAGGGAACTCTCCTCCCTTAAGGAACAACTGAGAGCAGAAATGGAAGAAAAGGTGGAGTTTTTTCACTGAGCAGTGGGGATGAGAGGTGTGGCCTGGGCTTGTGCTGTGGGAAGAGTTGGGTAAGAAATGAAACTGAACAGGAAAACAGTGACTTTGGAATGCTGGGGTTGTGCTAAATCTGGTCATCTATTTGTGTGAACTTTGTAACAGTCTGTGATTATAGATTATATATAAATAAACAAACAACAAAACAAAACTCTTCTTTATTTTAGTTAATTTTAACTAGTTAAGCAAAAAAGTTCCCTAAACTGTAGGATTTTTCAGTGACTTTTAAATGCTGAGGTTGTGCTAAATCTGGTTATATTTTTTTGTGAACTTTGTAGCAGTCTGTGATTATAGACTGTGCTCTGTAATTACACCAAGAAGATTTTTAACAACTGAATTCAAATCAATATTTCCTTGCTGTCACAAAACTCTTTTGTAGGAGAATCTTGTAAAAGAGCACTCTGGCAGTATGATTCCTGAAAGTGAAAAGAAGCACAAGGTAACTTTAACTTTTTAATTGCTTTTAGAATTTGGTAGTGTTATATGTGTAGAATCAATTGAAGTGCCATGAGAATTTATTTGCATTCAACAAAAGACATTGGAATGCTTTTGACTTAAAATTTTAAATTATAGAAAGTAAAAATTTATGTTCCTGGGATTCCTAAACCTTGTTTAGATCTATACAGTGAATCTATTCATGTAAAAAATAGAAGGTCTCCAAATTATCTTCCTAACATTAAAAAAAATAAAAATAATAATTAAAAATGCCTCCTTCAGTACAGGAAGCTTCTTGGGCAGTCCAACACTGATATTTTATAACTGCTAACCGTGAATATTTCTTGTTGCATTTTTCTGCCTGTATTTCTTACTTCTCCGTAGATGATTTTTTCCCTCCCTGGGATAAGAAGGGATTTTAAAGGGTCACACCATTCCATGGAGATATTAGCCAGCAGTTTCTGGAAAGGCTCCCAGTGTGTAATTTTTCTTGCTCAGTTGTTGATTTTTTTCTGTCTCTAGAATTGTTTTACTTAGTCTTAAAAGTGTCCATTTGTAAAGGCACTTTTCCTCTATGGAAGAGAAAAAAGCTGATACAGCTGTAAAAATGGTCCAAGTATCAAAGTAGTCCTGACTGCAGAGCTCACCCTTCTTCCCTGCCAGGAGTTCACTTGTGGTTTTCATATTGGAACAATGGAATCCAGCACCATTTTGATGTTATCTGTCTAAAAAAGGACTGCATTGGACCATTCAATGCTTCTCAGTTTCACTTCTAGTGAAAAGACTATTTTAAATAACACCAATCTTGATGTAGCTATCAATCTTTCTCTGAAAGCCTTTTCCTGCAGTTTTGTTTGTTCCCATTTTCTTTGATGTTTGATAGAGTCCAATGCAGTGGCTACAGTTCAGAATAGCCTGAATTTCTGCAGATAAGCATGGAGAACTTAAATACAATGTACCATGAAACTCAACTCTTCCATAGCTTCCCCTTCATTCTCCTCATTTGGCAACAAAAATAATATAAAATATTATATTTCCACCCCTACCCACTTTGTTTGGGTTTTTGCTCCATGTTTGGATGGAAAGATCAGAGTTCCACCATTTCTGTCAGGTGAATTCTTGGACACTCAGACTGTAAACTGGGTCCTGAATTTGGCTTTAGATTCCACACTTAGCCCATAAAATATAATCTAGAAATAGAAACATTTTCTTTCCCAGACATGTGTTATAAAGACTCCTCCAGTGGATAAAATGCAGAGTGGAAGAAGCACAAACCTGCCTGCAGAGCAGAGCAGCAGGAAAAAGCAGAAATGCTTGTGCAGCTGACACTCAGTCAGACAGCTCTGAGCACACTGACCTCCTGGTAAGAGCCAGAGAACAAATCATGTGCTGAGCAGCTCTTTGTGCTCACTGCTGGGGCTGAGAATGGAAATAAAGAGTTTGGGCTTCCACATTCAAGCCAATATTTATCTGTATATTTTTAATTTATTGGTTCTTCCTGGAATTGTCATTGCATGTACATAATTAACATTCTTTTTATTGAACTGTTATAATGTTTAATTGAACTGCCTCATAATGACATCTTAACTTTTCTTTTTCATAGTTTAATATCCTTAGGGGGAAAGAAAAAGTATTTTTAATATAGTGTGACTAAGTAACTTTTAATTTAACTTTTAACTTTTCATTCATTAGAGCATAGTCTCGGAAGAAGAAACGTTTAAAAAATTATACAGAGATTATCCACAAGCTTCACAATTACACTCCACAGCACCAAAAAGGTATGTTAGCCTTTCCTAAGATTAAACCAAGCAGTTAATCAGATTGTTTAAAGAAACTAAAGGATGGCTTTATTTTCCTTCCTAGAGCCCAGCTCCATGCAGTGTGAAATCTCCAGGCTCTGCTCTGAAACTCAAAACCATGAGGAGAATGCGCCAGGTGGGCTGGGCTACGCTCTCCAAAATGGACAGGAAAAGGAAAATTAAAGATGCTGTAAAGCTCTTTGCTTAAAATGCAGAAATACCCAGTGCCCTGGCATTGCTTGCAGGGTTGTTTTTCTCTCAGAGTTAGTGCTTTGTTGCATTTTTCTGTTATACTCAGTGTGTTTAATACTTCAAAATGTTGTAACAAAAACGGGCCAATTTTAAATTTTGAAATTAACAGAACTACATAGAAAGTTGTTTCAAAGCTGTTTCTGGCATTAGAAATTCTGGTTTTGAAGAACTTCTGTTCTTTTAAATTTGCTCTGTTTTTCTTAACACATAAATACTTAGTGGAAGAAATGTAGCTGTTAAATGAATGTTCTTTTACCTGAAGTCCTCTTGCTTTTTCCTGCATTTTAATGGCTGTTAGACCTGTCTTTTCAGACTGTTTTGTTTTCTGTATGTTAAAATGGTTTCAAAACTTCTAAAATTTCAGTAGAATTTTTTGTATTTAAAAACATTTCAGCTTCACAAGGAGTAAAATATGCATGTTATAAGATTGTGTAAACAATGTTAGGATGCCATTAAATTGTTCATCTGAAATATCAAGTATGGGACTATTTGTTGTTGCTTTAAATATTTGAACACAGACAGAAATCACCCACCAGCCTTCCTAGGGACCAGCAGAAGTGCAAGGATAGATTAGAACATCTATTTCAGTATTAATCCTTGATTAATCTTTGTCAGGATCTCTGGCTGGTCAGAGTGACCATGAGAAAAGTTCCAAAGTCTCTTTTCCCAGCCTGGTGCTTGAAGAAGGAGTCAGGGCTCTTCATTTCTCAGTCTCAAGGATGTTTATTTTATCTTATCTATAAAAAATATTCTCCTGCTTTGCCAAGGTCCCTCCAGCAGGACAGTTCCAGGCACTCTGCCTCCCCCGGGGCAGTGTTATGTCTTTAAACTAAAAACTACATATACAATGTTTACAATTACTTACCTATCACCTATGTTAGACAGTGAGCTTCTACTCTAAACCAATCTGTAAGTGCCAACATCACAGCAGAAGATGGAGGCCAAGAAGAAGAAGGAGAAAGCTGGACACACCCAGTTCCCTCCATCTTGCCTCCTGAACCCCCATACCAAAACCCCTAAAATCTACTTTTCCATCCCGTAATAACTTCACTAACTAAAGTGTTGTGGCTTGCTGATCTTCATACCAGATTGGTAATTTGCTCCATGGGTCATAATCAAAACCACAGGGGCATTTTGGGCTCTGTGCCAGGGTCTCTGAGCCCCCTGGCACGGGTCTTGGCTGCTCCGGACAGCCAGAGGGATGTCCTGGGTCCTGACAAATCTTGGTTTCACAACAATGACAAACCCTGCTTCAGAGCCTAGACATACGAAGAAAACTACAAGTACATCTTAATCCCCGAGCCCTGAGCCCCCTGCCCATCACTGGGGGCTCTGAGGGTTTCTCCCCCTGCCCCAGTGTAGGATTGATGGGGGTGGCACGGTCAGGACAGACGGAGATGAGAGATCACTGCAGCCAGGTCATGGAACTTGGGGTTTATTGCAAAGGGCCTGGGTGCAGGGCCCTGCTGGGATTTGGGGTTTATTGCAAAGGGCCTGGGTGCAGGGCCCTGCTGGGATTTGGGGTTTATTGCAAAGGGCCTGGGTGCAGGGCCCTGCTTGGAGCTGCAGCCACAGCTCAGAGCAGGCCCAAGAGAAGAGAGGGGTAGAGAGGATGACAGGGTAAGAGAGTAAAAGCATAAGAGAGTAAAAGGGGTAAGAGCATCAAAGGCAAGAGCTAAGAGACAAGAGGTAAGAGCAAGAGTAAGAGAGGTAAGAGCTAAGAGAGCGAAGTTCCCGTTACAATACAATAAATCTTCTTCTGTGTTGAATATTCTGATTCTCACTTAACCAATCTAGTACAATATACAAATCCTATAGCGTTTCCATACCGCCTATAAGAATCACTACATTACCATCCTGTGCTACATTTTAAACCCTAAAAACTCCTCTTTGGACCCCTTCAGTAGGGGCTGCTCTGACCCTGGGACCTGCCTGCAAGCAGAAGGAATTGTTCCATCAAAAGGGGATTACTTTCAGCGGCCACATCGTTGTTTTCCCGTTGTTCAGTAACTGAGGGATCTCAAAGCTTGCTTTCATTTCAATCTCGCTTATAGTTTCCATATTCTCAAAATCTTTTGCCAGACAATCATATTTGTAAGGCTTTCCTGTTTCATCTCCCCCAACACCCCAGAGCCGGCGCTGCTGCGGCCGTGGGGCAGAGGGGGTGCGAAAGGGGGATCTGGCCTTGGAGCGGGAGGAAGGGGAGAGAGAGGGGAAGGGGAGGAGCAGGAACAGGAGCAGCACGGAGGGAGCAGCCCGAGGAGGAGCAGCAGCCGGGGAAGGAGCATTGCGGGGTTCCAAGGCGAGCCCGCAGCTCAGCTGGGCCCGGCAGCATCGCATTGCCCTGCGTCCCGCAGGTGAGCGCCGAGGGGAAGCGGCAGCTCCGGGAGGGTTTTTGTGGGGGGAGAGGGGGATTTTGCTGGGGTTTGGACCTTGCCGATTCCGGAGTTGTGAAAAGTGTATATTATATGGCTCTATGCAGATATTTACTGTGGGAATCCATAAAATCAGAAGGGTTTGGGAAAGCTGCAAGAGACAGCAGAACTGTGATTGGAGCTAAAGCAGCAGCCATGAGATTGGTCAGCAGAAAAATTATTTAAACTGTAGAAAAAGCAAAGGCAAATAGAACATTGGCCTGTGTATTAATGCTTGTCTGAATAGCTCTCTAAGCTTCAGAAAGTTTATCTAGCAAGATATTAGGAAGGTTAAAGCTTAAGAATGGAGCTCTGCATTGTGTTTTAAGGCTTACAAGCAGGTATTGTATTCGAAATAAGCAAGCATTGTTTTAACCAAAGGTACGTGTGCTTATGGTGTGCGAAAAACGCCAATCACTTGTTTTTAAAATTTTAAAAGTTTATAAGTAATAAAATGGTTCTTAAAATAGTAAGACATTTAGAATAATAATAATTTAGACAATTTCAATTAGGACAATACAAGACAAGAAATACAAAGAGTTACGGATGTCCGGGTACCTTTTTCTGGGCAGCATGAGCCCGAAAAAGGACCCCGCTAACAGAGGAATAACCCTTAAAAACAATAGCCCGTTGCATATTCATACACCTCATAGATGATGCATAAATTCCTTTCAAACACAGGATTCTGTCTGGTCATGGTCAACTTCTTCCTTCTAATCCTAACAGCCCCTTCGAGGCAGGAAGAAGTTCGTTTCTTCTGATAAGAGAGCAAAAAATTCTCTTTCTCGGAAAAATTTAGGTGTCCTGTGGCTGCTATCTTGCTGCAAGTCCTTTCTTTAAAAAAGTATCCGACATAGCATTGTTTCTATTTTAACAATTTTTATAACCTAAAACTATATTTAACATGGTACTTAAGAGAATTAATACAGCATTACTTTCTAACACAACACATATAATATTCATTTTAATATTTGCGAAAAGCCAATCATAAAATGCATGCATTTTTCACATTTACCATATGTATTTTGATGTATTGATTAATAGTGCTGTATTAACATTTTAATAATAAATGTAGTCTTGTAATTAAAAGGTAACTCTTTTAGTTAAAATAAGAATTATGTTAGTGGGGTTTTTTTAAAGAAATGAATGAGGCACTCGCACCAGATAGCAGCCACAGGACACCTAAATCTTTCAGAGAAAAGAATTTATTGCTCTCTTACCAGAAGAAATGAACTTCTTCCTGCCTCTAAGGCACTGTTAGGATTAGAAGAAAGAAGCTGACACTGACCAGCCAGAATCCTGCCTCGAAGGGGCTGTTAGGATTAGAAGGAGAAAGTTGATGGTGATCAGACAGAATCCTGTGTTTGAATGGAATTTATGCATCATGTATGAGGTGTATGAATATGCAACGCGCTATTGTTTTTAAGGGTTAATTCTTTGTTAGCGGGGGTCCTTTTCTGGGTTTGTGCTGCCCAGAAAAAGGTACCCGGACGTCCATAACTCTTTCTGTTTGTTGTCTCGTATTGTCCTAATTCAAATTGTCCAAATTATTATTACTCAAGTTGTATTACTATTTTTATAATAATTTTATTACTATTAAACTTTTAAAATTTTAAAAACAAGTGATTGGCTTTTTTCACAGGAGTTGAGTCCCAAATATGTTTCGGTGTCGCTGAGAGAGGTGTTTTTAATTCATTTGATGAGGGGATATTTTTGGATCTCTTAGGAGTGCAAAGGGGAGCAGGGGAAGCGCTGAGTGCCTGGAGTGGAGGGATGCTGGAGAAAGGGGACCCTGGAACACCTGATGTAAAATTTCAATAGCCAATCCAAATTTTACTTCTATTCCTTTTATTTTAAAGCAAGCAAGCAGCGCTGGGTGGCCAGAGAGTCACTGCTCCCCTCACAGCACACACAGTTTGGTAAAGTATACATACTGTTTTTAAGCCTACAAAGCATTTTCCAATGTGCTTGGTTAGTCCAAATTAGCAAATATCAATAAGCTGGGAGCACCAATTTCATAATCTTTCCAGGTGGTCATTGATTTCTATCCTTGTTGTGGTTGTCTGGAGGGAGGTCTTAGACTGATGTCTGCTACACGATTTTGTCAAGTGCATCAAGTTTTTTATTATACATAAGATTTTAATTGCTTTTTTGCAATATCTCTTAGCTTTACCCCAACTTCCTCTATTTTATTCTAAGCATCAGTCATCTTGCTACCTCATCTCTTTTGCTCTACTATACTTCTTTGATTTTGATGCTTTATTTGACTATTTGGTCATAAAGTTTCAGAACTTTTCTTTGTGTCTCTTTTGGACACAGCGGATAGAAGGATTTGCTGATTCCATTGCCAATTGACATGAATCACAAAAACAATTTCCACAGAATCAGGGGAGGATGAGCTCTGAGACCTCCAAAACCCCCTCAGCATGCCTGAGCAGGACCTGGGAGAGGGGGAATGCCCAGGACCCCCCAGAGCAGAGCTCTGAGAAGAGGGACCCACATAACCTCAAAGTCAGGACACTGGAAATGGGCAACTCCTAGAAGAGTGTTTTTGGAATTCCTGGTTTTTGAAGGTATTTCTGGCCACCAGACACCCAGTGACTTCTAGAGATGGACTTGGCCAGTGGGACCTTCAAAGCCAATGTCCTGGTTTAGGGCAGTTTTGGGAGAAAAACCTCTAAAGGTGTTTCCTGTAGAAGACCAAAGTCAAGTGGCCCCTCCTCCAACTGATTCTGCAAAAGTATTTCCTTTGAGAGAAGTGGAAAAAACTGTTTATTTAACAGGCAAAGCACTCACCAACCCCAAAAATGAACAGTATTAAACAATAAAACTGCTTGCTGCTCCAAAAGAGATGACAAACTCACAAAGTCCCTCCGTGGGCTGTAGCTTGGCTTGCTCAGTCTCTTATGAGTCACTTATCAGTCTCTTATCAGTCTCTTATGAGTCTCTCTGGTGCTGGAAATGCCATTGCCCAGCCCCCCCCCCCGGTGGGGCACAGGTGTGAGCACCTGGTGCTCTTCTGGATGTTCAGTGCAGAGCAGGTTTAGACAGGTCCAAAGAAAAGGAAAACCAAAAACCACAGTCCAGGGAACTTCTCTT
Organism: Melospiza georgiana; assembly: GCF_028018845.1. NCBI lineage: Eukaryota > Metazoa > Chordata > Aves > Passeriformes > Passerellidae > Melospiza > Melospiza georgiana. The sequence continues at coordinate 428,912 of NC_080459.1, read as the reverse complement.
CCTCTGCTAGCTAAAACTAACTAAAAGCAAAGGAAGGCTCTGTCCCGCTGTCTGTCCGTCCACAGACAACAGAGGAGCCGGAATGTGGAGGAGTGAGAGAGGTTCTGAAAACAAACTCCATGCTTCTTCTTCCTCCATCTTTGTTCTCAGAACCAGCCTTAAAGGTGCAAAGCTTATTTCAGACAAATGGGGATATGAGCATCATAAATTTGCCCATTATCCCTGGCATCCACAAAAGACCCTTGGGCTGTGTAATCAGGACCCAGGAGAGGAGGAATTCCCAGGACCCATGGGCCCCCCAGCAGCTCTGAGAATAGGGACCGCATAACCCCAAAGTGAGGACACTGGAAACAGGGAACTCCTGGGAGAGGTTTTTGGACTCCTTGATTTTGGAGATATTTCTGGCCACCCGGTGACTTCTAGAGATGGACTTGATCAGTGGGACCTTCGAAGGCAATGCACTCACATCTTGTTTTTTCCGCAAACCAGGATTTCCCATTCCCAAACCTTATCTGGATAGAGAAGAAGGCTGCGAGGAAGCCGAAGATGCCCCAGGACACCCAGGCAGGTGAGGCGGAAGTTGCTGCCCCTTTCCCCCTCTCTTCTGCTCCATCTCCCAGCCCAGCACGGCCCCTGGCTGCAGGACTGATGCTGCTGATGCTGTCCAGCCAGGGATGCACTGGGGGGATCTCCTTCCCCTTCCCTGTGGCACAGATACAAATCTCATCCTCTCCTTGTCCTTCCTCCCTCAGAGCAGGAGCTGAGGATGGAGACCAGGGAGGGCAAATCCCCATGGCAGAACATCGTGGCAGAGGCCACTTTGAGTGGCTACAGGGCACAGGAGTGCAATGGGGAGGAAAAGCCCTGGAGATCCCACAGGAGGAGGGGCTGCAAACCCAGCCCAGGATGCTCTGAGGAGGAAAGACCCAGTCTGGCCAGAGCTCTGAGGTGGTGGTCTATGAGCAGCTTGATGATGGCAAGAAGCCCCACCAGTACTTGGAATGTGGGAAGAGTTTCCCCACGAGCTACCACCTGATCATCCACCAGAGGATGCACACCAGGGAACGGCCCCATGAGTGTGGGGAATGTGGGAAGAGCTTCAGGTTCAGCTCCCACCTGATCATCCACCAGAGGATCCACACCAATGAACGGCCCTATCAATGTGGAGAATGTGGGAAAGGCTTCAGGAGGAGCTCCAGCCTGAAACTCCACCAGATGATCCACACTGGGATACGACCCTTTGTGTGTGGAGAATGTGGGAAGGGCTTCCGTCACAGCTCTTGCCTGATCATCCACCAGACAGTGCAAACTGGGGAATGCCCCTACATGTGCTCAGTGTGTGGGAAGAGCTTCATCAAGAACTCCAGCCTGATTCTGCACCAGAGAATCCACACTGGGGAGAGGCCTTACAAGTGTGGAGAATGTGGGAAGAGCTTCAGCCAGAACTCCAGCCTGATTGCCCACCAGAGGATCTGCAGTGGGGACAGGCCATATGAGTGTTCTGAGTGTGGGGAGAGGTTTTTCAGAGCCAATACTGTCTCCTCAAGCACCAGCAGATTCACACAGAATAGAGGCCCTTCTGCTGCCCTGACTGCAGGAAGGGCTTTAAGAAAAACTCCACCTTTGTCACTCACCAGCAGATCCACACTGGGGAGAGGCCCTGACAGTGTCCTAAGTGTGGGAAGAGCTTCTCCCAGAACTCTGCTGTGACCCAACACCAAGGGAGGCAGCAGTAAGGGATGCCCTACAAGTGCCCTGTGTGCAGGAAGAGTGTCGCCTTGATTTTTTAAGATTTTCTAAGCCTTCTGATGTTTACATTCTTGTAGCAAACTTTCTCACACACTTTCTGTAAATAACTTATTGTTTTGCATTCTTTTTTAGAAGAAGAAAAATTTGATGGACTGTTGGTTTGTCCAGTGTCATTGGAGAGGTGGCACTTTCACCCTCCAATCCACTGTCACTTTTAGAAAACTATAAATGTTGGAGTCAGAAAATAAACTTACCTTTTCTCCCCCTTGAGAGCAGCAGTGTGTGTGCTCATGTTGTTTTGTGTCCTACAGTGACAGGAAGAGCTTTGAGCGCTGCTTCAACTCCATCCCCCGTTGGGGACCCCCACTGGATGGTCCACAGTGACCCTCGCTGGGCAGAGACTTGGTCATCCATGGTCCTGGTGATCCGTGTTGGGAAGACACCTGGCTGGTGGTCTCCACATCTTCCTGGCTTCCCCTGGGCACTTGGACACAGCCAGAGAAAAATCCATTGGGATGCAAACTGACAGAATTTCATAGGGGACAGCACATTTTTTTTACTTTTGACACCAAAAAGTCTGACCTTTGGCATCCAATCCTTGCTTTGGGTGGCATCCAGGAATTCCAAATGGTGTTGGAGGTCTTTTCCAACCTGAATCATTCCATGATTCTAATTCTCTCTGGCCCACCAGCATCTTCCACAGCCAGATGGTGATGGACTAGGGCAAAAAACCAGGATTTTGGAGACAATGGAGTGGAAATCCCTCTTAAAACAGGTCATTTCTACCCACCCAAGCACATGGATCCTCAGCCAGCATGGACACGTAAATGCTTTTATTTTGGCCTTTATTTTCTCTCATTTTTCTTTGCCCTTCACCCAACATTGGGGTAAATATAAAGACATTTAAATATCACATGGGTGGTGACATTGTGGGACATGGGTGGTGACATGTTGGGGATGGGGACAAGGACATGGGTGTGAACATGGCTGTGGATGGCGATATTGGGCATGGGGGGGTGTCACAGATAGAGATGGCAACATGGGGCTCTATGGCCATGGATGAGGACATGGGGGACATGGCCATGGATGGTGACACAAGTGGCCTAGGGGACAAGTCCATGGGTTGACATGTCCATGCCATGAGGTGTCCCATGGCCAAGGACAACACATCCCCACCACCACCATGATACTGTCCCTTACATGCTACCATTTATTCCCTGCTCTTCCCCTGGCTGTGACACCCGCCTTGTGGGATGTCCCCATGTCCTGGTGACCCGTGTCACTCAGGCCACTCCCACCAGTGGCTCCAGCAGCAGCCAGAGCCCATCCTTGGCACGCAGGATCAGCTCGGGCTGGCAGCGCGGGGGTGACCTCACGTTGTCCCTTTGCAGCACCAACTAGGACGGTGTCAGTGCCACTACCACCTTCATCTCAGCCATGGCAAAGCTCTGCCCGATTCAGTTCCTGCCACCACGTCCCCACAGTCACTGTCATCCCACTGTGAACCCAGCCAGGGACAGGGGTGGCACTTGGGGACACTCCTGTCCCCACTCCAGCACATACCTGGGGCCAGCAGAGAAGGGGATGAAGGACGGCAGGAAGGACTGTCCCTTGCTGTTCTCCAGACAACCTCAGAGGATTGAACACCTGGGGTGACACTGACACAGTCACACTGAGGGGACACAGCTGTCACCACTGTGGTGGCAGGGACACATGGAGGCCTTGAGAACAGTTAATAACAAGTCAATAACAGGATGAGAAAAACAAGTATTAGTCTCAACAAGAAAACCACAGGTATCGGCAACAAAGAGGGGTTGGTGTGTAATCTGCAACCTATGATGAGCTCGGGTTTTGTAATATGTATAAGCTTAATTAACACCACTATAAAAGAGTGTAAGCTAGATCAATAAATCGGAGTTCAATGCTGATCAGTTAGGATGTAGTCGACTCCCTTTGCTTCCTCAAATGGTGACACATGATCGTGATATGGCAATGCACCACGGAGGAGTGAAGACACGGCTCAGGTCCTGAGAAGCAGCCGGGACGGCAGAAAACGCGGAGAACAGAAAAAAAAAAGCGGATAAAAAAGAAGCTGAGACGCGTCATGCCTCGGGTGTTGTACAGGCCAGCCCGATTGATACGTGCTGCATGGACCTTGAAGAGGCTGCAACAGCGCTGACGATTTTAGGTATGAAAAGGCAAGCAGCATATGATTTATTTACTGCCTTTTTACAAAAAAGGCAGGTTAAGGGGACAGATTTGCAAAAGGATTTACCAGGGCTTTTGGCTTGTGGCTACGATAGGGGAGTTTTCATTAACCCCCATACGGTTCACGAGTTAACGGAGTGGCGTAAATTTGGTGATTTATTATGGGAGGCTACTTTAGAGGGCAATAAAACTGCCTAGAAGTTAGGTAAATTATGGCGGGTCGTTCGCAATGAATTACTGCAGTTTCAGGCTGAGAAAGAGGCTGCCCAGCAGGCTACCACCGCTCATGGGTGTAATAAACATTACGGTCAGGACAGGGGATACGATCAGGATAGGAGATTACCATTAGCCCCTGCAATGAGGACGGTCTTATTACCTGCTTTGCCGCCCTCTTCTGCTTTAAGCCAGGCTACACAGAGCGCTTCTGAGGCTTCCACACCCCCTGAACAACACGAACTATGGCCAAGACCGCCCAATAATCTTCCGAAAATCAATGAGACGATCCCTGGGGCAGAAAATGACCTAGCGGGGGCTATTGCAAGGGAGCGGAGGTTGGCCTGAGCTGCACTTGCCAGAGACGCTATGAAAAAGGGGGATGGGGAGCTTATCAGCGCTGCTACCCAGCTGGCTTGTCCTGTTGTATTCAATCCGCAAGAGGGAGGGTGCCGACGGAAGGAGACCAGGACATCAATTAGATCATCACAGGCCCAATTTTATTGATCAGTACAGCAGGTTAAATACAGTTCATAATGAGCTTCATACGTATTGCAAAAGTTGAGCTCAGGATTGGTTAGTTACATATCAGCAACTACGCCTACTTCTGCATTCCTATGGTTCTACTTTTAATACTTTCTACATATTCTCAGGGAGAATCTCTCTTCCCTATCCTCATGTTGCGGCAAGGGCACCCTGTCCTTGCCTGTCATTGGTCACTGACTGCTGACTTCTCCTTTCAGCTTACTGACTGCTGACTTCCCTCTCTCAGCTTAACCAGCGGCATTATGTCAGCATGGCCTTTCTCAGCTAACCAATTATTAATAAATCTCTCCACATTTCCCTCGTTTTCTTCGTGAGCAAGGAGATTAGTTTGCCATGTTTTTGCTATTGTACGGCTAACCATGTTTTGAATACAGTTAAAGATACAAGGCAAAATAAGCAAAAACAGTAAGATTACACCCAGAAGTCCTGTAGCATAGATCACAAGGTTCCTCAGCCACGGTCCAAGTCCTAAGCCTTTAAGCCATTCGTCAATTCCTAAACCTTCTTCTTCCTTAAGTTTGTGAAGTCCCTGTTGCAATTCTTTTATCTTAGTGTGAATGGACACTGAATGATCAGACAGATTCATGCAACACATTCCCTCAAACTCTTCACATCCATGCCCTTGTGCTAAGAGCAAAAAATCTACAGCAGCTCTATTTTGCAAAACAGCATGATTAACACTTTGCACATCTGCGGTTAACATGTCTAGAATTTGTGATGTCTTGTTCAGCTCATCCCTTGCCCAGCATCCTAATTGTTTTGCTAAGTTCATGGCTTTATTGGCAGATCCTCCTGGCAAGATAGTTGAAACCACCACCTGTTTGAATGTGCCCCAAAACCGTGGATCTCCTATCTGGCTGCAGTCTAAGTCATGTATGCTACGTCTTTTCCTGTTTGAATTTTGACTCAGCTGCATTAGCAAGGACACATTAGGGTGAAACAATGACAATTTTCCCAAAAAACAGAGTCCACCTTGTGGTTTAGCTGGTATACCATTCCACGCCCTATCTCCACAAATCAAAAATATTCCTGTGGGTAGTTTCATTGGTGCTGTGATATTTGTGCCGTTACATTGACTGTAATGCTGTGGAGAGAATTCACTCACATTCAGAGATGAATCTAGGGTGGCCCATGTTTCTTTAGGTTGGTTTAAATTCTGAGCACCCGAAAGTTTGAAGCTAAACCATCCGCCAGCTGTAGTGTTAGACATACTGGCATTTGTACTTCCAAAAAGATCCAATTCTTCAGGAGGAGAATGCAAAGAGGTGTTAAGTGATTGGATTAGTAAGCATTGACGATAGCCATCACTCTGACCTGCAGTATACCCTTGTTGCACTGGCAATGTGATGTTTGACATGTTAAACATACATAAGGTTTGATTGTTTATCAAACTACAAAATTCTCCAGGAGACCACACTGGAAGTCCCACCAGGCATGTTCGAAATGGGTTAGTGACTCCTCCAAGACTAAGACAAAGTGATGATTGGTTAGTTTGATTAGCAAGTGTCACCCATAAATTTTCCCTTGATTGACTAAAGTGTGTTATTCCTACTGCTTCACTTGCTACAGCATTGAGCAGCATAACAAGAACAAACCTCATTTTTCTTTCTGCTTGCTTTGTTTTTCCTTTCTTCGTTGTCTTTTCCCTGGTTTGCTAGATTGTCTATTGTAAGGCTGAGTCAATTTTTGAATATGCTGATCTAATTCTAAATCAGCATCCTTGCTCACAGGTATAGCATGAGGTAAGTTTGAAGGCAAATCAGCTTTACAGCGAGCTGCTATGATGCGTGAGGCTTTATTAATTTCAAATATTCTAAGGTTTTCCTGCAACTTCCACCTAAGATATGCTATAACCACTTGTTCTGCACTCTCAAAAAGCTGTAATCCTGTCCGTCCTGGCAGGCCAGTACTTTGTTCAAGAGCTCTAACCCAGATAAAATTTCAAATCCACCTTCCAAAACAAGGTGCACACCATAAATATCCCAATGACTTCTGTGAATACCAGTAAACCTGATTACAATCTGCACAATGCAAAGCTATCCATGCATAGCACTTATCATTATCCCTTTTACAAACATAACAAGGAAGTGAATGTAAGTAAGGACCAGTATAAAAGTCTGGTTCTTCAACGCAATGCAACCAATTCAATGGTGGTGATCGCAAAGCCTCTTCAGCTTTTTTACTATATGAGGCTAACAGCTCAAGGTCTTTCTTTAATACAAGGCATATCTTATTTCGTAACCGTAGTTCCTGTTCATTATCTTCTTCAACAACTATATCCTCCCGAGGGTCCCACAATTGTAAAATTGTCCTAATCATAGAAAATTAATTAACAATCACTGATATCTTTGTTCAAATGAGATCGTCCCCTTTTTGCCTTCTTTTTCTTATCTGTCTTCAATCTTGTTGCTCCTAATTTTACTGGTCCTGCCACTTGTAAACTCAATTTTTGCAACTTGTCAATGCAGCAATCTAATGCCCTATCAGGATCCCCTTTGAAGGGTCTTACAATTGAATGCTGTGTTAAAGGCACTAATTTCCTACACCTTATAGAAACTATACGTGATTTACTTTGAACCTTAATTCTATTCACAATACATTGTACCTCCCATTGATAATAAGCAAGAATTTTCTGTTCAGGAGAGTCATAAAGACTTAAAGCTATATATGCGTTTTGCCCTGTTTGTCTCCTTAATTCATCTTGCCAACTTTTACCCCACGTGTGCTCGTGTTCACAAGTGTGACACCACAAATCCCACAATAATGATTGTTCTATCCAAAATGTTCTATCACAACCCCCACAACGCAGGGCTATCCAGGCAGCACAATGTGGATTGTGACAGTCAAGGCAATGTTCTTTCGCTGGATTTGTTAAGCAAAAAGTTGATAATGAGTCAATAAAACCAATCAACTCCTGGGCCGTCTGGTAGTGATGTGTCAGTGCTCTGTCCACCGCTTCCGAGTACCCCTTCAATTGTAACAGTAGTGGTTGTAGGACTAGAAGCAGTTTCTTCCCCAGTCGCTCCTTGTCCTCCTCCGTAAGGCAGTCCACCAGAGGCTGCATCAAAAACAGGTTTAGTCCACTTAGCAGGCACCCACAAAGGTCCTGTAGGTGAGGAAACACAAAGATACCCCCGACCCCAATATAATACTTTTGCAGGTTTTTCCCATAATCCTGTACTCGGGTTCTTGTACTTCACCCAGACCTCTGTTTCCTTAGTATTTTCCTGACCTGACCTTGGATGATGTTTCATTGCAGGAGGGGTATCATCTTCCCCAAAAATGCATAAATGGTTAATCACATACAAAACCTTAGCCAAACATGCTTGTGGATCTGCCAAATCTTGATGTTTTTCAATATACTGCTTAAGGGTACCGTTTGCTCTTTCCTGTAAAGCTTTCCTTAACTGTATCAGTAACTCATACAATCGTTTATTATTCACTTCCTTAATTGCTGCTTCCTCTATTTGTTTGACTACTCCTGCAACATACATAGAGTCTGTAACCACATTTAAAGGCTCCTGTAAGTTGGACACTGTCCATACTACTGCTAACAATTCCAGAGTTTGTAAACTATCCCTGTGTGTGCTGTTCCTTTACCAATTCATGGGCGTGCATAAGACTCTCCCCTTTTAATGGCCATTGCTTTAACCACCACCGGTGTATCCGTTTTCCAGGTGAGTGGAATGGGGAAAGTCCAAGCAATGGCAATTACCCCAAAGGGTACTGATTAGTTAACACCACTCCCAATTGTGTTAAAGTGTCCCTTCCAATTAAGCAGGAAACTGTAGGAGGCAGTTGAACAATTGAAAACACAGCAAATATTTGTTGATTCTCAATGCACACAGACAAAGACGGCGATCTGCTTGCCAATGTAAATCTTCCTGCTCCTGTGAGCATGTTTGATGATGGAAATAGGGGCCAATGTTGTGGCCACGCTTCTGGAGAAATGATGCTGGTATCTGCTCCTGTATCCAATAATCCATAAAGGGTTATGCTTTGATGCCCATAAGTAATTTCAACCTTTTGCTTTGGTCTATTTTGTAAATCCATGGTTAAAAGTGTAACACCAGTAGAGCCAAAAGCTTTTTCATCCCGTGTTTGCCCAGTAAAAGATTGTATTCCCCATGTCATTTGTGATAGTGGTACCAATTGTGCGATGCGTTGTCCTTTTGTAATTTTAATCGGAGGATAAAGGGTGTAAACCATGATTTGTATTTCCCCTGTATAATCCGCATCGATAACACCAGGCAAAACAAATAATCCCAACATAGTTGTAGAAGAACGTCCCAGCAATAATGCTCCACATGTTTGTCCATTTAATATAAGAGGACCCTTTACTCCAGTGGGTATCCTCTCAGGCCGGTTTGTCATTAGCGTGACTTCTACTGCTGCTGATAAATCCAAGCCGAGGCTCCGTGTTGTTGCGGGTTGCAGACAGGAGGTAGCAGCGATGTCACGGCAGCAGCTGGTGTCTCCGATGTCACGGCGGCAACTTGTGTCTGTCCCTCATTGCCTCATCGGTAACACTTGATGAATGGTCTCGAAACTCCTTGCGTGAATGCCAGTGAGCCGCTTCGGAGAGGAGCAAGAGCAGCTAACACCTGATTCTGAGTAGACTCTGCTTGCTTTTGTAACCCTAATCTTAATTCCTTTAAGGCTTCTGCTATAAATGCCTGTGAAGCTGTTGGCATTAATGCCATTTGCTCTAGTGCTTCCTCAATAGTCTAATTTGCCCCTAAAGTAGCTAACACTCTTTGGGTTGCTGGATTGCTATTTTGCAAGGCACACCTGCCAATGTGCATTAAACAATAACTGCTGATGCTGAGTTAATATCAACCGAACTATTCCTCTTAAATCATTAGGACATAAAACCTGAGTATTAAAAAGATAATCTAGCATTTGCCTAACAGGTTCACTTTTTACTCCAAACTGACTAACCATAGAACGTAGCTGAGTTAACAGCTTCCAATCTAAGGGAGTATATTCTGCTATATTATGCGTAAGGTTCCCCTGTGCATCATACTGTGGTGTGTATGTGACCGGACATGCAAGACTAGAAGCTACTTCCACCGCCTCGCCATCCCCCATTTGCATTACTTGTTTTGCCAAAGCAGCCCAAGCTTCCCTCCTCTGTTTAGCCATCTCCCCCCATGGATCACGGTGTGCCCCTGGGATGGGATCAGACTCTTTAAGGGTGCTATGCTGCTGGCGCTTCGGTGCAGACACCGAGCTTTCGCACGGGGAAGGCAGTGAAGCAGAGGCTGGCTCACGCGGAGGAACCGGCCCCCCCGCTGGAGCTGACAGTGAAACTGGAGCCGGCTCGAGCGGAGCCGGCTCACGCGGAGGAAGCAGCCCCCCCGCCGAAGCCGTAACCGGAGCTGGCTCACTCGGGGGAAGCGGCGGAGGCAAAGCTGGCGGCGGAGGCAAAGCTGGTTTGCTCTTACCCCCACCATCCGACTCACCCTCCCCCTCTGACAGGAAAGGTGCAGACGGTTCCACTGCGCCTATAGGAAAATCCTCCACACCACTTTGCTGGGGACCCTTAGGCATAAGTATCATAGTTACAGAAGGTGCCAGGGGATCATCCTCACGACCATACCCTATATTCCTCTTATGAGCTTCTGTCGCCCTTTCTGCTGCCTTTCTCTCAGAGACTTGCTGAAGTAACGTGTTATACACCACCCGCCATAACTTTCCTAATTTCTTTGCTGACTTATCATCGTCTAACACTGTATCCCACAGTATTTCCCCAAACTTCTTCCACTCTGCTAGCTCATGAACTGTATGAGGGTTAGAAAAGATACCTTTAGCATGGCCATAGGCTAATAACCCTGGTAATTCCTTTTTTAAATCTATCCCTTTTATTCCTCGCCATTCTAAATACGCGGCGAATAAATCATATGCTGCTTGCCTATCCATACCTATTAATCAGCACGCGCTGTTGCAGCTCTCCAGGCTCCTGCGACACGTATTGGCTTGATTCACCGTTGTGATCATCAAGGGTGCTTCAAATTCCAGCACCGTCCCGGCTGCAAGGACCCAAACCCAACTTCCTCGACCGTGGCGTAATCCCCTTTTTCTTTTAATCCGAGAAAAAAGGGCAGAGATTCGGCGTTGCCCGCATTCTCCACCATTTGTTGATGGAAGGAGACCAGGACATCAATTAGATCATCACAGGCCCAATTTTATTGATCAGTACAGCAGGTTAAATACAGTTCATAATGAGCTTCATACCTATTGCAAAAGTTGAGCTCAGGGTTGGTTAGTTACATATCAGCAACTACGCCTACTTCTGCATTCCTATGGTTCTACTTTTGATACTTTCTACATATTCTCAGGGAGAATCTCTCTTCCCTATCCTCATGTTGCAGCAAGGGCATTCTGTCCTTGCCTGTCATTGGTCACTGACTGCTGACTTCTCCTTTCAGCTTACTGACTGCTGACTTCCCTCTCTCAGCTTAACCAGCGGCATTATGTCAGTATGGCCTTTCAGCTAACCAATTATTAATAAATCTCTCCACAGGAGGGGGCATGCAGGCTACTATTACAGCCCTTGATTGGAAATTGCTGTCTCAGCTGAGGTCTACTGTTAGTCAGTTTGGAGTGAAAAGTGAGCCAGCCAAATAGATGTTAGATTGTATTTTTGATGCCAGTCTTCTTTTGGTGAATGATTGTCATGAGATAGCTAAATTGATCTTTACTCAGCCTCAGCAATTGTTATTCAATGCTCATTGGCAAGGGCTTGGAAATGAATGCGTAGCACAGTTAGGGCTAGGCTTACAAGAACAGGCAAAGACCTCTCAAAATCAGGTGTTAGCTGCTCTTGGATCTCTTCAAACGTCAGCAGCACTGCCTTCAACGCCTAGTTGGTGCCAGAACCACAGTGACCACGCACCAACAGAAGTCGTCGCTGCAGCATCAGCACCCTCTCGCACCACCCGACACCACAGGGAGCCTCGGCTTGGAACCGGCAGCTGCCGTAGAAGTTATGCTGATGACCCTGCACCCACGGAAGATCCCGACAGGGATTCACAGACCTATTGTTATACAGGGTCACACGGTGGGTGTTTTGCTTTTTGGAAGATCATCTGCATTGGGATTATTTGTTTTGCCTGGCGTCATTGATGTGGACTATATGTTATGGTGCATACTCTTTTCCCACCACTCCAAATTAACAAAGGACTGAGAATTGCTCAGCTGGTGCCACTTGAGCCAAATGACTAAGGGATTACAGACTATGAAAGGACAAGAGAGGGGGGAAAATGGTTTTGAATCCACTGGAGGACTTACCTTACTGGCTTTGAACCTTTCTGAGAGACCCAAGAAAAGGGTGGAAATGGAATTTCAAGGACAGAAAGGATCATTTTCAGGCTTGTTGGACACTGGAGTAGATTCCAGCATTATTAGCCCTAGCCGTTCGCCTCCTCTCTGCGTTCACATGAATGAAAAACAGCTAACAGCTTTCCTTTTCAGTAGTCCAATTACCACCTACCATGCAATGCCTGATAAGGCAGGACATTATGGCTCAGTTGGGGGTGGTTTTAACCCTTTGGAGTAAAAGCCATTGCTTGGACCGTGGCTGAGGAACCTTGTGACATATACTGTAGAGATATTAGATGTGCTTTTAATGTATTAGATGTGCTTTTAATGCTTCTGCTTATTTTACCTTGTATTTTTAATTATATTCAAAATATGGTCAGTAGAATGATAGAAAAAACCTGTCAGACTAACCTCCTTGCGCAAAAAAGAAAAATGTGGAATTTGTTGGAGAATTTTGCTCAGACATGGCTTGAAGGAAAAAAGGCCATGAACATATACAGCTGGCTAAAAAATAAAAGGCAGCTGTGAGCAGCAAGTTCTCAGGCTTTTCCCTTAACAACAGTAAACACCATATCCTTGAGGAAGTGATGAGAAAAAACATGGTGGAAAACATGGAGGCCTTGAGAACAGTTAATAACAAGTCAATAACAGGATGAGAAAAACAAGTATTAGTCTCAACAAGAAAACCACAGGTATCGGCAACAAAGAGGGGTTGGTGTGTAATCTGCAACCTATGATGAGCTCGGGTTTTGTAATATGTATAAGCTTAATTAACACCACTATAAAAGAGTGTAAGCTAGATCAATAAATCGGAGTTCCATGCTGATCAATTAGGATGTGGTCGACTCCCTTTGCTTCCTCAAGGGACACCTCATAGGGTGGCCCTACCTCAGGCTCGGGCCAGAGGTCTGGGCTGTGGTGGGTCCCGTAGATGCTCATCAGGCAGATGACCCCTGGTGGGATGGGAATGGCCACTTTAGGGACAGCAGATGAGGGTGCGTGGTGACACTGGGGACACCCTGTCATACCCTTGGGGATGACATGGCCATCATGCTGGGGGATGTCCTTGGTGCAGCGCCGGGACACAGCAGTGACAGGATTGGCGTTTTTTACATCCTGTGACCTCCCTGTCCATGGGATGTTGTGTCAGGCACTGCGTGAAAAACGCCAATCACTTGTTTTTCAAAATTTTAGAAGTTTAATAGTAATAAAATGGTTATAAAAATAGCAATATTACTAGAGTAATAAAAATTTGGACAATTAGGATTTAGGACAATATGAGACAATAAAAACAAAGAGTTACAGATGGTCCGGGTACCTTTTTCTGGTACCCATTCAGCACCACAGCCAGATGTGCTTCCACAAACAAAGGCATTGCACAGTTTTTTCCACCAAGATGCTTGAGCTTTACAACAGCAATTTCAGCTGTCAAACACAGAGGTTTGTAATATTGTTAGCATCTGTGCTGTCAAGGTCATGCTGCACCATTGCAGATGAGAGTGAACCCTCATGGACTGTGTGCTTTGCAAATCTGGCAAATTGATGTCACACACATCCCTGGTTTTGGCTGTTTAAAACACACTCACGTCTCAATTGGCACCTTTTCCTCAGCAATATGGGCTACAGTACACACAGGGGAAAGGGGACTGGGTGCCATGGTACACTGGCAATCAGCTTTTGCAGCCTTGGGCATTCCTCAAACCATCAAAACTGATAAAGGGCCTGCTACACTTCCCAGAAAACCAGGCAATTTCTACAGCTCTGGGGTGTATCACACCAAACCAGCATCCCTCATTTACCAGCTGGACAAGCAATAGTGGAAAGAGCACATGAGGCCTGAAAAGGTATAGTTAATAAACAAAAGGGAGGTATGTGGTGAGACCCCACAGAGTAGAATAGCTAAAGCTCTATACACATTAAATCACTTAACAGTATTAGGAAAATCCCTGAACCCAGTTATGCTAAATCACTCCTTATCAATGCAATCGTGTGATGTTCAGCTGCCCAAATCCAAGGGAATGGCACGAGACCTCCTTACCAATACATTGAGGGGGGTCCCTGGGATCTCATTACCTGGGCTTGGGGACATTCATGTGTTCCAACAGACAGTGGGACACATTGGGTACCTGCCAGATGCATCCAGCCTGCACTGCATCCTGACAGCACCTCTTGATAAACCCTCAGCAGACACAGAGCCATGTGATCAGTGATTGGTGACAACCTCATGGAAATCTGGGACTGCAGTTCACATAAAGATTCATCTGTTTACAAATTATACCCCTGTTTACAAACTGTTTTCCTTGTCTACAGATTGTTTCCTAGTTTTTGTGTTTGTTTTTCTTTCTTTAATAAGGGTTGAATGATTCTTGTTCTTACAGACTGTTTTATTTTCTTCAAGGCTTAAATGGTTTGTTGTTTTTACAAATAAGTTGCAATCTGTAACCTATAAGCCTAATGCCTGGGGCATATTTACCTGAGCTCTCCCCTAGCAGTTCCAGGACATAAATGCTGCAGCTATAATGCAAATCAAAATTTATAGAAAATAAAGGGTGAGATGTTGTCACCTTGCCAGCCCCTGGGCTCAGTGACAAGAGCTTTGGCCAATTTGGTCTCTCATAAGCCTGCAGGCATCTCAGTGGCCCAGGACCCAAAGGGGTGTGGAGTTCAAACCAATGACAGCATCCAGACCAGGCCTTTCAAATGCTCTGTATAAAGGAGGGAGTGGAAAACAAAACCCTCTCTTGCCACACAAACATCAGGGTGAGTGGTGTCTGTCTCCTGTGCCCCTCACCCTCCACATGTCACCTAACACAGAGGCAGATCCAGCTCTGGATCACCTCCATGCAGGTGAATCCTGGTGTGTGATCCATGCTGGAATCTCATGGATCCTCTCATTCTGCAGAAACAGGCAGAGAAACCAATTGCTTGACCACAGGTACAGAGGGGAATCTGTGCGGGATTCCAGAAGGGATATAGGGCAGGATTCCAGACCAGGGCATGATTCCAGATCAGGATCAGGTAGAATTCTAAAGTGTGTCTGGGCTGGATTCCAGAGCAGGATCAGGTGGGATGGATGGGGCAGCATTGGAGTGGGATTCCAGAACAGGATTGAGGGGATTCCAAAACAGATCAGGTGGTGTTGGTGGAGCAGGATTGGGGTACAAGGGATGCAGTAGGATCTGGTGGGATCCTTGCTCTCTGTGGGCTCTTCAGCCAGATCCAACCCATGGCGACAGAGACAGGGTGACACCAACTCTTACTCTCATCACCAGCTGAATGATCCATGGTGCAGGTCCAATCCCTTCCCTCTCCCTGCAGAAAGCCACAAATTGCTGGCAGAGTTCATCCTGCTGTTCCCACTCATCACACAGCAGCCCTTCCCAACAGACTGACTTCCTGTTTTCCCATGTTTTAAACACAAGAATTACAGTTGTTCAAAATGTTTTATTTCTCATGTATAAATACCCTGGTTTGGGCAACAAATCTCAGTCCCATCCTCCAGTGCCCAGCACTTCCTCTCAGGGAATGAGGAATAGAAAAGGGGACATTGGGAATTGGGATAAAGACATTGGGGATGGGGACACTGGGAAAGGACTGGGGACACCAGGAACTTGGAGTGAGCACAGCAGGAGTGAGATGAGGACGTGACACCCATGCCCAGATCCATTCCTTGGGATTGATTTTCCACCCTGTGCCCCATGTGCAGGAGCAGACATGGGGACCAGGGATCATGGGGGCATGGTGGATACAGGGGATACACACACATCCAGGGAATGGGCAGACCTGGGGGACACAGTGGGGACATGGGGGACACAGGGAGATGGGATCCTGAGGATGTGGGGAGAAGAGATTCACAGGACACTGTGACTGGGGACACCAGGAGCTGGCTGGTGACACAAACACCGGGAATGAGGACACTGGGGCTGATTCCACTTTATTCCCTGCCAGATGCAGCCCCCTTCTAGCTGCCCATCCCGGGGGCTGCCCAGTGCTGCCTCCTCCAAGGAGCAGGTGGCTGTAGGTGCCGCAGCATTCCCGCAGCTCCACTGGTGTTCCCATCTCCATCATGGCCCCGTGCTCCAGCAGCACCAGGCGATCGGCCCCGTCCAGCACCCGCGGCCAGTGGGACACGACCAGCACGGTCTTGGCCAGCCCAGTGCACACCCAGCGCTGTGCCTGCGGCCAGAGAATGCTCTCATCCCAACCCATCCAGCTCAGAGAACACTCATCCCAACCCATCCAGCTCATCCCAACCCATCCAGCTCAGAGAACACTCATCCCAAACCATCCAGCTCAGAGAACTCCCATCCCAAACCATCCAGCTCAGAGAACTCCCATCCCAACCCATCCAGCTCAGAGAACCCTCATCTCAACCCATCCAGCTAGAACACTCATCCCAACCCATCCAGCTCAGAGAACGCTCATCCCAACCCATCCAATCAGAGAACCCTCATGCCAACCCATCCAACTCAGTCCTACCCTGTCCCACCTGATCCCACCCAGTCCCGACCAACCAATCCCACCCCACTCTCAGTCCCACCCTAATCCTATCATCCTGTTCTTACCATCTCCCTGTTCTCCATCCCATCCCCATGCCCACTATGCCATCCTGCCCACACTATCCCCATTCCCACTGTCCCATCCCATCCTACCACTCCAACCCTTCTCATTGCACTCCATCTCTGTCCTCATCCCAGCATTCCCATCCCCTTCATTCCCACCCCATCCCACCCCACCCTATCGTATCTCCTTGTCTTCATCCTTTGATTCTACTTTCCTGCCATCCTACACCCCTGGTCTCTATCCCATCCTACTATCCAGTCCTATTTCTCCACCTCATTGACCCACACCACCCCACCCAATCCCTGTCTTCATCACATCATTCCCACTCCATGCCAATCATTATCCCTTATTGCCACTACCTCATCCCACCATCCCATTCCAGCCATCCCAGCCATCCCATCATACCCCATTTTCACCAACTGCACCCTTATCCACACCAACCCCCTCCATCCCACCCCACTCACCGCTCCATCATCTCCATCATCCAGCGCCTCGTCGAGGATGAGCACGGCTGGACACTGGAGCAGAGCCCGGGTCAGGGCCACACGGCACCGCTCCCCCACCGCCAGCCGCCCCCCGCGCTCCCCCACCTCTGTGGGAGTGACCACAGGGGATCAGTGGGGTGCAGCCCTGGAGTTCTCCCCTCTTCTCCCACCCCCCACACTCCCCCACCTCTGCGGGGGGACCCTGGGATCAGTGGGATCCCAGCACGAGAGGTTCCCCCCCTTTCCCCTACCCCCCACACTCCCTCACCAGTGTGTGAGCAATCCCATGGGATTAGTGGGATCTGACCTGCGTGAGCAATCCCATGGGATCAGTGGGATGTGACCTCAGGGATCCCCCGCACACCCCACCATGTGCCACCCACTCCGCTCTCCCATCGCTGCCAGAGGATCCTGGGATCAGGGGGATGTGCCCCAGGGGTGGCCCATCCATCCCCCTAGCTCTCACCAGTGTCCCAGCCCTGCTCCAGCCCCTGGAGGAACTCCATGGCTCCAGCAGCAATGGCGGCCTCCCGCAGCTCTGACTCTTTGCAGTGCTCCAGCCCCAGCAGGATGTTCTCACGGATCGTTTCAGAAAACAGGACGGGATCCTGCTCCACCAGCACCACCTGCCCCAGCCCCAAGCCCTATGATGCTGTCTTGGCTCCTGGTGTCCCCACCCCTGTTCCATGACCCCATGCCACCTTGGTGTCCCCATAGTGTCCATCCCTGATCCCATTCTCCCCATCTGTGTCCCCAGTGTCCCCACCCCTGACTTCCCACTTTTCCCATCCCCATTCCTTTCATCCCCATCCCATTTCCCAATGTTCCTATCCCATTTCTTGTTGTCCTCACCCTATTCCTGATGTCCCCATCCTCTTCCCAGTATCCCCATTTCTGCTCCCATGATCCTGTGGTCCCAGTTCCATTTAATTGTTTATTGCAGACATCTTTTATGGAAAATCCTTTCCTTAGGATTTTTCCTCCTGAGAAGCTGAGAGGCCTCAGGAACAAAATGTAAACATTGATTATCTGCTACTGTGGAATGCAACAGGTGCATCTGTGATGGGCCCATGTTGGATGTTTGTAATTAATGGCAAATCACAAGCCAGCTGGCGCAGACAGAGAGCCAAGCCACAAGCCTTTGTTATCATTCTTTCCTATTCTATTCTTAGCTAGCCTCCTGATGAAATCCTTCCTTCTGTTCCTTTAGTATACTTTTAATGTAATATATATATCAGAAAATAATAAATCAAGCCTTCTGAAGCATGGAGTCAAATCCTTGTCTCTTCCCTCATCCAAAAACCCCTGTGAACACCATCACAGTTGTCCCCTGACCCCTGTCCCCATTTTCCCCATTCCATGCCCAGTGTTCCCAGTGTCTCTGCTGTCCCACCTTGCAGTGTTCCTACTCTGGCAGCGGGATCCCATCCAGCAGCACCGTCAGGATCCCATCCAGCAGCACCGCCAGGATCCCGCAGCCACTCCAGCAGCGCCACGGCCGTGCTCTTCCCGCTGCCATTGGGCCCCGCCAGCGCCGTCACCTCCCCGAAGCGCACCTCGAAGCTCACGTCCTGTGGGATGGGGACAGGTGTGAGAGTCTGTCTGAAATATTCCTCATCTGCCTCACCATCATCATTGGGGGACCACTGAAGAGTCCCCACTGTCTAAAATCTCTGGTTGTGAAGGAGAAAGTCACATGCCAACAAGGCCCCGAGACCTGAGAGCATTGTTAAGCTGTTGTCCACAGGTGTATTTACTATATGCTACACTGAGCCCAATGAGAAGAAGAAGGGGGCACCTTGCCTTTTTGCAACAGTAGCCTTGGAAGCTGTCCCATCTTTGCCTGGCTGGACTTCTCCTGAGTTTTGGGTGGTCCCCCACAAAAGACCCTTCACTCTTCTTACAACTGCCGTGACAGACGGACTGAGATGTAAGAAGCCTCTCCATCAAAGACCAAGACATGAAACCCCCATGTGTAAAGGCCCCCCACACTCTTTCCAAGGACTGGGACTGAGACCCTCAACCTGGGAGAGGTGTGTGGGGGAGGCAAGCTAACCAAAGCAAGATGGATGTTGCAGGTGTGAGCAGTGGACCACGAAAACAATGGCTCACGCCCACTGCTGAACATGGACTGTGTGTACCCCTTTTCCAAACATTATTCTTTCCTCCCCGAAGATACAATAAACTACCTTTGACTCAGTTGCAAAATCCATCCCCCTTCCCCCATCGAAAAAGAGTATAATTGGGGTCCAGATGGACTGCAAACCTGAGATCTCCCCGACGTAACAGGCGGATCCTCGACTGGACTGGACCAAAGGATTTCGTCTCTGCATTTGGTAGCTATATCCCCCTCCTTCTCTCTCTCTTTTCTCTCTCTTATCTTTTTCTCTCCCTTAATCCCTCTATTGGATTTTGTTGTGGTCATTCAATAAAGCTGCATTTGTTTTATTACTGCAAATCTCCTGTGCCATGTTGGTTTTTTTGCACCCTGAGATCAATCCATGAACTATCAAGAAACCCGTTCGTAGGGATAGATTGTGACAGCAGGTGATGCCAAAATTCCCACCCCTGGCAAACCCCACCTCCCCCCAGACCCACCTTCAGCACAGGGTGCTCTGGATTTCCAGGATATGTGAAGGAGACCTTCTGAAAAGTGAAATGGCCCTGAAGCTCAGGGGGCTTCCGCGTCCCCCCGACATTCCCTGCGGGTTTCCAATTCAGGTATTCCCAGATCCTCTGTCCAGCAGCTGCGTTGGTCAGGAATTCATTGAAGCTGTAGAGCAGCACCTGGGGAGAAGGAAGGGGGTGGCACCGGGATGGACAGAAGCACGGTCGGATGGACAAACACGTGCATTCCATGGGATCACCTGGATATGGCTACCAACTCTGTCCTGGTACAGCAGGAAGGTGACGAGGACCCCAGGAGTGATGGATCCGTCATGGAGCTGCTGGTGGCTCCAGCACCATGACCCGGATGGACAGTTTGATCACCTGTAGGTGGGACAGGCATATTGCTGCCCCCAACCCACTCCTGGTGTCCTCATTCCATCTGCCCCCATTCCAACCCACTCCTGGTGTCCCCATTCCATCTGCCCCCAATCCACTCCTGGTGTCCCCATTCCATCTGCCCCCAACCCACTCTTGGTGTCCTCATTCTGCCTGTCCCCATCCCACTCCTTTGTGTCTTTATCTCTGTTCCTGGTGGCCTCATCTCTGTTCCTGGTGTCCTCATTCCAGTTCTGGTGTCCCCATCTCACTCCTGATGTCCCTATTCCTGATCCTGATGTGTCACAGACATATTTTCTGAAAAATCTTTTCACCAGGATTTTTCTCCTGAGAAGCTGAGAGGCCTCAGAAACGAAATGTAAACAATAATGATCTGCTGCTGTGGAATGAAGCAGGTGCATCTTTGATTGGTCTCATGTGGTTGTTTTTACTTGATGACCAATCACAGGTCCAGCTGTGTCAGACTCTTTGGTGAGTCACAAGATTTTATTATTCATTCCTTTCTAGCTTTATAATGTCTCCTTTCTCTTTCTTTAGTATATAATTTTCTTTTCATATAATATATATCATAAAATAATAAATCAGCTTTCTGAAACATGAAGTCAAGAATTTTGTCTCTTTTCTCATCCTGGGGACCTGCAAACACCACCACACCGATGTTCCCAACCTTTATCCCAGTGTCCCCATCCTGTTTCTAATGTCACCATTCCCATTCCTGCCATGCCTGTTCCTGAACTCAATGTCCCTGTTCTGTTGTCCCCATTCCCGGTGTCCCCATTGTACTCTGAGTGCCCCCATTTCAGCTGCTGGTTTCCCATTCCTGGTCCCAGTGTCCCCATTCCCAGTACCCCCATTCCCAGTGTCCCTGTTCTGTTGTCCCCATTCCTGGTGTCCCTATTGTACTCTGAGTGCCCCCATCTCAGCCACTGGTTTCCCATTCCTGGTCCCAGTGTTCTCATTCCCAGTGTCCTCATCCCTGATCCTGGCATCCCCATTCTCTGCTGTTCTGATTCCCAGTCCCCCCTGACCCTGTAGACAAGGACGAAGACTGCCAGCTCCAGCTCTATCTGCTCCTTCAGCCTCAGCTTGTTGGAAAAGAAATGAAATTTAGCAAAATGTTTAATTATAGTGAGTTGTGTGAACTGGCTTGTTAAAAAGTAGTTTTGTAGCCATTGAAAGTGTGTTGGGTTTTGTGTGTAACCTAGCAGGTAGTCTTAGGGATTTAATAAATAATTAAACTAGTGCAGGAAAGTAAGAATGCTAACCTGTCTGGAGGCAGCATACAATGCTCTTAGAATAAGATAAGCAGAAGATTAATGATCTTGTTTGTGAACCAAGGAATGTATCACAAGGGGTCTGTGACTAGGCAAAGGGAATGGGGAACTGTTTCTTGGAGGCTAGGCAAGGGGAACGGGAAACTGTTTCTTGGAGACTTTGTTGTGAATCGCATGTATAAGAGGGAAGCACCCATACGTGAATTTGGGGGCTCGGGTTTTTGGGATGTGAGTCCTCCAGCTCCCCGGGCCCTTAATAAAGCACCCACAAAACTTATCCAAGTTTTGTGTCATTTATCAATCGGGCAACAGTTTTCTGGTGACCGCGGCAGGACTCCGAAGGTTGCTGGGGCGGTTCGCGTCCCGATCCACTCCAAGCCGGCACCGAGCACTTCTCGGGGAGACATCGGTTGTACCCGACCCCGCGCCTGTCGGACAACTGCCAAGGTAAGCCCGAAGGTGCTTTATATTGGAAAAAGATGATAATTGGATTTGGATTTGGTGGTTGGTAAAAAAAGCCTAGACTCCAGCCATAAGACGTCTAAGAACGCAGGACTGGAACTCGCCTCCTGTTTGTTTTAGGGAAGGACGGCGAGAAGGTATATTGGTTTAAGGTATATTGGTTTATTGGGATTAAAGGTGGAATTAAAGGTTGTAATATGATGTCTTTTAAAACTTTTAAAACCTTAGTGCAAGCCAATGGTAAAATACCTGGAAATACACCATTAGGTTGTATATTGAAACGGTGGAAAAGTGAGGGGTATTATCAAGAATAGGATAAAAGTAAAATGATAGATTATTGTAATCATTGGTGGCCTGAATATGAGATTGGAGAAGTGGGATGGCCGGTGAATGGTACACTGGAATTGGGGATAATGGAATCTTTGATGCAATTTTTAAGGAGAAATGAGAAATGGGATGAAATACCATATTTGGATTTGTTTTTCGTTTTGTACCGGAAAGAGGAATGGCAAAAGGAGTGCGGTATTTTGGTTTTAGAAGTGAATGATGAGAGGGAGTGTGTGGGATGTAAAGAAAGAAAGGAGCGTAATTTGTATCCTTCAGTCGAGGAAGATTTGTCTTATTGTATAGCACCTCCGAGGGTTCCGGTTGCTCCTAATGTGCCCCCTGCTCCCCCTGCGGATATAGCTATAAAAACGGGATCTAGTGAGAGTGATAGTGATGGTGGTGATGGTGAAAAGAATGAGAGTGTTAAAAGAACTCCGTTAGCAGGGCGGACTCGCAAGGGAAGGAAGGGGCAGAAGGGGCCACAGTTAATTGCGCCGTTAAGGGAAGCTGTGGGACCACAGGGAGAAAGGATACTTATAAAGGTGCCTTTCTCCCCCGGGGATTTGGTAATATAGAAGCAATCAGCGGGGAGTTATCGGGAGAATCCTGAAAGGGTGGCAAGGGTGGTTAAAATGGTAATAAAGACTCAGAATCCGGACTGGAATGATTTACAGGTATTATTAGATACTATAATGGATTCCACGGAAAAGGAAATGGTTATTAGAGCCACTAGAGAAAAGGCTCGTGAGGAAATTCGGTTGAGACAACTAAATGAGACAGTTGATGAATTGGTACCAAGTGAGGAACCTAAGTGGGACCCAAACTCTACGGGAGGAATAAGGGCTGTAAAACGATATCAGGAATTGTTGGTGGAAGGAATTAGGACAGGAATACCTAAGACTATGAACTGGTCTAAGTTGTATTCGGTCAAGCAGGACAAGAATGAGTCTCCGTCTGCCTTTTTAGAACGATTAAAAGACATGGCTCGGAAGTTAACTAATTTAGATGTAGAGGATCAATCGGGAAAACTTCAATTGGCATTGTTGTTTATGGGGCAATCACAAGAGGATATTAGGAAAAAGTTACAAAAGCTGGAAGGAGAGGATACTAGGAGTCTGGATAAAATGCTGGAGGTAGCGTGGAAGGTATACAACAACAGGGAAAAAGAACCTGCAAAAAGACAACAAGCTAGTATTCTGGCTGTAATGCAACAGACAGGGGCAGGAGGAAGACCCATTAGGGGTCGAGGTCGGGGAGGACCTAATCGCAGACAGAGGGGGATGGCAAGAGGTTGGGAAGGATTTGGGTTTGCACCTAACATGGGGAGGTTGGATCCAAACCAGTGTGCGTTTTGCCGACAATTGGGACACTGGAAAAATGAATGCCTGGTTAGAGGAGGTATGGGCATGGGAAACATGGGATTAAGGACAGGTCCAATGGAGAACGCTCCTGTGGGAGGATTTATGGGAGGATCAGCAGAGGCCGCTCAAGCACTAGTTTTGGGAAACTATCAGAATCAAAGCTGACTAGAAAAGGATTTGAGGGTAGTTTTAGAAATAGATGGAAAGGATCAAGAATTTATGGTAGACACTGGAGCTACGTATTCTGTACTCAATAGACGATTGGGACCTTTGAGTGACACAACGGTACAGGTGGTGGGGGCAACAGGGAAGCTAGAGGAACAACCATTTTTACAACCTTTAAATCTTAGGTTTGGGGGGAAGGAATTAGATCACCAATTTTTGTATATGCCAAACTGCCCCACACCCCTTGGCAGAGACCTGTTGTCCCGACTTAATGTGAAAATAATATTTGAAGGGGGAAGGGTGAAATTGGAAATACCTGAGGAACAAATAGCAGGCATTTTTGTGATCAAGGAAGTGGATGCCTCTCCTATTCCAGAAGAAATTGAGCAGGCTGTAGTACCCTGGGTATGGGAGTCAGGGGTCCCCGGAAAATCTAAAGCTGCGCAGCCAGTAAAGGTGGAACTAAAGGAAGGGGCCCGACCAGCGAGGATAAAGCAATACCCCTTGAAGCTTGAGGCAAGGAGGGGAGTAGCCCCGTTAATTAAACAATATTTGGTTCAAGGAATATTACAGGAATGTGAATCGGAGTATAATACTCCAATTTTTCCAGTAAAGAAACCTAATGGTAAGTACCGTTTGGTACAGGACTTAAGGGCTATTAATGAAATAGTGAAAGACATACATCCAGTTGTTGCTAATCCTTATACCTTGTTAACATCTGTATCGGAGGAGTTTAAATGGTTCTCAGTGATTGACCTTAAAGATGCCTTCTTCTGCATCCCACTGGCAGTAGAGAGTAGGAAATATTTTGCCTTCGAGTGGGAGAGTCCTGATTTTGGGAGAAAGAAGCAGCTTACGTGGACCAGAATCCCACAGGGATTTAAAAACTCCCCTACTATTTTTGGAAACCAACTGGCCAAGGAGCTGGAGGAATGGAAGATAACCCAGGTAACAATATCCCCATCCTTGTATGTAGTCCTGCAGTACGTGGACGACATCTTTCTGGCTACTAAGAAAAGGGAAATGTGTGTGGAATTAACAATTAAATTACTCAACATGCTTGGCCAAGCTGGATATCGGGTTTCTAAGGAAAAAGCTGAATTGGTCAAAAATAGTGTTATTTACCTCGGTTGTGAGATCACACAAGGGCAGAGACGTTTGGGAGTAAACCGAATAGAGGCAATATGTGCTATTCCTTTGCCTCGTAACCATCAGGAATTGAGATCTTTTCTAGGAATGGTGGGATGGTGTCGACTGTGGATCATGAATTTCGGTCTCCTAGCCAAGTCACTATAGGAGGCCTTGAAGCAGCATCGATTGGAGTGGACGACACAGCAAAAGAAGGCCTTCCAGGAATTGAAGCAGGCACTAAAGGAGGCCCCAGCCCTAGGACTCCCTGACCTGACCAAGGAATTCCAGTTGTACATGAATGAGAGGCAAAAACTGGCATTGGGGGTCCTCACCCAGAAGGTGGAATCCTGGAAGAGGCCAGTGGGATACTTCTCTAAACAACTGGATTTGGTAAGTTCCGGGTGGCCCTCATGTTTACGAGCCGTAGCGGCAACAATAATTCTTATTCAAGAGGCCCGGAAATTGACTTTGGGGGCAAAAATGAAAGTGTTTGTTCCCCATATGGTCATGGCCGTTTTAGAGCAAAAGGGGGGTCACTGGCTATCATCCAGTCGAATGTTGCAATACCAGGCCATCCTGAGAGAACAAGATGATATTGAAATAAAGACTACTAATCATGTTAATCCAGCAGAGTTTTTACGCAGTGACCAGGAAGCTGGGAGACTGGTGCATGATTGCGTAGAGGTAATTGAACAAGTATATGCCAGCAGACCCGACCTAAAGGATGAACCATTGGAAGAACCTGAATGGGAACTATACACTGATGGATCCAGTTTTGTCGAGAATGGGACTCGCTATGCCGGGTATGCAGTGGTAACATTAGATCGGGTAATAGAGGCAAAGGCTTTGTTACCTGGAACTTCGGCCCAGAAGGCAGAGGTGATTAGACTCACCAGAGCCCTGTATTTGAGCAAGGACAAAAGGGTTAATATCTGGACAGATTCTAAATATGCCTTTGGTGTGGTTCATGTACATGGAGCGTTATAGAAGGAAAGGGGGCTTTTGAATTCACAGGGAACCAACATCAAGCACCGGGAAGAAGTGCTACAGCTACTGGATGCGGTACACAGTCCCAAAGCAGTTGCAGTAATGCATGTTAGAGGACATCAGACTGCGGAAGGAGACGTTTACAGAAGAAATCGATTTGCTGATGTTACAGCTCGGCAAGTGGCACGGGAAGTATGGACTCAAATGGCATTGGTACCGGTAAGAACAAATCCGGCTACCCCATACCTGAATCAGGAGCCCAAATATTCAATAGAAGATAGAAAACTAATAAACTTGCTAAGGGCACAGAAGAATCAACTTGAGTGGTACATTACACCAATGGGACAAATAGTAGTACCTACCCGCATAATGAAATTTATTTTGGAATCAGAACATAATAAATGTCATTGGGGAGCAGAAGTATTGGTAAAATTTTTGAAGAATGAGATAATCTCTAATCAGATGTTAACAATGGCAAAAAGAGTTAATGCAATGTGCCCGGTATGTTTGAAAAATAATCCAGTAGTTAGGAGACAAATACAAATGAGAAAGTTGCAAGTCAGGCCACAACCAGGAGATTACTGGCAAGTTGATTTTTCTGAATTGCCTAGGGCACAGGGATACAGATACTTGTTAGTGTACGTATGTACGTTCTCAGGGTGGCCGGAAGCTTTTCCATGTAGAACTAATCAGGCTAAGGAAGTGGTAAAAACCTTGTTAAAAGAAATAATACCAAGATTTGGAGTACCTTTAAGATTGTCATCAAATAGGGGTCCACATTTTATAGCCGGAGTAGTGCAGGAATTATCACGAATGTTAGATATAACCTGGAATTTGCATACCCCCTGGAGACCTCAGTCTAGTGGGCAGGTAGAAAGGATGAATCAAACCCTGAAAGGACAAATCAAAAAGATTTGCCAGGAAGCTAAACTGCACTGGCCTCAAGCTTTGCCTTTGGCCCTACTCAAGATTCGAATTAAACCAAAGGAAAAGGTAGGCGTAAGTCCATATGAGATATTATATGGCAAACCATATCATACAACTGTATTAAAAGGAGAGGTACATGTGAGTGGAGACCAGGTGATTGCAGAGTATGTTATGTCACTTAATAAGATCTTGAATTCTTTAAGAAATACGTTACAGTAGAATAGACCGCTCACGCTGGAGAATTCTGTCCACGACATCCAGCCTGGGGACCAGGTGTACGTCAAGAAGTGCATCACGGATCCGCTACGAGAATCATGGAGCGGACCCCACCAGGTGATGATGACGACCTACACGGCGGTGAAAGTCCAGGAGATAGATGCTTGGATCCATTACACCAGGGTAAAGAAGGCACCGTTCCAGTGGGAAACCCAGATAGTGTCTCCAACCCGGATGATCTTCCGCGCAAAGCTGCCTTCTTAATTATATTACTGCTAGTGATCATGAGACTAGTACCCGTTTAAAGGTCTACTCTTGTACAGGTTGAAGAAACAAAGGTTACAGTCATGGAAGGGATGGATGTTCAATTAACTTGTGTTATCTTTGACAGCCAGAGAGTTGAGGGCGGTGAAGTTATTGCAATATGGCAACGGGGGGCTGAAAGAAGCCGAGGCAAGATAGGAGTCGGTTGAGATCAGGATAAACAACAAGGAAACACGGTACTGAATCTTACCAAGGTAACCACAAACGATACGAGAGAATATACATGTTTGGTCAAAATACAGGATAGTTTTGATTACAAAAGAGTGAGTATGAGGGTTTTGCCATGGACAGGAGATCGTGCTGAAAACATAAAGGTTAATCCAGTATCAATGGCAGTGGACATGTGGGATGGGCCACCTCTCAGAATAAATTGTTCCTTCCTAGTAAGATCAAGATATCAAAAGAACCTTTGGGTCAAATGGTAGAAGTAAAATAGGGAACTGACCTGAGACAGAATAGAGGACGAGACCAATTGGTGGGGAAAGGAAGGCAAAGGTTGTGGGTAGTTGAGTGTCACTAATCCTAGAATAAGAAATGCATGGTGGAGGCATGACAGAATGATGTTATCCTTACAGAAGCACAGTAAGAGTAGGCGGGAAGTTAATGATACAATAGAACGAAATACTGAGCAGGAAAATTTAGTAGTAGGATTAATCAGAGATTTTGAGATCATGCAGAATGTGACTAAAATAACAGCTTGCCTGCCATTGCCACAAGCTGCAAGTGAACCAATTCCCTGAGGAATAATACCAGTAACCAAAATGCCTGAAACATTCAAGAATGTTTCATGGTCCTGCCAGTCAGTTCCCAAACCAGTAGATGTATGGAGAGATTTGTGTATGACCACTCGGGCTATGACTAGAGAAGAATGTGAAAAGAAATCCAATCATTATGGTTGGATTCAAAATACCAGGAGGTGTTTAATTGCAACCCCAATAGATGAGCCATGCAATACAGTACGAATAAGAACGAAATCCCAACAAAATGAGATGAGTTGTCAGAATGTCACACAGAATTTTGACACCTAGAATAGTTAGAAGACATTATGGAGACCTAGTGTTTTGGAACACTATAATTACCTTGGAGAAGTACAATGGTGCATCCAATGGTCAAGAGTAAACAATCAGTCACATTATAGGGCCCTTACCACGTCTACATCTTCCTGAGAGTTCAGACCGCAGAAAGAGGATTGGAATTGTACTGAGGTTTTTACATGTGATACACCGGAAGACCAAATTGGATTGGTACCGGTGAAAATGGCATTAAAGTGGGGATGCGAGTGTAGGGGGTATGATCACACAGTTAGCAGAGAGTCCATGGATGGACCTATAGATTGCAGATATACTACTGTGCATAGCCCTGGAAATTTAGTCTGGGTGTTGGGACACGGACAATGGACCACACATTTACCTCTAGATGGATCAGTAACACAAATCACCCTAGGGGTTCCCACATTGTGTCCATACTGGAAACAGAATAGATTGATCCAAAGGAAAGGACTCAGAAAGAAGGAAGAATCCCTAGAGGAGCAGTGGCATGAACCTGGCTCAGGAGTGCAATTTGGATGGATATTAGAGTCATTATTCCCTCCGGTAGCGACATATCGAAACAGGGAAATGCTCAACAATTTGTTAGGACAGACAGAAAGGTTGGCAGCAGCTACTAAGAAGGGATTTAAAGATCTAAATTTGCAATTGCAAGCTACATCAAGAATGACCCTACAAAACAGAATGGCATTGGATTTGCTACTGTTAAAGGAACATGGAGTTTGTGGTTACCTGAGTAGGAGAATAGATCATTGCTGTGTACACATTCCAAATGTTACACTTGAAGTTGAGAAAGATATTTTTCAACTGGCAGAAGTGGAAACAAAAACCAAGGAAATTGAAAAGGAAGCACAGCATAATTGGATAGGAGCAGTATTTGATTCTTTGGGGCTTCACCTGTCTGGCTGGATTACGTCTGCTATACAGTATGTACTAATGTTTTTAGTATTTTTAGTGACTATATGGATTGTATATAGATGCCTCTTAGGTGTGATCGAAAAGGAAAAGAGGCGATCTCTCCGGTTGCTGAAGGCGATGACCTGTGGGCGGCAGAATGAAGAACACTCCCCACCTCGTTATAAAGATGTTACTGTTGATTGAGCATCCTTGCAGCAGGACTGAAGGATGCTCAAAAGGGCGGAAATGTTGGAAAAGAAATGAAATTTAGCAAAATATTTAATTATAGTGAGTTTTGTGTGAACTGGTTTGTTAAAAAGTAGTTTTGTAGCCGTTGAAAGTGTGTGTTGGGTTTTGTGTGTTACCTAGAGGATTAATGATCTTGTTTGTGAACCAAGGAATATATCACAAGGGGTCTGTGACCAAGCAAGGGGAACGGAGGACTGTTTCTTGGAGACTTTGTTGTGAATCGCATGTATAAGAGGGAAGCACCCATACGTGAATTTGGGGGCTCGGACTTTAGGGACGTGAGTCCCCCAGTTCCCTGGGCCTTTAATAAAGCACCCACAAAACTTATCCGAGTTTTGTGTCATTTATCAATCGGGCAACAGCACAATGATGCCACACCCACCACGGTGATGTCACACCCACCACGATGACATCACACCCACCACGATGATGACATACCCAGCACAATGACATCACACCCAACACAATGACATTGTACCCAGCACAGTGACATCACACCCACCACAGTGATGTCACATCCACCACAATGACATCATACTCAGCACAATGACGTCACACCCAGAACAATGATGTCACACCCACCACGGTGACATCACACCCACCACAGTGACATCACACCCACCACTGTGACATCATATCCACCACAATAACATCATGCCCAGCACAATGACGTCACACCTGCCACAGTGACGTCATACCCAGCACAATGACGTCACACCCACAACGGTGATGGCACATCCACCACAATGACATCATACTCAGCACAATGACACCACACCCAGAACAATGATGTCACACCCACCACTGTGACATCACACCCACCTCTGTGACGTCATACCCACCACAATGACATAATACCCAGCACAATAACGGCACACACGCCACAGTGACGTCATGCCCAGCACAATGACATCATACCCACCACAGTGATGTCACTGCTGGTGCCACGCCCTGCCCTCATCACAGCTGGCACTGTTACATCACAGGTGACATCACAGGTGACATCATGAGTGACGTCATTGTCCCCATAGGTGTGACACTGAAATTTTGGGGTGCCCTGGGACACCTGTACCCCAAGTCAGGGTGACAGTGAGACCCCTGGGACACCTGTGTCCCCTCAGGTGGGGGTGACTCCCAAATTTTGGGGTGCCCCAAGACACCTGGGTCCCCAACAGGGGTGACACCCAGATTTTGGGGTGTCCTGTGACATCTGTGTCCCCCCAGTCAGGGTGACAGTGACACCCAAAGACCTCTGATACCTGGGACACATGTCCCCAACAGGTGTGACGCTGAAATTCCGAGGTTCCTGTGACACACCTGTGTCCCCTCAGGTGAGGGTGGCACTGAAATTTTGGGGTGTCCTGTGACACTTGTCCTGGAGTCAGGGTGACAATGATACCCCTGGGACACCTGTGTCCCCTCAGGTGAGGGTGGCACTCACATTCCGGTGTTGTTGTCCCCAAACCTGCGGGATCCCCTTGATTGGGGTGTCACCCACATTCCAGCGTCCCCTTGGGCAGGTGTGACACCCACATTCCCGTGTCCCCCCAGGTGAGGGTGTCACCCACATTCCGGTGTCTCCTCAGGTGATGACAGGTGTGACACCCACATTCCGGAATGTCCCCTGGGGCACAGGTGTCACCCATATTCCGATGCCGTTGTCCCCAAACCCGCGGGGTCCCCCAGGGTGGGGACAGGTGTGACACTCACATTGCAGTGTCCCCCCGGGTGAGGACAGGTGTGTCCTCCACATTCCGGTGTCACCCACATTCCCGTGTCCCCTCAGGTGAAGGTGTCACTGAAACTTTGGGGTGCCCTGGGACACCTGTGTCCCCTCAGGTGAGGGTGTCACCCACATTCTCGTGTGCCCCACATTCCGGTGTCCCCTCAGTTGGGGTGCCACCCAAATTTTGGGGTGCCCTGGGACACCTGTGTTCCCTCAGGTGAGGGTGGCACCCACATTCCGGGGCGTCCCCTGGGGCACAGGTGTCACCCACATTCCGGTGTCCCCTCAGGTGAGGACAGGTGTGTCGCCCACATTCCGGGGTGCCCGGGACGTTGTCCCCAAACCCGCAGGGTCCCCTCGGGTGGGGGCAGGTGTGTCACCCACATTCCGGTGTCCCCCCAGGTGAGGTGGCACTGAAATTTCGGGGTGCTCTGTGCCACCTGTGTTCCCTCAGGTGAGGGTGGCACCCGAATTCCGGGGTGTCCCCTGGGGCACAGGTGTCACCCACATTCCAGTGTCACCCACATTCCGGTGTCCCCTCAGGTGAGGACAGGTGTGTCCCCCCCATTCTGGTGTCCCCTCAGGTGAGGACAGGTGTGTCACCCCCATTCCGGTGGTCCCAATCCCGCGGGGTCCCCTCGGGCGGGGGCGGCCCCGGGGCCCAACGGAGCCCGGGGGGGGAGGGGGAGGGGCGGGACAGCCCGGGGGGAGGGGCGCGGTGCCACCCTCGGTGCCACTCGGGTGTCACTATCGGATGTCGCACACGGTGCCACTGTCGGTGTCACACGGCCGGGGCTCGGCAGGGACAGGTTAGCGACAGGTGAGGTACACGGGGAGGGGGGTCCGAAACAGCCCGGGGTGGGCAGGGGGTACCAAACCCCCCCCAGGGTGGGCAGGGGGCACAAAAACCCCAGGATGGGTCCCCAAACCACCGCTGGGTTGGCAGGGGGCTCAAAAATCCTCTCAGGGCGGGCAGGGGGCACAAAAATCCCCAGGATGGCACCAAAAACCCCATCCGAGGTGAGCAGGGGGCACAACCCCCCCCGCCCAGGGTGGGCAGGGGGCACCAAAATCCCATCCAAGGTGGGCAGGGGGCACCAAATTCCTTCCAGGGTGGGCAGGGGCACAGAGATCCCACCCAGGGTGGGCAGGGGGCACCAGAATCCCCCAGGATGGCACCAAAATCCCATCCAGGGTGGGCAGGGGGCACCAAAATTCCCCCAGGATGGCACAAAAATCCGATCCAAGGTGGGCAGGGGGCACCAAAATCCCTTCCAGGGTGGGCAGGGGGCACAAAACACCCCCAAGGTAGGATCCGGGGACCCCCGACCCTTTTCCCCCTCCCAAAAAGAGACCTGGAGATTTTGGGGAGGGGTCGGGGGTCCCATCCCCATCCGGGGCTGATGCGGATTTTGGGGAGGGGTCGGGGGTCCCATCCCCATCCGGGGCTGATGCGGATTTTGGGGAGGGGTCGGGGGTCCCATCCCCATCCGGGGCTGATGTGGATTTTGGGGAGGGGTCGGGGGTCCCATCCCCATCCGGGGCTGATGCGGATTTTGGGGAGGGGTCGGGGGTTCCATCCCCATCCGGGGCTGATGCGGATTTTGGGGAGGGGTCTCTGCAGCTGCTCCAGAGCCATGAGGAACACGGGGGACAGCGGGGGACAGCGGCTGGCACAGGTGGGGGGGGGACCCCCATGGGACCCCCCGGTGAGGGGAGGGACCCCCAGATCAATGACGGACCCCCAGGGACCCTCATGTGAATGAGGGACCCCCAGATCAATGAGGGGATCCCCAGGTGAGGGGAGGACCCGGGGGGCTTTGGGGGTCTCGGGTGATTTTGGGGACACCCAAAGCCCCGAGGGGGTCCTGGGGGGTCCCGTGGGGTGGGGGAGGGGAGGGTTCCCAACCCCGCCCCTCCCCCCCTTTGGCTCGGGACCCCCGGAGCCCCCGGGGCGGCCCCCGGCTGGAATGGGGACACGGGGCGGGGACAGCGACAGCGACAATGCGGGGACAGGGAGGGGACAGCGACAGGGAATGGGACAAGGGGCGGGGACAGCGACAATGCGGGGACAGCGACACAACGGGGACAGCGACAATGAGAGGGCTAGGGAGGGGACAGCGGGGAGGGGACAGTGACAGGGACAGCGACACAACGGGGACAGCGACAGAGCGGGGACAGGGAGGGGACAGCGACAATGAGCCGGGACAGCGATAAGGAATGGGACACGGGGCGGGGACAGCGACAGCGACAATGAGAGGGACACAGTGGGGACAGTGACAGGGACAGCGAAACGGGGAGGGGACAGGGACAGCGACAGGGAAGGGACAGCGACACAAGGAGGACAGTGATAGAGAGGGGACAGCGAGGGGACAGCGACAGGGACAGCGGGGAGGGGACAGAGGGGACAACGACAGCGACACAGCGACAGGGACACAGGGAGGGGACACTGACAACGACAGGGACACAGGGACAGGGACCGCGGGGACAGGGACAGGGACACGGGGAGGGGACAGCGACAGAGCGACACGGAGACTCCCCATCCCCCCCATCCCCCCCCAATTGTTCCCCCCGTTTGTTCCCCCCAAGGGCCCTGAGGGGGCCCCGGATTCGTGGGGACCCCCGGGACATCTTGGGGACCTGCGGGCAATGGGCACCCCCAGAATTTGGGACCCCCGGACTTCTGGGCCCCCCAAACACCTGAGACTTCCCCCAAACACCCGCGACCCCCAAAGACCTGGGATCCCCTCAAACCTGGGACCCCCAAACACCGGGGACCCCCCAACATCTGGGACCCCCAATACCTGCTACCCCCCAAACACCTGGGACCCCCTAAAGACCTGAGACCCCCCCCCAAACTTTGGGGAGCCCCCAAACACCAGGGTCCTCTAAACACCTGAGACCCCCGAAATACCCGGCCCCCCCCAAAGACCTGGCACCCCCAAACACCTGAGAACCCCCCTCAAAACCTGGGACCCCCCAACACCTGGGACCCCCCCAAATACCTGAGACCCTCTCAGACTTTTGGGGCCCCCCACAAAACCTGGGCCCCCCCAAACATCTGAGACCCCCAAATACCTGTAACCCCCCAAATGCCCGAGACCCCCCAAACACCTGGAACCCCCCAAACATCTGAGACCCCCCAATACCTGTGACCCCCCAAATGCCCGAGACCCCCCAAACACCTGGAACCCCCCAAAAATCTGGGAACCCCCCAAACACCCGGGACCCTCCAAATCCCCGGGACCCGCCAAACTTTGGGGACTCCCCAAACACCTGAGAACCCCCCAAATACCTGAGACCCCCTCAGACTTTTGGGCCCCCCCCAAAACCTGGGGCCCCAAACATCTGAGACCCCCCAAACACCCGGAACCCCTCAAAGATCTGCCCCCCCAAACACCTGAGATCCCCAAACACCTGGGACCCCCAAAGACCTGGGACCCCCCCCCAAAAACCTGATACCACCAATACCTGGGACCCCCAAAGATCCAGGACCCCCCCAAATACCTGGACCCCCAAACTTTGGCGTTCCCCGCGCATTTGAGACCCTCTGGACACCCCGAATTCCCTGGACCCCCAGGGACACTTGGTGTCCCCCAGACCCCCGGGACCCCCCGGGAATTTGGGGAACCCCCAAATTTTGGAAACCCTCCCAAGATTTTGGGACCCCCCAGGTTTTGGAACCCCCCCTGGATTTTGGGACCCCCCAGGATTTTGGGACCCCCCCAGATTTTGGGACATTTTAGGAATTTTAGGATTTTGGGGAATTCTGGGAACTTCGGGAATTTGGGGATTTTTTGGAATTTTGTGACCCCCTTGATATTTGGGGATTTTGGGGGAATTTTAAAAACTTTGGGAATTTGGGGATTTTTGGGAATTTTTGTACCCCCGATTTTTGGGAATGTTTGGGTTTTGGGGAATTTGGGGAATTTGGGTATTTTTGGGAATTTTGGGACCCCCCAAATCCCCCCCTCTCCCCCAGGCTCAGCATCGGCGGGACCTGGAGGCGGAGCTTCGTGACCTCAGCAGCCAGGTGGGCGGGGCGTGTGGAGAGGGGCGGGGCCAGCACCTGTCAGTCACAGCCTGGCCCCGCCTCCCACTAAGCAGGGGGTGGGGCCCGCGGCTGTCAATCACCCAAAGTGGGCGGGTCATTGAGTGGTCCCTTACTGTATGGGCGGACCTTCGAGCTGTCAATCATCCAAGGGCGGGGCCTGCTGCTGCCAATCACTCCCTGCCCAATCAGGTGGCGGCGCTGGGGCGGAGCCTGGCGGCAGAACGTGGGCGGAGCCTGATGGAGGGCGGGGCCCTGCGGGCACTGGAGATCGCAGTGGGCGGAGCCAAGGCGCGGGTGGGCGGAGCTTGCCGTGCCCTGGACCGGGCCAAAGAGCGGCTGCGGCTGCAGCAGGTGGGCGGGGCCTGGGGCTGAGGGGGCGGGGCCTATGACAGGTGTGAGGTGGGGGTGTGGCCAAGGGGTGTGGCCTGTGGGGGAGGCAGGGCTGTGTGGGGCTATGGGGAGGGGCCTGAATGGGTGGAGTCGAGGTGGGTGTGGCTATGATTGGGCTAAGGAGGCGTGGTTTGGCTAAAAGGGGCGTGGTCAGAGGGTTGTGGGGCAGTGGGCGGGACCAGTTGTGTGGGAGTGGCCTGTGTCTGACCCCGCCCCCCTGCAGGAGGCGGGGCAGGTGCTGTGGGCAGAGCTTGAGGCCTCTCGCGCTGCCAAGCTGGGGGCGGAGCTCCGGGCTAAGGAGGCGGAGCTTCAGTGCCGGGCCCGGGGGGCAGAGCTGGAGCGGCTGCGACAGGTGGGCGGGGCCAAGGTGAGGGGCGGGGCCATGGGAAATGGGTGGAGCTTTTACAGTTGGGGTGGAGCTAAGGACCAATGGGAGGAGCTATAACAATCTGTGGGTGGGGCTAAGGACCAATGGGCGGGGCTATTGTACTTGGGGCGGGGTTAAGGACAAATGGGCGGGTCTATTGCAGCTGGGGTGGGGCTAAAGACAAATGGGCGGAGCTATAACAATTTGTGGGCGGGGCTAAGGATTATGGGCAGGGTGGTAGCACCTGTGGGCGGGCCTAAGGACCTATGGGCAGGGCTATTGTACTTGGGATAGGGCTAAGAGCAATGGGCGGGGCTATAGCCCCTGTGGGCGGGGCTAAGGACTTATGGACAAGGCTATAGCAGCCTGTGGGTGGGGCTAAAGGCCAATGGGGTGGGACTATGGAATAATGGGCAGGGCTAAATCAGCTGATGGGCGTGGCTCTGGTGGTGGGCGTGGCTCAGGCTGGGGGATGTGTCCATTCTGGCCCCGCCCACAGGCGGTGCAGGCAGCCCAGCGTTCCAGGTGCCGGGCGGAGCAGGAGCGCGACCAGGTGGCGGCCAAGGTTGGCCACGCCCCCCCACCCAGGTGAGCTCGGCCACGCCCTTTTCCCTGGCCAAAGGGTCCCAGGGGGTATATAGGGGATGTAGGGGTGTCCCCTACATCCCTATATACATCTCCTACATCCCCTATACCCAGGGGGTATATAGGATATATAGGGGTGTCCCCTATAGCCCCTATAGGTCCCCTATAGCCCCCATGTGTCCCTATATGTCCCTATAGGCCCCACATGTCCCTAAGTCCCTATAGGTCTCCTATATCCCCTAGAGATCCCTATATCCCCTGTATGTCCCCTATAGCTTCCATAGGTCCCCTATAGCCCCTATAGGTCCCTACAGAGCCCCCATGTTTCCCTATAGACCCTCTATGCCCCTATAGCCCCTATATGTCCCCATAGCCCCCATGTCCCCTATAGCCCCCATGTTTCCCTATAGCCCCTATATGACCCCTATAGCCCCTACATGTCCCTATAGCCCCTATAGGCCCCTGCATGTCCCCTTTATGTGCCCTATAGCCCCTTTATTTCCCCATGTCCCCTATATGTCCCTATATGTCCCTCCATGTCCCCATAGCCTCCAGGTGTCGCTATAGCCCCTGTAGGTCCCTATAGTCCTTATAGGTCCCTAAGGAGCCCCCATGTTTCCCTGTAGACCTCATATGTCCCTATAGCCCCCAGGTGTCCCTATATCCCATACATGTCCCTATAGCCCCCATAGGTCCCTATAGCCCCTATAAGACCCCTATATGTCCCTATATCCTCCATGCATCCCCTATAGACCCCATATGTCCCTATAGCCCCCATGTTTCCCTATAGGCCCTACATGTCCCTATAGCCCCTATAGGCCCCTGTATGTTCCTATATGTCCCCTATAGCCCCTTTATTTCCCCGGGTCCCCTATATGTCCCTATATGTCCCTCCGTCTTCCCATAGCCTCCAGGTGTCCCTATAGCCCCTGTATGACCCCTATAGCCCCTATAGGTCCCTGTAGCCCCTGTATGATCCCTATACGACCCCTATAGGTCCCTACAGAGCCCCCATGTTTCCCTATAGATCCTCTATGTCCCTATAGCCCTCACGTGTCCCCTATATCCCCCATACATACCTATAGGACCTACATGTTCCTATAGCTCCTACAGGTCCCTATAGAGCCCCCATGTTTCCCTATAGGCCCTACATGTCCCTATAGCCCCTATATGTTCCCTATAGCCCCCATATGTACCTATAGGCCCTACATGTCCCTATAGCCCCTATAGGTCCCTACAAAGCCCCCATGTTTTCCTATAGACCCCATATGTCCCTATAGCCCCCATGTGTCCTCTATAGACCTTCTATGTCCCTATAGCCCCCATGTGTCCCCTATAGACCCCCTATGTCCCTATATTTCCCCATGTCCCCTATATGTCCCCTATATGTCCCTCCATGTCCCCATAGCCTCCTGGTGTCCCTATAGCCCCTGTACGACCCCTACAGCCCCTATAGGTCCCTATAGCCCCTATAGGTCCCTATATCCTCCATGCGTCCCCTATAGACCCCATATGTCCCTATAGCCCCCATGTTTCCCTATAGGCCCTACATGTCCCTATATCCCCTATAGGCCCCTGTATGTCCCTATATGTCCCCTATAGCCCCTATACTTCCCCGTGTCCCCTATATGTCCCTATATGTCCCTCCATGTCCCCATAGCCTCCAGGTGTCCCTGTAGCCCCTGTAGGACCCCTATAGCCCCTATAGGTCCCTATAGCCCCTCTATACCCCTATAGATCCTCTATGTCCCTATAGCCGCTATATGTCCCTGTATGTCCCCATGTCCCTATGGCCCTTAT
The DNA here is from genome assembly GCF_028018845.1 of Melospiza georgiana. NCBI lineage: Eukaryota > Metazoa > Chordata > Aves > Passeriformes > Passerellidae > Melospiza > Melospiza georgiana. Next base: position 390,531 of record NC_080459.1, on the reverse strand, counting down.
AGCCCCCTATGTACTTATGTCCCCCCATATGTCCCCATAGCCCCCATATGTCCCCTGTATGTCCCCATGGCCTCCGTGGCCCCCATATGTTCCCATACATGTCCCCATGTGTCCCTATAGCCCCCACGTGTCTGTCCCCAAGTGTCCCCTCCATATCCCCTATGTCCCAATATATCCCCCATGTGTCCCTTCTATGTCCCCATATGTCCCCTATGTCCCCCATGTCCCCATATATCTCCTATGTGTCCCATATGTCCCCTGTGTCCCCTATAGCCCCAATATGTCCCCTCTATGTCCCCCATATGCCCCCATGTCCCCATGTGTCCCCTATAGCCCCCATGTCCCCCTCTGTCCCCCCTCTATCCCATATGTCCTCCATATGTCCCCTTTATGTCCCCTTTATGTCCCCCCATATGTCCCCTATGTCCCCCCTATATCCCCTATATGTCCCCTGTATATCCCCTGTATGTCCCCATATGTCCCCTATATGCCCTATGTCCTCCCTATGTCCCCAAATGTCCCCTGCAATGTCCCCTGCAATGTCCCCTGTATGTCCCCATATGTCCTCTATATCCCCTATGTCCCCCCTATGTCCCCAAATGTCCCCTGCAATGTCCCCTGTATGTCCCCATATGTCCCCTATGTCCCCCCCTATAGGCTCCCCATGTCCCCAAACGTCCCCAAATGTCCCCCCCAAATGTCCCCCAATGTCCCCCAATGTCCCCAAATGTCCCCCCAAAATGTCCCCCCAGCGTCCCCTCTATGTCCCCGCAGCGCCCCCAGCGGTGACCCCGCAGCGCTGCAGGCGGCGCTGGAGGAGCTGCGGGAGCACAACCGGGACCTGCAGGAGCGGCTGCGGGAGAGGCTGGGACAGGTGGGGACACACCTGGGGGACATTGGGGCACCTGGGGGACATGGGAGACATGGGGGGAGCACAACCGGGACCTGCGGGAGCGGCTGCGACAGCGCCTGGCACAGGTGAGGACACACATGGAGACACACCTGGGGGACATGGAGGGAGGACAACTGGGACCTGCAGGAGCGGCTGCGACAGCGCCTGGGACAGGTGGGGACACCTGGGGACATGGGGACATACCTAGGGACACCTGAGACATGGAGACACCTGGGGGACATGGGGGTACACCTATGGGACTGGCTGAGACAGCGCCTGGGACAGGTGGGGACACACCTGGGGACACCTGGGGACACCTGGGGGACATGGGGGTACAGGGGGAGCACAACCGGGACCTGTGGGAGCAGCTGCGGCAGCACCTGGGACAGGTGGGGACACACCTGGGGGACACCTGAGGGATATGGGGACACCTGGGGGACATGGGGACATGGGGAGAGCACAACCGGGACCTGTGGGAGTGGCTGCGGGAGTGGCTGGGACAGGTGGGGACACCTGGGGACATGGGGACACACCTGGGGACATGGGGGACATGGGGGGAGCACAAACGGGACCTGCGGGAGCAGCTGTGACAGCGCCTGGCACAGGTAGGGACACTCGGGGGACACCTGGGGGCATGGAGGGAGCACAACTGGGACCTGCAGGAGCGGCTGCAGGAGAGGCTGGGATAGGTGGGGACACACCTGGGATACCTGGGGGGACTTGGGTACAAGTGTAGATCCATCTGTGGGTGCCATGGGCACAGGTGTGGGTGCCATGGGTGCCATACTCACCTGTCTGACCTGTGCCAGGTGGAGGAGCTGCGCTGGGCTCTGCTGGTTATGGGCACAAGTGTGGGGGCCATGGGCACAGGTGTGGGTGCCATGGGTGCCAGGGGCACAGGTGTGGGCACAGATTCATCCCTGTCTCAGGTGGAGGAGCTGCGCCGGGCTCTGGCACCCGCGGGCTCGCGGGCTCAGGTGTGGGCTCAGGTGTGGTGCCATGGGTGCCATATTCACCTGTCTCAGGTGGCGGAGCTGCACTGGGCTGTGCTGTTATGGGCACAGGTGTGGTGCCATGGGTACAGATCCATGCCCTATCTCACCTGTCTCAGGTGGAGGAGCTGCGCTGGGCTCTGGCGGCCGCGGGCTCGCGGGCTCAGGACGCGCAGGTGGCGCGGGCCCGGCTGGCGCAGGAGCAGCGATGGCTCCGGGAGCGGCTGCGGGACCCCCCCGAGACCCCCGAGACCACCGGGACCATCGGAACCATCAGGAGCTCCGGGATCATCGGGACCCCCGAGACCCCCAGGACCACCGGGATCCCCGAGACCTTTGGGACCATTGAGACCCTCGGGACCATCAGGACCACCGGGACCACCAGGATCCCCGAGACCACCGAGACCCCCGAGACCCCCGGGACCATCGGGACCCCTGGGACCACCAGGACCATTCGGACCACTGAAACCATTGAGACCCTCGGGATCATCAAGACCTTCGAGACCGTTGAGACCCTCGGGACCATCGGGACCCCCAGGACCTCCGGGACCTCCAGGACCTCCGGGACCCCTGGGACCATCGGGACCCTCGGGACTCTCAGTGTCCCCGGTGTCCCCGGTGGTCCCGGGGGTCCCGGTGGTCCCGGGGGTCCCGAGCTTGCCCTGCGCGCCCGCTGCGCGCACCTGCAGGAGCTGCTGCGGAGAGAGGCGGGGTCAGGACAGCGGGGACAGCGCGGGGACAGCACGGGGACAGGGGGACAGGGGGACAGAGGGGGACAGGGGGGGACAGGGGATATGGGGGGGCATGGAGGGGACAGAGTGGGACATGGGGGACAAGGGAGCATGGGGACACTGGGGACACCGGGGACAGGAGGGGACAGGGGACATGGGGGCCGTGGGAATATGGGGGGCAGAGGGGTACAGGGGGGGACAGGGGAGACATGGCGGGGACAGGGGGGCACCGTGGACACTGGTGACACAGGGAGGACACAGGGGACAAGGGGGACAGGGGGGACGGAGGGGGACATGGGGATATAGGGGTCATGGGTGACATGAGGACGGGGGGGACAGGGGGACATGAGGGTCGCTGGGGACACCAGGGGGCAGGGAGGACAGAGGAGACACGGGGACAGGAGGGGACGGCGGGGGACAGGGGGGACAGGGAACATGGGGGACACAGGAGGACATGGGGACATGGGGGGACACGGGGACAGGAGGGGACAGGGGGACAGGAGGGGACATGGAGGGACGGAGGGGACAGGAGGGGACAGGGGGACATGGGGGACACTGGGGACACCATGGGGGCACAGGGGACAGCAGACACGGGGTGGGTGGGGACAGGGGGACACCGGAGGGACAGGGGGACAGGGGGGACACTGAGGACACTGGGCGGAAGGGGGGGACACGGGGGGGACACGGGAGACACGGGAGACACGGGGACATGGGGAGAGGGGATAGGGGGCGACACGGGGTGACAAGGGACACTGGGCGGGACGGGAGGGGACAGAGGAACGGGGGCGACAGAGGGACAGGGGGGACGGGGGGAAATGGTGCGGGACAGGGGCGATATGGGGGGCATGGGGACATGGGGGGACACGGGGGGGGACAGGTGGGGACAGGGGGGGCACAGGTGACACACAGGTGACAGTGGTGTCCCCCCAGGGCGCGGGTGGCGCTGTCGCGCTGTGCCCGTGTCACCGGGCTGTTGTGGGTGACACAGGTGACACACAGGTGACACACAGGTGACAGTAGCTGTCAGTAGGTGACACAGGTGACACACAGGTGACACACAGGTGACAGTGGTGTCCCCTCAGGGCGCGGGTGGCGCTGTCGCGCTGTGCCCGTGTCACTGGGCGCCGCCTGCGGCTCTTGGCGGCCGAGGCCGAGGAGCAGCGGCTGCGGGGCGAGCGGTACCGGGAGCAGGTGAGACCTGACACCTGTGGCACTTGTGTGTCACCTGAGTGTCACCTCTGTGTCACTTATTGTCACCTATTGTCACCTATTGTCACTTACTGTCACCTCAGTCCCCTGCTGCCACCTGCTATCATGTCCTGTCACCTCCTGTCACCTCTGTCACATTCTGTCACAAGCTGTCACTGTCACCTGCTGCCACCTGCTGTCACGTCCTGTCATTTACTGTCACTGAATGTCACGTATTGTCACCTATTGTCACTTACTGTCACTTCCTGTCACCTGTCACTTCTGTCACCTCTGTCACCTGCAGTCACCTCCTGTCACCCACTGTCACCTGCTGTCCCCCACAGCCTCTGTGTCCCCGTGTGTCCTCCCTGTGTCCCCACATCCCAGTGTCCCCAATGTCCCCAATGCCCCGTTAATGTCCTCAGGCCTGCGCCGCAGACGCCGCCACCCGGCAGGTGGCCCTGGTGTCCCCAATGTCCCCAATGTCCCCAATGATGTCCCCAATGTCCCCAGGCCTGTGCCACTGATGCCGCTGCCCGCCTGGTGGCCCGGCAGGTGGCCCCAATGTCCCCAATGTCCCCAGGGTCCCCAATGTCCCCAATGTCCCCAATGTCACCAATGTCCCTGTTAATGTCCCCAGGCCCGTGCCGCAGACGCCGCCGCCCGGCTGATGGCCCGGCAAGTGGTCCTGGTGTCCCCAATGTCCCCAATGTCCCCAGTGTCCCCGTTAATGTCCCCAATGTCCCCAGGCCCGTGCCGCGGACGCCGCCGCCCGCCTGGTGGCCCGGCAGGTGGCCCTGGTGGCAGCGGGCACTGCGCGGGCGCTGGCCCAGGGCCGCCTCCTGCGCCGCGAGCTCGAGGACGTCGGGGACGGCGCCGCGGCCACCGCCCGGCTCAGGGCACGGCTGCGGGCACGGCTCAGGTGGGCACGGATGCAATGGGGCCCTATGGAGACCCTATGGGCCATATGGACCCTATAGAGACCCTATGAACCCTATAGAGACCCTATGAACCCTACAGAACTTATAGAGACCCCATGGGCCCTATAGGCCTCATAGACACCATGGAACCCTATAGAGACCCTATGGGCCCTATAGACCCTATAGAACCCCATGGAACCCTATAGAGACCTATGGCGCCCAGAGAAACCTATAGAGACCCTATGGGGCCCAGAGAAACATAGAGATCCCTGTAGAACTTTATGGGCCCTATAGAACCTATAGAGACCCTAAGGGCCCCTATAGAGACCCTATGGGCCCTATAGAACCTATAGAGACCCTATGGGGGCTATAGAACCTATAGAGACCCTATAGATATCATGGAACCCTATAGAGACCCTATGGACCCCATAGAACCTATAGAGGCCCTATGGGGGCTATAGAACCTATAGAGACCTTATGGGCCCTATAGAGACCATATAGACCCTATAGAACCCCACAGAACTCTATAGAGAGACCCTATGGGCCCTATAGAACCTTATAGAACCCCATGGAACCCTATAGAGACCCTATAGACCCTATAGACCCCATAGAGACCCTATGGACCTTATAGAACCCTATGGGCCCTATAGAACCCCTATGGACCCCATAGAACACCATAGACCCCATAGAGACCCTATGGAGCCGATAGACCCCTACAGATGCCTAGAGACCCTATAGAGAGAGCCCCTATTGGCCCCATAGAACCCCATAGACCCTGTAGAACCCCTATGGACCCTATGGGCTCTATAGACCCTATAGAGACCCTATGGGCCCCATAGAACCCTTATGGACCCCACAGAACCCTATAGAACCCCTATGGACCCCATGGAACCCTACAGAACCCCATAGAACCTGACAGACCCTATAGAGCCCCTATAGACCCCATAGAACCCATATGGACCCTATAGACCCTATAGAGTCCCTATAGACCCCACGGACCCTATAGAGACCCTAGGGGGACTATAGAGCCCCTATGGACCCCTATAGAGACCCTATAGGACCCCTATGGAGCCTATGGAACCCCATAGAACCACTATGGACCCTATAGAGACTCTAGGGGCCTATAGAACCCTATGGACCCTATAGAACCACTATGGAAAACATAGAACCCTATAGAGCCCCTACGGAGCCTATAGAGCCCCATAGACCCTATAGACCCTATAGAGACCCTAGGGGGGCTAGATATCCCTATAGAACCCCATAGACCCTATAGAGACACTAGGGAACCCTATAGAACCCCGTAAAACCCCTATGGACCCTACAGACCACTGTGGAGCCTATAGACCCTATAGAGCCTATAGAACCCCAATGGACCACATAGAACCCTATCGAGCCCCCATGGACCCTATAGAGCCTATAGAACCCTATGGGCCCTATAGAGACCTATAGAACCCTAGAGATCCTATAGAAACACCTATAGAACCCCATAGAACCCCTACAGACCTTATAGGTCTTATAGAACCCCTATGGACCCCATGGAACCCTATAGAACCCTGTAGAGCCCCCATGGAGCCTATAGAACCCTATAGAAACACTATGGACCCTATAGAGACCCTATGGGGCCTAGAGAAACCCATAGGCCCTACAGAACCCCTATGGACCCTATAGAGGCCATATGGACCCTATAGAACCCTATGGACCTTATAGAGCCCCTGTGGACCCTATAGATGCTATAGAGCCCTATGGGCCTGATAGAGCCCCTATGGGGCCTATAGAACCACTATGGACTACATAGAACCCTATAGAACCCCTATAGACCCTATAGAACTCTTATGGGGTCTGTGGGGTGTCACTGGGGTTTATGGGATACTGGGGTCCCTCTGGGGTCTGTGGGGTCTCTGCGGGATATTGGGGTGTCTGTGGGGTCTGTGGTGTCTCTGTGGGGTCTGTGGGGTTTATGGGATATTGGGGTCCTTATGGGGTTTATGGGATCCTTATGGGGTCTCTGTGGGGTTTATGGGGTCTCTGTGGGGTCTGTGGGGTCTGTGGGGTTTATGGGGTCTCTGTGGGGTCTGTGGGGTGTCTATGGGATATGGGGGTCCCTATGGGCTCTGTGGGGTCCCTATGGGGTTTATGGGATCCCTATGGGGTCTGTGGGGTGTTGGGGTCTCTATGGGGTCTCTATGGGATATTGGGGCTCCCTATGGGGTCTATGGGGTCTCAGTGGGGTCTCACCCGGTCCCCCCCAGGTGTGACCCCATGAATCTGTCCCGCACGGTGCGGCGGATGCTGCGCGACAGCGACAGCAGCGACAGCAGCGACAGCGACAGCGACAGCGGCGACAGCGACAGCGGCCACGCCCACCCTGACCCCGCCCCCAGCGCTGGGGACACGCCCTGAACCCCCCGACCCCAAAAACCGCCCTAAAACCGCGATCCTGACCCCAAAACCGACCCCAAAACCCGCCCCAAAACCGCGACCCTGACCCCAAACCCGAACCCCAAAACCGAGCGAAATTGGGGCGAGGGTCCCCAAAACCAGGGGGTACCCCAAAAATGGGGGCGAGAACCCAAAACCCGAAGGGGACTCCAAAACTGGGGAGAACCCTAAAACCGGGCCCCAAAAAGGGATCTGGGGTCTGGGACCACCCTCGGTTCCTTTTTGGGGTCCGTGCTGAGTTTTGGGGGGGATTAAAATATTCTGGAGTGTGGAGAGGCTGAAAGACCCCAAAACGGAGGGAGGGACCCCAAAAGCGACTCTGCGCCAATTTTTTGGGGTGAAATCCCCTAAAATCCCCCAAAGTCTGCTGGGACATCACAAAAGTGTCTTTACCTTCATTGGGGGGGCTGAAACCCCCCCAAAACTACCCAGGATCTCTCCAACCCCCCCCCCCCCAGTCTGATGAGAAGGGGGGAGAAATCTCCCCAAACCCCCCAAAAACCACTAAAATCCCCCAAAATTTGGGAGACACCCCAAAACTGTCTTTATTCTTATTGTGGGGGCTGAACCCCTAATAAAACCCCCACAATTTCTCCAATTCCTCCGCAATCTGTTCGAGAGGGTGGGAAAGACCCTTTCAATCCCATTTTGGGAGATGAAACCCCCAAAAAGCCCCAAAACCCCCCAAAATCCGCTGGGATACCCCAAAACTGTCTTTATCCTTATAGTGGGGGCTGAAATCCCTCAATAAAACCCCACGATTTCTCCAAACCCTCCACAATCTGTTCGAGGGGTTGGGAAAGACCCTTTTATCCCATTTTGGAGGGTGAAATCCTCCAAAAACTCCAAAACCCCAAAAAATCCCAAAATCCACCCAAAATCTGCCTGGAGTGGGCGCGGCACGCCCGCGAAGAGGGGCGTGGCCTGCGTAGCTAATGAGGCGGGGTGCGGCTCATTTGACCAATCACAGCGCGGCATGCAAATGAGCCGCGGAGACATCAGCGGGCGCCGTTCTCGCGCCCCCTCCCCCCCGCCCCCCCCGCGCGAGTTCTCGCGAGACTTCCGGGGAGGCCGCGGCGGCGGCGGGATGGGAGCGCCGAGGTGGGGCCGGGAAAGGGGGGGAAAAACGGGGCAAAACCGGGCAAAAAGCGGGAAAAATCGGCCGAACCGGACGGGAGGGGGTGCGGGGAGGCAGGTCAGGCCGTTATGGGGGAATGTCAGGCCCGTTGAGAGGGTGGAGCGGGGCAGGCCCTGCGTGAGGGGGTGGGGGGGGCAGGGCCGCGCTGAGGGCGGAGGGGCGGGGGCTGGCACTGAGGGGGTTTGGGGGTGACACTGAGGGGATTTGGGGGTGTCCCGGGGTTTTGGGGAGCCCAGTGACACCCCTGTACCCGCAGATGCCCCGGCACTGCTCCGCCGCCGGCTGCTGCACCCGCGACACGCGCGACACCCGCGGCAGAGGCATCTCCTTCCACCGGTGAGGGAGCCCTGAGGGCGGGGAGGGACACCACCACACCCCTGAGCCCTCCTGTCACCGGTGTCACGTCCGTGAGCCCACTCCTGTCACCGGTGTCACCCCGCCCTCAGGAATGGACTGTCCCAGGTGTCATCCCCCCCTCCCTTTAACAATGGACTGTCCCAGGTGTCACCTGCACTTAACAGCGGCTGTCCCAGGTGTCACCCCGCCCCGTTCAGGAATGAGCTGTCCCAGGTGTCATCCCCCGCCTCAGGAATGGGCTGTCCCAGGTGTCATCCCCCCCTCCCTAGGAATGGGCTGTCCCAGGTGTCACCTGCCCTTAGCAACGGCTGTCCCAGGTGTCAGCCCCCACATGAGGAATGGACTGTCCCAGCTGTCACCCCCTTCCAGGAATGGGCTGTCCCAGGTGTCACCCCCTGCCCCCTGCAATATGCTGTCCCAGGTGTCACCTGCCCTAGGCAACGGCTGTCCCAGGTGTCACCTCCCCATTTGAGCACTGGGCTGTCCCAGGTGTGTCCCAGGTGTGTCTGTCCCACCCCCGTTTGTGCAGTGGGCTGTCCCAGGTGTGTCCCAGGTGTGTCTGTGTTCCTCCCGCCCCCCCACCATTTGAGGGATGGTTCAGCCCTGTCCCCCTGTAAAGGCTCGGCCGGGCCGTTCCATTCCCAGGTGCGCAGGGGGAGGAAGGTTCAGTCCTCATGGCTCACCTGTGTGCCACCTGTGTGTCAACTGTGTGTGACCTGTGTCACCTGTGTGTGTCACTGTGTGTCACCTACTGTCATCTGTGTCACTGTGTGTCATCTGTGTGACCTCTGTTGCCCATTGTCTCTGTCACCTATGTCACCCATGTCACCTGTGTGCCACCTTTGTCCTCCCTGTGTCCCACCATGTCCCCACACTCTTGTGTCCTCTCCCACTCCTGTGTCCCCCTGTCACCGGTGTCACCCCCCCAGGAATGGCCAGTCCCTATCCTTGTTTGCGTCTCTGTCCATGTCCCCATGTCCCCAATGTCCCCAATGTCTGCATGTCCCTGTTGCTGTCCCAATGTTCCCATTGATGTCCCCTCAGTGTCCCCATTATTGTCCCCATTGGTGTCCCCATGCAATGTCCCCCATGTCCCCTCAGTGTCCCCAGTGTCCCCATTGCTGTCCCCATTGGCGTACACAGGCTGCCATGGCAGGATGGCCCTTGGCGGGCACAGTCCCCAATGTCCCCTCAGTGTCCCCTCAGTGTCCCCAGTGTCCCCATTGCTGTCCTCAGACTGCCACAGCAGGACAACCGCCAGCAGGCTCAGTCCCTGATGTCCCCTCAGTGTTTCCTGTTTACCCGTTGATGTCCCCAATGCTCTCAACATCCCCAATGTCCCCAGTGTCCCCTCAGTGTCCCCAGTGTCCCCATTGCTGTCCCCAGGCTGCCACAGCAGGACAACCCCCAGCAGGCTCTGATGTCCCCTCAGTGTCCCCAGTTTACCCATTGATGTCCCCAATGTCCCCAATGCTCTCAACATCCCCAGTGTCCCCATTGGTGTCCCCATGTCCCCATTGGTGTCCCCATGTCCCCATTGGTGTCCCCAAGCTGCTGCAGTGGGATGACCCCTGGTGGGCGCAGTCTCCAATGTCCCCATTGCTGTCCCCATAAAATATTGCCATACGATGTCCCCAGTGTCCCCTCAGTGTCACCAATGTCCCCATTGCTGTCCCCCTACAATATTGCCATACGATGTCCCCAGTGTCCCTGATGTCCCCAGGCTGCCTCGCCGTGATGACCCCCACCATGCACAGTCCCCGATGTCCCTGTACAATGTCCCCAATGTCCCCTCAATGTCCCCAATGCCCCAATGTCCCCATTAATGTCCACATCGATGTCCACGTTGATGTCCCCTCAGTGTCCCCATTGATGTCCCCAGGCTGCCCCGCCATGATGACCCCCAGTGGGCGCAGTGTCCCCATTGCTGTCCCCATGCAGTGTTTCCATACAATGTCCCCCATGTCCCCATGTCCCCTCAGTGTCCCCAGTGTCTCTGTTGCTGTCCCAGTGTCCCAATTGATGTCCCCATTGGTGTCCCCAGGCTGCCCTGCCATGATGATCCCTGTCGGGCGCAGTCCCCAGTGTCCCCATTGATGTTCCCATATAATGTCCCCCATGTCCCCAGTATCCCCAATGTCCCCAGTGTCCCCTGTGTCCTTTCAGTATCCCCAATGACCCCATTAATGACCCCTCAATGTCCCCATTGCCGTCCCCAGGCTGCCCCACCATGATGACCCCCACCGTGCACAATGGCTGATGTCCCCCTGCAATGTCCCCGTGCAATGTCCCTGTCCCCATACAATGTCCCCATGTCCTCAATGTCCCCAATGTCCCATTAATGTCCCTGTCACTGTCCCCAGGCTGCCTCACTGTGACAACCCGTGCCGTGGGGTTGTTGTCCCCATGCAATGTCCCTGTTCCTATAAAATGTCCCCAGTGTCCCCATTGATGTCCCCAATGTCCCCAGGTTACCGCACCGTGACAACCCGTGCTGGGCGCAGTGGCTGGAGAACAGCTGGCGGGTGCAGTCCCCAGTGTCCCTGTACAATGTCCCCAGTGTCCCCTCAGTGTCCCCAATGTCCCCATTGTCCCCAGGTTACCTCGCCGTGACGACCCCCGTCGCGCTCAGTGGTTGGAGAACAGCCGGCGGGCGCTGTCCCCAATGCCTCTGTACAATGTCCCCAATGTCCCCTTAGTGTCCCCAATGTCCCTCAATGTCCCCAGTGTCCCCATTGATGTCGCTGTCACTGTCCCCAGGTTACCGCGCTGTGACGACCCCTGTCGCGCGCAGTGGTTGGAGAACAGCCAGCGGGCGCAGTCCCCAGTGTCCCTGTACAATGTCCCGGTACAATGTCCCCAATGTCCCCATGTCCCCATTAATGTCCCCAATGTCCCCATTGTCCCCCAGGTTGCCTTGCCGTGACGACGGGGGGGACCCCCGTCTTGCTCAGTTGGTGGAGCACAGCTGGCGGGGGCTGTCCCCAATTTCCCCGTTCCTATACAATGTCCCCATGTCCCCAATGTCCCCATTGTCCCCTCAGTGTCTCCAATGTCCCCATTGTCCCCAGGTTGCCTCGCCGTGACGACCCCCATCACGCTCAGTGGTTGGAGAACAGCCGGCGGGGGCTGTCCCCAATTTCCCTGTTCCTATACAATGTCCCCATGTCCCCAATGTCCCCATTGTCCCCTCAGTGTCTCCAATGTCCCCATTGTCCCCAGGTTGCCTCGCCGTGACGACCCCCATCACGCTCAGTGGTTGGAGAACAGCCGGCGGGGGCTGTCCCCAATTTCCCTGTTCCTATACAATGTCCCCATGTCCCCAATGTCCCCATTGTCCCCTCAGTGTCCCCAATGTCCCCAGTGTCCCCATTGTCCCCATTGTCCCCAGGTTGCCTCGCCGTGACGACCCCCGTCGCGCTCAGTGGTTGGAGAACAGCCGGCGGCGGGACCCGGCCGGGGGGGGGCGCTGGGACCCCAGCTCCAAATACATCTACTTCTGCTCGCAGCACTTTGAGAGCTCCTGCTTCGAGCTCGTGGGCTACAGGTGTGTACAGGTGTGCTCAGGTGTGTGTACAGGTGTGTACAGGTGAGCTCCAAATACATCTACTTCTGTTCCCAGCACTTCGAACAGTGTGTACAGGTGTGCTCAGGTGTGTACAGGTGTGAGTACAGGTGTGTACAGGTGTGCTCAGGTGTGTGTACAGGTGTGTACAGGTGAGCTCCAAATACATCTACTTCTGTTCCCAGCACTTCGAACAGTCCTGCTTCGAGCTGGTCGGGTACAGGTGTGTACAGGTGTGAGTACAGGTGTGTGTACAGGTGTGCTCAGGTGTGTACAGGTGTGAGTACAGGTGTGTACAGGTGTGAGTACAGGTGTGTGTACAGGTGTGCTCAGGTGTGTACAGGTGTGAGTACAGGTGTGTACAGGTGTGCTCAGGTGTGTACAGGTGTGTACAGGTGTGAGTACAGGTGTGTACAGGTGTGTGTACAGGTGTGAGTACAGGTGTGCTCAGGTGTGTACAGGTGTGTACAGGTGTGAGTACAGGTGTGTACAGGTGTGTACAGGTGTCGAAGGAAGGAGACCAGGACACCAGCTGGTTCATCACAGGTCCAGTTTATTAAAGAAAGCATCAAACACTTATACAGCAAATAATAAGCTTATGAATATTCTGTAAGCCAAGCAATCTATTGGTTAAACTATACCATTAACTCATTCTCATTCCTTTGGGCCTACGTTCTCTACTTCTCACACCTCGCTGTCCATTTCTTTATCATCCTCCGCTAGGCCCAATGACACGTTATCTTTGCAGGTGCAAGATTTGGAATGAACCACGGTCTTGTACTTTTCCATTCTTTAGCCTGCTGCTTTCTCAACAGACACCCTGCCTGCAAAAAGGCCTCTGCCCTAGTTAGGACATCTTTACCAAATTAATTTGGCTGTGTCCTCTCTCCTCAAGCCACTCTTTGACAAAACTCTCCACACACAGGTGTGAGTACAGGTGTGTACAGGTGTACTCAGGTGTGTACAGGTGTATGTACAGGTGTGTACAGGTGTGTACAGGTGTGCTCAGGTGTGTACAGGTGTGAGTACAGGTGTGTACAGGTGTGAGTACAGGTGTGCTCAGGTGTGTACAGGTGTGAGTACACGTGTGTACAGGTGTCAGTACAGGTGTGTACAGGTGTGCACAGGTGTGTGCAGGTGTGAGTACAGGTGTGTACAGATATGTCCGGGTGACACAGGTGTGTCCAGGCGCTACAGTTGAGTTTTGGGGTGTTACAGGTCAGTTTGGGGGGGCTGCAGGTGAGTTTGGGGGAGCTGCAGGTGAGTTTGGGGGGCTGCAGGTGAAGGAAACCACCAGATATGTTGGGGTCCCCCCAGATTTTGGGGTCCCCTCAAGTATTTCAGGACCCCCCCAAGTTTTTGGGGTCCCCCCAGGTATTTGGATTGCCCCAGGTTTTTGGGGTCCCTCTCGGATTTGGGGTCCCCCCAGGTATTCCAGGACTCACCCAGGTGTTGGGCTCGGCCCAGGTATTTCAGTCTCCCCCCTTTTTGGGGTGCCCCTGACCCCCCCCCCCCATTTGGAGGTCCCCCTCTGGTTTTGGGGTGCACCTGACACCCCCTTTTTGGGGTCTGTCCTCCCATTTTGGGGTCTCTCCCCGTTTCCTGGGTTGCCCCTGACCCCCCCAGGTATTTCAGTGTCTCTCCCCCTTTTTTGGGGTGCCCCTGACCTCCCATTTTAGGGTCCCTCCTCGTTTTTGGGGTGCCCCTGACCCCCCCAGGTAGTTTAAGGTCCCCCCCAGGTATTTTAGGGTCTCCCCAGGTTTTTGGGGTACCCCTGACCGCCCTCAGGCATTTTAGGGTCCCCCCCCAATTTTTGGGGTGCCCCTGACCCCCCCAGGTATTTCAGGGTCCCCCCCGTTTTTGGGGTGTCCCTGACCCCCCATTTTCCCCCATTTTCCCCCATTTCCAGCGGTTATCACCGGCTGAGGGAGGGCGCCGTGCCCACCGTGTTCACCCCCATTTTGGGGTCTCTCTCCCCAGGTTTTTGAGCCCCCCCAGGTGTTTTAGGATCCCCCCAGGTTTTGGGGTCTCTCCCCATTTTTGGGGTGCCCCTGACTCCCATTTTTCCCCCCATTTCCAGTGGTTATCACCGGCTGAAGGAGGGCGCCGTGCCCACCGTGTTCGCCCCCGGCCCCTCGCGGCCCCCCAAGCCCCCCAAGCCCCCCCCGGAGCGCGACCCCCCAAGACCCCCGCGGGGCACCCGCAGGTGGAGGTGAGTGGGGAGGGGGATTTGGGGGAATTTTGGGGGTGTTTGGGGGGTTTTTGGGGGATTTTGGGGAGCTTTTTCGGGGGCTTTTGGGGGGTGTTTGGGGGGATTTTGGGGGGTTTTTTTGGCGTCTTTTGGGGGGGTTTGGGGGGGGTTTTGGGGGGATTTTGAGGGGTTTTGGGGGCGTTTGGGGCTCCCCAGTTCATCCCAGTACAGCGGGGGCCGACCCCTTCCCTGCTGGGCCCTGTGGGACCCCCGGACCTCCCCCCCATTTCCTCTGGACCCCCCCTCATTTCCCCCCAAACCCCCCCCATTTTCCCCAGAGCCCCCTCCCACTCCTGGATCTCCCCCATTTCCCCCAGACCCCCCCCCCACTCCTGGACCCCCCATTTCTCCTGATCCCCCATTTCCCCTGAGACCCCCTCCCCATTTCCCCCACACCTCACCCCCATTTTCTCCTCCGGACCCCCCCCCCCCATTTCCTATGGATCCCCCAATTTTCCCTGGACCCCCCCCCCCATTTCCCCTGACCCCTCCCCCAAATCCCTGCTGGAGCCTCCCCCCTCAAAATTCCTGCTGGAGCCCCCCATTCCTCACCAACCTCTCCCCAGGACCCCCCCCAATTCCCCCTCACCTCTCCCACCCCGGGACCCCCCCCAAATTCCCCCTAACCCCTCTGGGATCCCCCCCCAATTCCCCCTGACCCCTTCCAGGACCACCCCCCTTCCTCAGGAACCCCAATTCACCCCGACCCCTCCCACTCCTGGGACCCCCCCCAATTCCCCCTGACTTCTCTGACCCCTGGGACCCCCCCCCAGTTCACCCCAACCCCTCTCCCCCTGGGACCCCCTCCCCAATTCCCCCTGACCCCTCCAACCCCGAGACCCTCGGGAAGCCCCGGGAGTATTTTGGGGTCTCTCCAGGGCCATTTTTGGGGTCTCTCTGGGCTATTTCGGGCGTCTCTCTGGAGATATTTTGGTGTCCCCCGATGATTTTTGGGGGGTCTCTCCGGGGATATTTTGGGGTCTGTCTGATGGTATTTTGGGGGTCTTTAGAGGGATATTTTGGGGTCTCTCCAGGGGTATTTTTGGGGTCTCTCCAGGGATATTTTGGGGGTCTCTCTGGGGGTATTTTGGGGTCTCTCCAGGGGTATTTTTGGGGTCTCTCCAGGGATATTTTGGGGGTCTCTCTGGGGGTATTTTGGGGGCTCTCCAGGGATATTTTATATTCTTTCCGGGGATAATTTTGGGGTCTCTCTGGGTGTTTGGGGGTGTCTCCGGGGCTATTTTTGGGGTCTCTCTGGATATATTTTTGTGTCCCCCCGATGGTTTTCTGGGGGTTTCTCCAGGACTATTTTTGGGGTCTCTCCGGGGATATTTTGGGGATCTCTTCAGGGCTATTTTGGGGTCACTCCCGGGCTATTTTGGGGGGATCTCCAGGGATATCTTGGGGGTCTCTCGGGGGCTATTTGGGGGTTTCTCCATCGCTATTTTGGGGATCTCTTTGGGGCTATTTTGGGGTCTCTCTAGGGGTATTTTGGGGTCTTTCCAGGGCTATTTTGGGGTCTCTCCAGGGGTATTTTGGGGTCTCTCCGTGGGGATTTGGGGGTCTCTCTGATGGTATTTTGGGGGCTCTCCAGGGATATTTTAGAGTCTTTCCAGGGATAATTTTGGGGTCTCTCTGGGGCTGTTTTGGGGTCTCTCCGGGGCCACTTTGGGGTCTTTCCAGGGGTATTTTGGGGGTCTCTCTGGGGCTATTTCAGGAGTCTCTCTTGGGGTATTTTGGGGTCTGTCTGGGGATATTTTAAGGTCTCTCCGGGGGGATTTGGGGGTCTCTCTGGGGCTATTTTGGGGGTCTCTCCACGGGTATTTTGGGGATCTCTCCAGGGGTATTTTGGGGTCCCTGCTGAGCAATTTTGGGGGGATCTGCAGGGATATCTTGGGGGTCTCTCCGGGGCTATTTGGGGGGTTTCTCCGGGGGTATCTCTGATGCTATATTGGGGGTCTCTCTGATGCTATATTGGGCGTCTTTCCAGGGATATTCTGGGGATAATTTTGGGGTCTCTCTGGGGCTATTTTGGGGTCTTTCCGAGGTTATTTGGGGCTCTCTCCGATGCTATTTCGGGAGTCTCTCTGGGGCTATTTTGTGGCTCTCTCCAGGGGTATTTCAGGTGTCTCTTTGCAGATATTTTGGGGTCTGTCCGTGGGTATTTGGGGGTCTCTCTGATGGCATTTTGGGGTCTCTCCGGGGCTATTTTGGGTGTCTCTCTCCGGACTGACCCCTGTCCCCTCTCCCCACAGACGGGACCTCCCCCCAGCCCCGCCGCCCCCCCCGGTACCCTCGGACGTCTCGTGCTTCCCGCGCGACTCCAAAGACCCCGGCCCGCCCCCGGCCGGCGACCACGGCGGGGTCCCGGCGCTGCCCGGCCCCTCGGGCTCCATCCCAGAGACGCTCCTGGCGGCCACGGGCGACGCCGCGGCTGCCGCCACCCCGGCCCTGCCCGAGGGGGCGCCCCCGATCCCCGCGGGACCCCCGGCCCCTCCGGCGCCGCCGTCCCCGTCGCTGTTCATGCTGCGGCTGCCGCCCCGCGCCGGCTCGTACATCCAGAGCGAGCACAGCTACCAGGTGGGCAGCGCCCTGCTCTGGAAGCGCCGCGCCGAGGCCGCGCTGGACGCGCTGGACAAGGCGCAGAGGCAGCTCCAGGCCGGGAAACGCCGCGAGCACCGGCTGAGGCTGCGCCTGGCGGAGCTGCAGAGGGAGCGCCGGGCCGGCCCCGAGCCGCGGAGGAGCTCCAAGGAGCGCCTGGAGGTGATCGGGGATGGAGGAGGAGGAGTTGGAGGTTTGTAAATAAAGGATTTTACTCTGAGCGTGCGGCTGGTGGAGCTCCAGAGGGGGAGGAGAGCGGGCTCCAAGCCACAGAGGAGCTCCAAGGAGCCCGTGGACCTGCAGCTGCTGGAGCTCCACAGGGAGGGGAGAGCGGAGGAGCTCCAAGGAGCACCTGGAGGTGCTCGGAGATGGAGGAGGAGGAGGGCGGTGAGAAGCTGGAGGAGCTCCAAGGCTCAGGTGTGGCACGGAGGTTTGGAAATCAAGGATTTCGCTCTATGGGTGCGGCTGGTGGAACTCCACAGGGAGCGCAGAGCTGGCTCCGAGCCGTGGAGGAGCTCCAAGGAGCCCGTGGAGCTCCAAGGAGTGCTTGGAGCTGCTCGGGGATGCTGGAGGAGGGCAGTGAGGAGTTGGAGGTTTGTAAATAAAGGATGTTACCCTGAGGGTGCGGCTGGTGGAGCCCCAGGGTGAAGAGATAACCATTAATTAACCTTTACTAATTACCGCGGGGCCATCAGCGCCCTGGGGACCACCTGAGGAACCTCTACAGCCCTAGAGAAGACTCAAAAATGGGAATTCAGGGTTTCATTTCCAGTGTTGGCCCGGGCTGACGCCAACTCCAAGGTGCTGCAGACCTGCCCCAAGTGCTTAATTAACCCCTAATTAGTCTTTGCTAATTACCCCGGGACCATCAGTGCCCTGGGGCCACCATGGAGCTGCTACAACACCAGAAAAGAGTCAAAAATGGGAATTCAGGGTTTAATTTCCACCATCTCCAAGGTTCTCCAGACGTGCCCACAGTGCTTAATTAACCCCTAATTAACCTTTGCTAATTACCCCGGGGCCGTCAGCACTCCAGGTCCACAACAGAACTCCCCTGAGGAACCTCTACAACCCCAAAAAAAAGTCAAAAAAACGGGAATTCGGGGTTTAATTTCCACCAACCCCAAGGTTCTCCAGACCTGCCCACAGTGCTTTAATTACCCCTAATTGGCCGTGGCTAATTAGAGCAGCAGCCTGCCCTGCTGGATGTCGTGGAAGGCGGCGTGGCTCAGCGGGACGTACGAGCGGCGCACGGCGTCGCGCAGGAACAGCCGGTCCCCAATGATGGTGGGGTCGAAGCCCTCCTGGACCAGGTGGGTCTTGCACTGCTTGAAGGTGCCCGTCACCTGCAGGGCATCCTGGGGACAGGGACAGCGGTGGCACTAGGTGACCAACGTTGGTGCCAGGTGGCCACCTTTGGCACCAGGTGACCCCCATTGAGACAAGGTGACCATCATTGGTACCAGGTGAGCACCATTAGCACCAGGTGGCCCCCATTGGCACCAGGTGACCCCCATTGGCACCATGTGACCCCTGTTGGCACCAGGTGACCATCATTAGCTCCAGGTGGCCACAATTAGCACCAGGTGGCCACCATTGGGACTATGTGACCATTATTGGTACCAGGTGACCATCATTGGCACCAGATGGCCACCATTGGGACCATGTGACCACCCCTGGCACCAGGTGATCTCCTTTAGCACCAGGTGACCATAATTTGCACCAGGTGGCCACCATTAGCACCAGGTGACCATCATTGCCACCAGGTGACCAACGTTGGTGCCAGGTGACCTTTAGGGTCGAAGCCCTCCTGGACCAGATGGGTCTTGCACTGCTTGAAGATGCCTGTCACCTGCAGGGCATCCTGCGGACAGCACAGCAACAGCAGTGGCACCAGGTGACCAACATTGGTGCCAGGTAGCCACCTTTGGCACCAGGTGATCGCCATTGGCTCCAGGTGACCATGATTGCCACCAGGTGACCAATGTTGGTACCAGGTGACCTTTAGGCGTCGAAGCCCTCCTGCACCACGTGGGTCTTGCACTGCTTGAAGGTGCCCGTCACCTGCAGGGCATCCTGGGGACAGCACAGGGACAGCGGTGGCACCAGGTGGCCACCTTTGGGACCAGGTGAGCACCATTGGGACCAGGTGACCACCATTGGTGTCAGGTGACCACCATTGGTGTCAGGTGACCCTCGTTGGCACCAGGTGACCCTCACTGGCACCAGGTGGTGTTCATTGGCACCAGATGACCATCATTGGTGCCAGGTGACCATCATTGGCGCCAGGTGACCACCATTGGCACCAGGTGACCACCATTGTCACCAGGTGACCATCATTGGCTCCAGGTGACCATCATTAGCTCCAGGTGGCCACAATTAGCACCAGGTGGCCACCATTGGTACCATGTGGCCACCATTAGCACCAGGTGACCCTCACTGGCACCAGGTGATGCCCGTTGGTACCAGGTGACCTTTGGGGTCGAAGCCCTCCTGCACCAGGTGGGTCTTGCACTGCTTGAAGGTGCCCGTCACCTGCAGGGCATCCTGGGGACAGGGACAGCGGTGGCACCAGCTGACCAACGTTGGTGCCAGGTGACCACCTTTGGGACCAGGTGATGCTCATTGCCACCAGGTGACCATCATTGGCACCAGGTGGTTCTCTGGATGAACTCTGAAGTCTCCTCCAACCCAAACCCTTCCATGACTCCACCTGGCCATGATGGAGCTGGAGGAGCTCTGAAGTCTTCTCCAACCCAAACCATTCCATGATTCCATGAGTTCCACCATTCCATGTGTCCTAAACTCCCCTCCAGCCCAAACCCTTCCATGCACTCCACCAGGCCATGATGGAACTGGAGGAGCTCCGAAGTCTTCTCCAACTCAAACCATTCCATGAGTTCCACCATTCCGTGAGTTCCAAAGTTCCCCTCCAACCCAAACCCTTCCATGATTCCACTTGGCCATGATGGAACTGGATGAACCCTAAACTCTTCTCCAACCCAAACCCTTCCATGATTCCACCTGGCCATGGCCAGAACTGGATGAACTCCAAACTCCCCTCCAACCCCAAACCTCTCGTGACCCCACCAGTCCCTGAATGGCTGTTCCAGCGCTGGCCCCTCCCCCTGCCCAGCCCAGCCCCACCCCCGGAGCTCCGGGTGGGCGGGTCCTGCTGACCTGGATGCGGACGAAGCGCGGGGCAGCGTAGGCAGGCAGCGTGTCCTGCGTGAAGGCGAAGAGCTCGTCCCCGTCGAAGGCGGCGCCGTCCTTGAGGCGCACGGCGGCCATGCCGCAGCGGCCCTCGCACCCTGCCAACGTCACCTGGCGTCACCTGGGGCCACCTCATCTCCTTGGGGTCCTTGGGGTCCTCTTGTTGGGTGGCCAAACGTGTTTTGGGTGGGTTTGTCCCATTTTGGGATGGTGCTGGAGGCACGTCCCATGCCAGGTGCTCATTTGGGGTGAATTCTCCCAATTTTTGCCTCCTTTGTGACCCAACCCAGTACCTGACACTTGCTTTGGGTGACCAAGTCCCGTTTTCACCATTTTGGGGTCGTTGTTGGGGATGTTTTGTGCTCAAAGCACCTCTGGGTGTTAAAAAGCCCCTTTTGAATCTTCTTGGTGGTGGCTGAGACCACCTGGGGACACCTCACCCACCTCAAGGTCCTCGTTTTGGTGGCACTCACCTGGCACGCCACGCCGTAGACGTTGACCTCCTGGATGAAGCTCACCAAGGCCAGCGTGGCCTCCACCTCCGTCGTGGCCACATTCTCCCCTTTCCACCTGGGGAGGAGAAGGGATGGAACCCTCAGGGGTGTCACAGACACGTTTCATGAAAAATCCTTTTGCCAGGATCTTTCCTCCTGAGAAGATGAGAAGCTTCAGCTTCTCCACCTTTGCTGCTTTGGGATGGGATCTGGAGAATTTTTTATCCAGGATATGAAACTGTTTTTGAGTTGATGATCAATGACAGCCCCACCTGTGTCGAGGCCATGAGCAGCCACAGATTTTATCACAGATTTTATAATTTCCTTTCCTTTCCTTTCCTTTCCTTGAAATTTCCTTTCCTTTCCTTTCCTTTCCTTTCCTTTCCTTTCCTTTCCTTTCCTTTCCTTTCCTTTCCTTTCCTTTCCTTTCCTTTCCTTTCCTTTCCTTTCCTTTCCTTTCCTTTCCTTTCCTTTCCTTTCCTTTCCTTTCCTTTCCTTTCCTTTCCTTTCCTTTCCTTTCCTTTCCTTTCCTTTCCTTTCCTTTCCTTTCCTTTCCTTTCCTTTCCTTTCCTTTCCTTTCCTTTCCTTTCCTTTCCTTTCCTTTCCTTTCCTTTCCTTTCCTTTCCTTTCCTTTCCTTTCCTTTCCTTGAAATTTCCTTTTCTTTCCTTTCCTTGAAATTTCCTTTCCTTTCCTTGAAATTTCCTTTCCTTGAAATTTCCTTCCTTTTCCTTTTCCTTTTCCTTTTCCTTTTCCTTTTCCTTTTCCTTTTCCTTTTCCTTTTCCTTTTCCTTTTCCTGAAATTTCCTTTCCTATGAAATCCTTTCTTCTTTTCTTTTAGTAAAATTTTTAATAATTAATTTTCTTATAATATAATATAATATAATATAATATAATATAATATAATATAATATAATATAATATAATATAATATAATATAATATAATATAATATAATATAATATAATATAATATAATATAATATAATATAATATAATATAATATAATATATAATGTAATGTAATATAATATAATATGATGTAGTATAATGCAATGCAATGTAATGTAATATAATGTAATATAATAATATTTAATTTTCTTTATAAAAGTAAATAAAACTATAAATAAAATCATAAATCCTCCTTCTGAACCATGGAGTCCAGGTTCTCATCTCCTCCCTCATCCTGGGGACCCTCAAACCCCAGCCGAGGAGGCTCTGCAGTTACCGGAAGGTGTCTCCGACGCGGTCCTGGAAGTAGACGAACCCCTCCGTGTCCATCATGAGGAGGTCGCCGCTGTTGAAGAAGGCGTCGCCCTTGGCCAGGACGTCCCTCAGGATCTTCTTCTGCGTCTTCTGCGCGTCGCCGGCGTAGCCGTGGAACGGCGCACTCTTGGTGATCTTGATCACCAGCAGCCCCGTCTCACCTGCGGCGAGGAACAGGACGATTGGAGGTCGCCCAACCCCTCCTGTGGTTTCTCCCAGGGGTTTCTGGTGGGTTCCATGGTGGTGGGGAGGTGGTTTGGGTGGGTGGGTGTCCATGTCCCCTTACCAGGTTTGGTGGGGATGCAGAGCCCGCGGTGGTCGCGCTCGGGCTCATCCTGCTCCACGTTGTACCTGATGAGCTCGAAGGGAGCGAAGAGCTGCAAGGGAGGGAGGAACCCGCGGTAGAAACGGGGATTTCCCTCCATGGAAAGTTTCAGAATTTCCCTCCCATGGAAATTTCCAGAATTTCCGACTTGCGGAAATGTCCAGAATTTCCCTGCCATGAAAATTTCCTTCCCGTGGAAATTTCCAGAATTCATTCAATGGAAATTTCCAGAATTCATTCTGTGGAAATGTCCAGAATTTCCTCCCGTGGAAATTTCCAGATTTAATTCCGTGGAAATTTCCAGAATTTTCTTCCTGTGGAATTTTCCTTCCCGTGGAAATTTCCAGAGTTTATTCCATGGAAATTTCCAGAATTTCCTTCCTGTGGAACTTTCCTTCCCATGGAAATTTGCAGAGTTTCCCTCCCATGGAAATATCCAGAATTCATTAAACAGAAATTTCCAGAATTTCCTTCCTGTGGGAATTTTCCTTCCCGTGGGAATTTCCAGAAATTTCTTCCCATGGAAATTTCCTTTTTGTGGAAATTTCTGAAATTTCCAGAATTTCCTTCTTGTGGAAATGTCCAGAATTTCCCTCCCATGGAAATGTCCAGTTTCCTTCCTGTGGAAATTTCCAGAGTTTATTCCATGGAAATTTCCAGAATTCATTCGGTGGAAATGTCCAGAATTTCCTTCAGTGGAAATTTCCAGAGTTTCCTTCCATGGAAATTTCCAGAATTTCTTTCCCGTTGAAATTTCCTTCCCGTGGAAATTTCCAGAGTTTTCTTCCTATGGAATTTCCCTTCCGGTGGAAATTTCCAGAGTTTTGCTCCCATGGAAATTTCCAGAATTTCCTTCAGTGGAAATTTCCAGAATTTCCTTCCCATGGAAATGTCCAGAGTTTCCCTCCTGTGGAAATTTGCAGAATTTTCTTTCTGTGGAAATTTCCTTTCCAAGGAAATGTCCAGAATTTTCTTCTCATGGAAATTTCCAGAATTTCCTTATGGCAGAAATGTCTGGAATTTCCTTCTCGTGGAAATTCCTGTGGAAATGTCCAGAAATGTCTCAACCAAGGCTCAACCAAGATTCATCCAAGATACAACCAAGGCTTTCCTTGGCTGGAACCCAACTTGAGCAGCCGCGTTGGTGTCACCCCGAGGACGCCGTGCTCACCTTGATGAACGGGTTGGCCCTGCCCACGGCGCCCACCTTGCCGGTGTAGTTGATGAAGCCGGCGTTGCCCTCAGTGGCGCCGTAGAACTCCCAGATGGCCACGGGCCCGAAGCGCCGCAGGAACTCCCTCCACACCTCGGCCCTCATGCCGTTGCCCAGCGCCATGCGCACGCTGTGCTCGCGGTCATCGGGGCGCTGGGGGGACACGGGGACAGGGCCACCTCAGGGGGTGTGACCGGAGAGGCGGCGACACCTCATGGGAGGTTTGGGGTGGGCGGGGCCTCACCTTGGGTGTGTTGCACAGGTAGCGCATGAGCTCGCCCACGTACTGGATGACGGAGACGTTGTAGCGGCGGCAGTCGGGCCAAAACTGCGAGGCCGAGAACTTGGAGCGCAGGACACAGGTGGCACCTGGGGACACGGCATGGGGACCGTGACCAGGACAATTTTATCTATTGTCCTTGTCTCCATCCATCATCCATCCATCCATCCATCCATCCATCCATCCATCCATCCATCCATCATCCATCCATCCATCCATCCATCCATCCATCCATCATCCATCCATCATCCATCCATCCATCCATCATCCATCCATCATCCATCCATCCATCCATCCATCCATCCATCCATCATCCATCCATCATCCATCCATCCATCCATCATCCATCCATCATCCATCCATCCATCCATCCATCCATCCATCCATCATCCATCCATCATCCATCCATCCATCATCCATCCATCCATCCATCCATCCATCATCCATCCATCCATCCATCATCCATCCATCCATCCATCCATCATCCATCCATCCATCCATCCATCCATCCATCCATCATCCATCCATCATCCATCCATCCATCATCCATCCATCCATCCATTCATCATCCATCCATCCATCCATCCATCCATCCATCCATCCATCCATCCATCATCCATCCATCCATCATCCATCCATCCATCCATCCATTCATCATCCATCCATCCATCCATTCATCATCCATCCATCCATCCATCCATCATCCATCCATCCATCCATCCATCCATCCATCCATCCATCCATCATCCATCCATCATCCATCCATCCATCCATCATCCATCATCCATCCATCCATCATCCATCCATCCATCCATCCATCCATCCATCCATCCATCCATGCTGTCCATCTGTCCGTCCCTCCCTCCATGTCCGTACCCACGTCCAGGCACCCTCCCAGTCCCACCAGGAGCCCAGCAGAGTGGTACAGGGGCAGGGTGGTGTAGACGACGTCGTCGGGCCGCAGCCCGCAGATCCTGGCCAGGCTGGCCACCATCATCATCTTCAGCTCCGTGATCACCGCCGCCTTGGGCAGCCCTGCAGGGACAAGGAACTGGGTGGGACACGGGGTCCTGGGGGTGCTGGGTCTCTGCATGTGGGGGTCATTGGCTCTTGTTGGAGGAACCGTGAGGAACCTGGTCCAGATTCATCCAGGGAGTGATGTCCAACCCTCCCATGGACACAGGACACACCTGGCCCAGGTGGACCCACCATGGTCCAGCAAGCCCCCCAAGGTGCCCAAGCCCACCCAGACCCCCAGCTCACCTGTGGTGCCCAAGGTGTAGATGAACATGGTGGTGACCCCAGGACCCCCCCAAGGTGCCCACCCATCTCACCTGTGGTGCCCCAGGTGTAGATGTCCATGGCATTGGAGTCGGTGCTGACCCCAGGACCCCTCCAAGCTGCCCATGTGGACACACCTGGCCCAGGTGGACCCACCATGGTCCAGCAAGCCCTCCAAGCCCTTCCAAACTGCCCATGTGGACACAGCCAGGACACACCTGGCCCAGGTGGACCCACCATGGTCCAGCAAGCCCCTCAACGTGCCCTTGCCCACCCATCTCACCTGTGGTGCCTGAGGGGTAGATGAACATGGCCTTGGAGTGGGTGGTGACCCCAGGACCCCTCCAAGCTGCCCATGTGGACACACCTGGCCCAGGTGGACCCACCATAGTCCAGGAAGCCCCTCAAGGTGCCCATGCCCACCCAGACCCCCCCCATCTCACCTGTGGTGCCCCAGGTGTAGATGTCCATGGCCTTGGAGTCGGTGTTGACTCCAAGCCCCTCCAAGCTGCCCATGTGGACACACCTGGCCCAGGTGGACCTGAGATGGTCAGGGCTGCAGGAAGCCCCCCAAGGCCCTCCAATGTTGACTCACCTGCATAGACATGGCTAGGACACACCTGGCCCAGATGGACCCACAATGGTCCAGGAAGCCCCCCTAGGTGCCCACGCCCACCCAGAGCTCCCATCTCGCCTGTGGTGCCCGAGGTGTAGATGAACATGGTGGTGACCCCAGGACCCTACCAAGGCGCCCACCCAGCTCACCTGTGGTGCCCGAGGTGTAGATGAACATGGCCTTGGAATCGGCGCTGACCCCGGCGCGGTGCCCGGCGGGCGGCGGCTCCTCAGGTGCGCTCTCGATGTGGGGCAGCAGCGCCTCCACACCTGCCGTGGGCGAGGCCGCGCTCAGGTAGAACACGGCGGTGCCAGCTTGGCGCAGCTCGGGCAGCACCTCCTCCACGGCCTCGCGCAGCTCTGCGGGGCACACAGGCACGGGGTGAGCACACCTGGGCAGGTGGGCATAGCGAGAGTGCCACCTGGGCACCTGGGTGCAGCTGGAATGGCACATGGGCACCTGGACACAGCTGGAATGCCACCTGGGCACCTGGGTACAGCTGGAATGCCCAATGGGCACCTGGGCACAGCAGGAGTGCCACATGGGCACAGCTGGAATGCACATGGGCACCTGGGCACAGCTGGAATGCTCAATGGGCACCTGGACACAGCAGGAGTGCCACATGGGCACAGCTGGAATGCACATGGGCACCTGGGCACAGCTGGAGTGCCACACGGGCACCTGGGCACAGCTGGAGTGCCCAATGGCCACCTGGGCACAGCTGGAGTGCCACACGGGCACCTGGGCAGGTGGGCACATCCAGAATGGGTGGGGAGGCTGAGGTTCCCAGGTGACCATGCCAGGCCTCTCAAATGGGCACCTGGTCAGGTGGGCACACCTGGAATCACAGGTGGGTTGAAGTTCTCAGGCGGTTACCCTGGGTATTCCCAATGGGCACCTGGGCAGGTGGGCACACCTGGAATGGGTGGGTGAGCCAATAGCCCCAGGTGGGCACCCTGGGTATCCCAAATGGGCACCTGGGCACAGCTGGAATCCCAAAGGGGACCTGGTCAGGTGGGCACCCCCAGAATGGGTGGGTGGGAGGGCCAAGGTTTCTCAGGTGGGCACCCCAGGTATTTCAGGTGAGCACCTGCCCAGGTGGGCACCAGACCCACCCCAAATGTGAGCCCTGGGGCTGGGGCACCCCAAAAACCCAGGAGGGGCACCCAAGGGCCCCGGGCACCCAGCGGGGTCCATGCACGAGCCTGGGGGGCACCCAGAGCACCCCAAAATGGGTTCCTGACCACCCAGACACCCCAAACCCCAGAAAATATACACAGGAACAGTGGCACACAGGGACACACAGAGTGACACACACAGGGACAGCCATGTCCAGGCTGTGACTCACACACAGGGACAGTGGCACACACACAGTCACAGTGACAGTGACACACAGTGACACACACAGGGACAGTGACACACAGTGACACACACAGGGACAGTGGCACACAGTTGCACGCACAATGACAGTGGCACACAGGGACACACACAGGGACAGTGGCACACAGTGACACACACACACAGTGACAGACACACAGTGACACACAGTGACACACACAGTGACACACAGTGGCACGCACAGTGACAGTGACACACAGTGACACACACAGGGACACACACAGGGACAGTGACACACACAGGGACAGTGACACACAGTGACACGCACAGGGACAGTGGCACACAGTGACACACACAGGGACACACACAGGGACAGTGACACACACAGGGACAGTGGCACACAGGGACACACACAGGGACAGTGGCACACAGTGACACACACACACACAGTGACAGACACACAGTGACACACAGTGACACACACAGTGACACACAGTGACACACACACACAGTGACAGACACACAGTGACACACAGTGACACACACAGTGACACACAGTGGCACGCACAGTGACAGTGACACACAGTGACACACACAGGGACACACACAGGGACAGTGACACACACAGGGACAGTGACACACAGTGACACGCACAGGGACAGTGGCACACAGTTGCACGCACAATGACAGTGGCACACAGGGACACACACAGGGACAGTGGCACACAGTGACACACACACACAGTGACAGACACACAGTGACACACAGTCACAGTGACAGTGACACACAGTGACACACACAGGGACAGTGACACACAGTGACACACACACACAGTGACAGACACACAGTGACACACAGTGACACACACAGTGACACACAGTGGCACGCACAGTGACAGTGACACACAGAGTGACACACACAGGGACAGCCATGTCCAGGCTGTGACATAGAGGAAGGGATGCACATAGAGGAAGTGACACCCACAGTGACACACCCAGGGACAGTGACACCCAGTGACGGTGACACACCCGGGGACAATGACACACCCAGGGACACACAGGGATGGTGGCACACACAGGGACACACCGAGGGTCAGTGACAGTGACATATCTGAGGACAATGACACAGACAGTGACACACCCAGGGTCAGTGACAGTGACACACCTGGGGACAGTGACATGCACAGGGACAATGACAGTGACACACCTGGGGACAGTGACAGTGACACCTGTGCAAATCCCCTCACCCCATGGTCACTCACTGGGGCTGGCACAGACCAGGGTGGCCTCGGTGGCCACAACCCCTCATGTCCCCAAACCCCCCAAACACCTGGGGACAAGCTGTCCCCTCTAATCGAGGTGGCCTTGGTGGCCACAAACCCCTCATGTCCCCAAACCCCCTCAAATGCCACACTGTCCCCTCTAACCAGGGTGGTCTTGGTGACCACAACCCCCTCATGTCCCCACACCCCCCCCAAACCCTGTGTTGTCCCCTCTAATCAGGACTGGCCAACACCAGGGTGGCCCTGGGGGCCACAACGCCACTGAGTCCCCAAACCCCTCAATGCCACATTGTCCCCTCTCACCACAGTGGCCTTGGTGGCCACAAACAGCCCCCTGAACATGGCACTGTCCCCTCCCATTGGGGCTGGCCAGCATCACGGTGGCTTCGGTGGCCACAACCCTCTCATGTCCCCAAACCCCCTTGAACACCCCATTGTCCCCTGTCACCAGGACTGGCAAGGACGATGGTGGCCTTGGTGGCCACAAACCCATCAAGATCCCAAACAAATCCCCCCGACCACCCCATTGTCCCCTCTCAGCAGGGCTGGCCAGCACCACGGTGGCCCTGGTGACCATAAACCCCTCATGTCCCCAGACCTCCTCAAATGCCACATTGTCCCCTCTCACCAGGGCTGGCCAGCATCACGGTGGCCTTGGTGACCACAAATCCCCCCAAACACCTCATTGATCGCTCTCACCAGAACAGGCAAGGACCACAGTGGCCTTGGTGGCCACAAACCCCTCATGTCCCCAAACCCCCTCAAATGCCACACTGTCCCCTCTAATCACGGTGGCCTTGGTGGCTACAAACCCCTCATGTCCCCAAACACCACATTGTCCCCTCTCACCAGGACTGGCCAGCATCACAGTGGCCTTGGTGGCCCCAAACCCCCCAAACATTACGTTGTTCCCTCTCACCAGGGCTGGCCAACACCATGGTGGCCTTGGTGGCCACAACGCCACTGAGTCCCCAAACCCCCTCAAGTGCCACATTTTGGTCCCCTCTTACCAGGGTGGCCTTGGTGGCCACAAAACCACCAAGGTCCCAAAGCCCCTTGAATGTCACACTGTCCCCTCTCACCAGGACTGGCCAATACCACAGTGGCCTTGGTGGCCACAACCTCCCCCAAACACCCCATTGTCCCCTCTCAGCAGGGCTGGTCAGCATCACAGTGGCCTTGGTGAACACAAACCCCCCTGAACACCACATTGTCCCTTTGCATCAGGGCTAGCAAGTGCCATGGTGGCCTTGGTGTCCCCAAACCCCTCATGTCCCCAAACTCCCTCAAATGCCACATTGTCTCCTCTAACCAGGGTGGCCTTGGTGACCACAAACCCCCCCAAACACCTCATTGATCGCTCTCACCAGGACTGGCACAGACCATGGTGGCCTTGGTGGTTCCAAACGTCCCCGAAGCCCCTAGAACCTGTGCTGTCCCCTCTCACCAGGGCTGGCCAACATCATGGTGGCCTTGGTGACCCCAAACCCCCCAAACCCCCCACTGTCCTCTCTCAACACGGTGGCCCTGGTGACCACAAACCCCCCAAACCCCATGTTTCCCCTCTCACCAGGGCTGGCCAGCATCACGGTGGCCTCGGCCGCCTCCAGCGCGTGCCGCAGCGCCCGTCCCCGCACGTTGCAGTTGAGACAAGCCATGGGACAGCCCAGCTTGGCCAGAGCCAGCCACGTCCACAGGTAGGCCGGCTCGTTGGGCAGGAACACAGCCACGGTCTGGCCCCGGCGCAGCCCCGCGCGCCGCTGCAGCGCCCAGGCCGCGCGGTTGCTGCGGCGCTCCACGTCCTCGAAGGTGAGCACCTGGTCCTGGAAGAGCAGCAGGGGATGGCGCGGCCGCTGCCGCACGTGCTGCCGGAACACGTCCAGCAGCGTGGTGGCCGGCCTGGTGGCCACGCGCCGGCGGCAGCGCAGCGATGCCCGCGCCATGGTGCCGAAGAAGGCCAGGTCCTGCCACAGGAAGGGCACCAGGCGGGCAGCGGCCAGAGGAAGCAGGACTAGCAGCACGGCCAGCAGGGCCACCACGGCCGGCAGCAGCACCGCCATGGCCACCGCACGGTGGGGACGGTGGCCAAGGTCCGCGGGGTGACCTTTGGGCCGTGCTGGTGGAGGTGCCGGGGCCGGAGGTCGCCGCTCTCTGGTTCGTGCTCTCTGTTTGTTTTCCTTCCTCCTCTCTGATTGTTTTGTTCCCTTTGGCCTTCCCCGCCCCCGGGAGCGGCTCTGTGGGCACAGCTGTCACAGCCCGCTGGCTCTGCCTGCCTGGCTGGCTGGCTGGTTGTCTGTCCATCCGGCTGGCTGTCTGTCCAGCTGGCTGTCTGTTGAGCTGCCCAGATGTCCATCTGTCCGGCCTCTGTCCAGCTGTCCGGCCTCTGTCCAGATGTCTGGCCTCTGCCAGTCTGGCTGTCCAGGTGTCCGGCCTCTGTCTGACTGTCCAGCCCCTGTCAGCCTGGCTGTCCATCTGTCTGGCCTCTGCCAGCCCATCTGTCCATCTGTCCAGACTCTGTCCGGCTGTCCGGCCTCTGCCAGTCTGGCTGTCCAGCTGTCCAGCCATCCACCCTCTGCCAGCCTGGCTGTCCATCTGTCCGGCTGTCCGGCCTCTGTCCAGCTGTCTGGCCTCTGCCAGCCCAGCTGTCCATCTGTCCAGCCTTTGTCCATCTGTCCAGCCTCTGTCAGCCTGGCTGTCCATCTGGGACATCCCAGAGACACCTAGGTGACATCCCGGGGACACCCTGGGGACACCTTGGGGACACCTCGAGGATACCCCAGGGACACCTGAGGGACAGCCCCCGAAGCAGGGACATCCTAGGAGACACATCAACGACAGCCCAGGGACACCGGACACCCCGGGGACACCCAGGGACACCTCAGGGACACCCCAAAGACAGCTCAGGGGCACCTGAGGGACACTTCCAAAGCAGGGACACTCCGGGAGACCTCAGGAACACCCTAGGGACATCCCCAAGGCAGGAACACCTCGGGGACACTCCTGAAGCGGGAACACCCCGGGGACACCCCCAAATCAGGGACACTGCGGGGACACCCCGGGGCGGGGTCTGGGCGGTGCCGCCGCAAAAGGAGGCGCAGGTCCCACCGAGATTCGAACTCGGATCGCTGGATTCAGAGTCCAGAGTGCTCACCATTACACCATGGGACCGCCCGGAATACTGCGCGCCGCTCCCTCCGCCACGAAAAAGAAACCGCGGGGCCGCCCCTGTGGGAGGGGACGGGAAACCCCCGGGGAGGGCTGGGAAAAGAGGAAAAAAGCGGAAAAAAGTGGAAAAAAAGGAAAAAATGGGGAAAAGTGAAAAAAGAGAGAAAAGTAACAGTCGCCCGAACAGGGACTTGAACCCTGGACCCTCAGATTAAAAGTCTGATGCTCTACCGACTGAGCTATCCGGGCTCCCTGGCGAACTTTTAGAGGGCAGGAGTCAAGGCGATTTGGGGAAAAACTCGCGGGTTTGGGGAAATAATCGGGGGGTTTGGGGGAGAAACCCGAGGATTTCGGGAGAAACCTCGTGATTTTCGGGAAAACCTCGAGGATTTGGGGAAAAATCGAGCGGTTGTAGGTTAAAATCGAGCGGTTGTAGGGGGAAAAAAAAGGGTTTGGGGAGAAAACTAAACGAGGTTTTGAGGGCAAAAAAAGGATTCTGGGAAAAAGAAAAAAGAGGTTTTAGGGAAAAACCCGAGTTTTCAGGGAGGAAACCCGATATTTTAGGGAGAAAATCGAGGTTTTAAGGAAAAACACGAGGTTTTGGGGGGAAAATCTCGCTGGTTTAGGGAGAAACACGAGATTTTAGGGAGAAAACCCCAAGGTTTTAGGGAAAACCACGAGGTTTTGGGGAGAAACCCGAGGTTTTGGGGAAAAACCTGAGGTTTTGGGGAGAAACCCGCGGGTTTGGGGGATTTTAACTCGCCGTGGTTGGGGCAGGGAGGGGCAGAACGCGGCAGAGCTGCCCCAGACAGAGAACGGAATACGGAATTGGAGATTTTTGGTGGAATTTAACCCCAGAAACCCTCAGCTTTCTCCACAAACGCATTTCCGTGCAGGGGAATAGAGAAATAACTAGATTTGGGTTTTTCCCAAAAAAACCGGAGGGCTGTTTGTTGGCTTCGTCCTCCCCGAGTGAGGGATTTTCGGGGTTTACTTCAAAATAACATTTTTACTATTACTACTACAACTACAACCATTATTAATAACAACGCCAATAATTATGATAATAATACATTTATAAAATAAAGTAAAATAAAATAAAATAAATAATTATATAGCAATATAATATATAAATCTACTAGAAAAAATAAAAGTAGTCATTATAGTCTTACGATATATTATTATTATTATTATTATTATTATTATTATTATTATTATTACTACTACTACTACTACTACTACTACTATTATATCCTCCACAAGGACCATTGGTGGATAGGCCCACATTTCCCAACATTTTCCCTCACATTTCCTGCCATTTTCACCCTCTTATTTTCCATTTTTTCCACACGTTTTCCACCTCTTTCACTTCTTATTTCCCATTTTTTCCCTCCTGTTTCCAATTTTTTACCTCACATTTTCCACTCCGTTTTCCCCTCACATTTCCAAACAGTTTCTCCCTTTCATGTTTCGTGCCATTTCCCTCTCTTATTTCCCACTTTCTACCTCACATTTTCTGCTCTTTCCCCCCTTCATGTTTCCTGCCATTTCCCTCTCTTATTTCCCATTTTTTTACCTCAGGTTTGCAACACTTTTCCCTCCTCACACTTCCCACCATTTTGTCTCCTGACATTTCCTGTTTTTTGCCTCACACTTCCCACCCTTCCTTTCCCCCCCTCACATTTCCCACCATTTTCACCCTCTTATTTCCAATTTTTTACCTCACATTTTCTGGCCTTTTCCCCCTCACGTTTCCTGCCATTTCCCCCCTCTTATTTCCCATTTTTTACCTCAGGTTTTCCACCTTCTTTCCCTCCTCCCATTTCCCAGCATTTTCTCCCCTCATATTTCCCGCCATTTCCCCCCCTCAAATTTCCCATTTATTACCTCACATTTTCTGGCCTTTTCCCCCCTTGTATTTCCTGCCATTTTTACCATCTTATTTTCTTATTTCTCATTTTTTACCTCACGTTTTCCACCCTCTTTCCCCCTCATGTTTCTGTTTTTTTTGCCTCACATTTCCCTCCCTTTTCCCCCTTCACGTTTCCTAGCATTTTCACCCTCACATTTCCCATTTTTTACCTCATATTTTCCACCTTCGTTCCCCCTCATGTTTCCCAACATTCCCCCCCCTTCATGTTTTCTGCCATTTTCACCCTTTTATTTCCCATTTTTTACCTCACATTTTCTGCCCTTTTCCCTCTTCACTATTCCCAGCATCTTCTCCCCTCATGCTTCCTGCCATTTTCACTCTCTTATTTCCCACTTTTTACCTCAAGTTTTCTGCCCATTTTCCCCCTCTTATTTTCCATTTTTTACCTCAGGTTTTTCACCTTTTTCCCTCCTCACATTTCCCAGCATTTTCTCCCCTCATATTTCCCACCCTTTCCCCCCCCCTCACATTTCCCATTTTTTATCTCACATTTTCCTGCTCCTTTTCCCCCTCATGTTTCCCAGCATTTTCTCCCCTCATATTTCCCGCCCTTCCCCCCCCCCCCCCGCCCCTCACATTTCCCATTTTTTACCTCAGGTTTTCCACCTTTTTCCCTCCTCACATTTCCCATTTTTTACGTCAGGTTTTCCACCTTTTTCCCTCCTCACATTTCCCAGCATTTTCTCCCCTCATATTTCCTGCCCTTTTCCCCCCCTCACATTTCCCATTTTTTATCTCACATTTTCCTGCTCCTTTTCCCCCTCATGTTCCCCAACATTCTCTCCCCTTACACTTCCCACCATTTTCATCCTCTTATTTCTCATTTTTTACCTCATGTTTTTCACCCTTTTTTCGCCTCATGTTTCCCATTTTCTTACCTTATGTTTCCTGCCCTTTTCTCCCCTCACATTTCCCACCCTTTTCTCCCCCCACGTTTCCTGCTCTTTTCCCTCTCACATTTCCTACCCATTTCCCTCTCATATTTCCCATTTTTACTTCATATTTTATATTTTACTTTTTACTTCATATTTTCTGCCCTCTTTCCCCCTCACATTTCCCAACAATTTCTCCCCCCCACCTTTTTTCTCCTCACCATTCCCACCATTTTTCCTCTCACATTTTCCATCCTTTTCCCCCTTATCTTTCCCATTTTCTACCTCACCTTTTTTTGCCCTTTCCCCCTCACATTTCCCACCTATTTTCCCCTCACATTTCTCATTTTTTTACATCACCTTTTCTGTCCCTTTCTCCCTCCCATTTCCCAAGTTTCTCCCCTCATGCCTTCCACAATTTTCACCCTCTTATTTCTCATTTTTTACCTTATATTTTCCACCCTCTTTCCCCCTCATGTTTCCCATTTCCTTACCTTATGTTTTCCGCCCTCTTTCCTTCATGTATCATGCCCTTCTCCCCTCACATTTCCTGCTCTTTTCTCCCCTCACGTTTCCTGCTCTTGTTCCTCCCACATTTCCCACCCATTTTCCCCCTCACATTTCCCATTTTTTACCTCATATTTTCTGCCCGCTTCCTCCCTCACATTTCCCAACAGTTTCTCCTCTGATGTTTCCTACCCTTTTTTCTCTCACATTTCCCATTTTTTTTACCTCACGTTTCCCCCCATTTTCCCCCCTCACGTTTCCCCCATTTTCCCCGCTCATGTTTCCCCCCATTTTCCCCCCTCATGTTTCCCACCATTTTTCCTCTCACATTTCCCACCCATTTTCCCCTCACGTTTCTAATTTTTTACCTCACCTTTTCTGTCCCTTTTCCCTCATGTTTCCCTCCGTTTTCTCCCTTCACATTTCCCACCATTTTCTCCCCTCATGTTTCCCTCTTCTCCCCTCATGTTTCTCACCCTTTTTTCCCTTATCTTTCCTATTTTTTGCCTCACCTTTTCTGCTCTTTTCCCCCTCATGTTTACCTCCATTTTCTCCCCTCACGTTTTCCCGCCCTTTTCTCCCCTCACGTTTCCCCCTCTTTTTCCCACTCACATTTCCCACCTATTTTCCCCCTCACATTTTCCATTTTTTGCCTCATATTTTCTGCCCTCTTTCCCCCTCCCATTTCCCAACAGTTTCTCCTCTGAGCTTTCCCACCATTTTCCCCTCACATTTCCCATTTTTTGCCTCACATTTTCCTCCATTTTCTTCCCTCACGTTTCCCACAATTTTTTCTCTCACATTTTCCACCCTTTTTTCTCTTATCTTTCCTATTTTTTACCTCACTTTTTCTGCCCTTTTCTCCCCTCATGTTTGCTGCCCACAAATTTGGATTTTCTTCTCAATTCATCCTTTCCTGCTGGGTGTCTCCATGTCCATCCCCTTTGCTGTCGCCTAGGGTGAGTGATAATTGGTATATTTAAATGAGAATAATTTAAATTTTGACTTTTTATAATACTTAATATAATATTATATTTTATATAATAATTTTAAAATAATTTTTTAAAGCAAATAGGGTGAGGTTTAGGGTCAGGGAATATTTGGAATATTAAAATGCAAATAATTTGAATATTTAAATATTAATTTGGGTTAGGTTTAGGTTTAGGGTTTTGGTTGGGGTCAGGGCCAGAGTTAGGGGATAATTGGAATATTAAAATGATAATAATATGAGTATTTAACAGGGAATTTAACTTTTTAATGCTAATATTCCATAAGGTTAGAGTCAGGGTTAGGGTCACGGAATATTGGGAATATTAAACTGTAAATAATTTCAATATTTAAATGAGAATTTGAGTTAGCATTAGATTTAGGATTAGGGTTAGGATTAAGGTCATGGTTACTGTTAGTAAATTTTTGGAATGTTAAAATGAGAATATCTTGAATATTTAACAGGAAATTTAATTTTTAAACACGAACATTTCAAAGGGTTTGTGTTAGGGGATAATTGGAATTTTAAAATGAGAATAATTTCAATATTTAACTGGGAATTTAATTTTTAGATGTGAATATTCCATAGGGTTAGGGTCAGGGTCAGGGTTGGGATCAGGGAATATTTGGAATATTAAAATGGAATTAATTGGAATATTTAAATGGGAAT
The DNA here is from genome assembly GCF_028018845.1 of Melospiza georgiana. NCBI lineage: Eukaryota > Metazoa > Chordata > Aves > Passeriformes > Passerellidae > Melospiza > Melospiza georgiana. The sequence continues at coordinate 354,020 of NC_080459.1, read as the reverse complement.
TTGGGTAAGGGTTAGATTAATGGTTAGTGTTAGGTTTAGGTTTAGGGTCAGAATTTTGCATGGGGTTAAGGTCAGGATTAGGGGACAATTGGAATGTGAAATGTGAATAATTTGAATATTCCTATCGGAATTTGGGTTAGGGTTAGTGTAAAGGTCATAGCAACAGTTTGTAAGTATTTGGAATATTAAAATGAAAATAGTTTGAATATCTAATTGGGATTTCATTTTTAAAAGTGAATATTCCAATGTGTTCTGCTTAGGGTTGAGGTTAGGGTTGGGGCTAGGGGATAATTGGAATTTTAAAATTATAATAATTTGGATATTTTACAAGGAATTTAATTTTTAATCCGAATATTCCAATGGGTCAGTGTTAGGACCATGGTCAGGGTTACAGTCAGTGAATATTTGGCATATTAAAACAAGATTTATTTGAATGTTTAGGAGGAATTTAATTTTTAAAAGTGTTTATTACAAAGGGTTAGGCTTAGGGTTAGGGTTAGAATTTGGGTTAGGGGATAATTGGAATATTAAAATTATAATAATATTTAATATTATTCAATATTCCAATAATTTCAATATTTAACAGGGAATTTAATTTTAAATGCAAATATTCCATGGGTTTAAGGTTAGGGTTAGGGTTAGGTCATTGTCAGTGTAAGGGTAAGGTTAGGGGATAATTGTAATATTGAAATGGGCATAATTTGAACATTTAAATTTGAATTTGGGTTAGGATAAGGATTAGGATTAGGCTTAGGGGCGGGTTTAGGGTGAGGTTTATGGTCAGTAAATATTTGGCATATTGGAATGAGAATTATTTGAATATTTAACTGGGAATTTAATTTTTATGAGTGATTATCCCAAAGGGTCAGAGTTAGGTTTAGGGTTAGGTTTAGTGTTACAACCAATGAAAATCTGGAATATTAAAATGACAATTATTTGCATATTTAACTGGAAATTTAATTTTTAAATGTGACTATTCCATTTATTTAGTCCATTTGCTAATTTGGTTTGGGTTAGGATCATTGTCAGTGTCAGGATTAGGGTTAGGGGATAATTGTAATATTAAAATAGGAATAATTAGAATATTTAAATTCTAATTTGGTTTTGGGTAAGGATTAGGATTGGAGTTAGTCCTAGATTTAGGGTTAGTGTTTAGATTAGTGTTACTGAATATTTGAAAAAATAAAATGAGAATAATTTGAATATTTAACAGGGAATTTAATTTTTAAATGTGAATATTTCAAAGGGTTTGGCCTAGGGTATAATTGGAATTTTAAAATGAGAATAATTTGAATCTATGAATGTTAGGGTTAGGATTAGGGTTTGGGTTTGGGTTAGGGTCATCATCAGTGTCAGATTTTGGGGATAATTGTAATATTAAAATAGGAATAATTTGAATATCTAAATTCAAATTTGGATTAGGAAAAGGATTTGGTTTGGGCTTAGGGTCATCGTCATTTTTTGGGTTAGGATTAGGGGTGGGTTTAGGGAGAGGTTTATGGTCAGCGAATGTTTGGCATATTGGAATGAGAATTATTTGAATATTTAACTGGGAATTTCATTTTTGTGAGTGATTATTCCAAAGGGTGAGGATTAGTTTTACGGTTAAGTTTAGATTTAGGTTTAGGGTTACAACCAATGAACATCTGGAATTATTTGAATATTTAACAGGGAATAAAAATTTTAAATGTGAACATTTCAAAGGGTTTTTGCTAGTGGATAACTGGATTTTTTAACAGGGAATTTAAGTTTTAAATGTGAATATTTCAAGGGGGTTGGCCTAGGGTATAATTGGAATTTTAAAATGAGAATAATTTGAATCTATAAATGTTATGGTTAAGGTCATGTTTTGGGTTTGGGTTAGGGTCATCATCACTGTCAGAGTTAGGGGATAAGTGTAATATTAAAATAGGAATAATTTGAATATTTAAATTCTAATTTCATTTGGGTAAGGATTAGGGTTGGAGTTAGGCTGAGGCTTTGGGTTAGAGTTAGGGTTAGGGCCAGTGAATATTTGAAATAATAAAATGAAAATTATTTGAATACTTAACAGGAAATTTTATTTTAAAATGTGAATATTTAAAAGAGTTTTGTCTAGTGGATAATTGGAATTTTAAGTGAGAATAATTTGAATATATAAATGTTAGGCTTAGCTTTAGGGTTAGGGTCAGGGTTTGGGTTTGGTTTTAGGTTTGGGTTAGGGTTATCAGTGTCAGGGAATAATTGTATTCTTAAAATTGGAAAATTTGAGCATTTAAATTCTAGTTTGGGTTTGGGTAAGGATTAGCGTTATAGTTAGGCTTAGGCTTCAATTTAATGTTTGTGTTACCATCTGTGAATATTTGAAATAATTAAATGAGAATTATTTGAATATTTAACAGGGAATTTAATTTTTAAATGTGAACATTTCAAATGGTTTGGCCTAGGGTATATTTGGAATTTTAAAATGAGAATAATTTGAATATATAAATGTTAGGGTTAGGGTTAGGGTTAAGGTTGGATTTTGGGTTTGGGTTTGGGTCACCGTCAGTGTCAAGGTTAGGGGATAAGTGTAATATTAAAATAGGAATAATTTGAATATTTAAATTCTAATTTGGGTTTAGGTAAGGATTAGGGATAGTGGTAGGTTTAGGCTTAGCTTTAATGTTCAAGTTAGTGTCAGTGAATATTTGAAATAATAAAATGAGAATTATTTGCTTATTTAGCAATGAATTTAATTTTTAAATGCAAACATTTCAAAGAGTTTATTCTAAGGGATAACTGGAATTTTAAAATGAGAATAATTTGAAAATACACGTGAAAATTTAGTTTTTACACCCAAATATTTCCCAGGTCTGTTTCAAGCCCTCACAGGTTGGATCCCCAGCCCACTCCCGCCCGATCCCGGCCTGAAGGACGGGAACAGATCAGGGTTAGGGGATAATTTCAGTATTAAAATAGGAATAATTTTGATATTTAAATTCTCATTTGCTTTGGGGTAAGGATTAGGGACAGTGGTAGGTTTAGGCTTAGGTTTAATGTTTGGGTTAGCATCAGTGAATATTTGAAATAAATGAGAATTATTTTAGTATTTAACAGGGAATTTACTTTTTAAATGCGAGTATTTCAAAGCGTTCATTACAGGGGATAATTGGAATTTTAAATGAGAATAATTTAAACAAAAAAATGTTAGGCTTAGGATTAGGGTCAGGTTTTGGTTTTGGGTCATCATTAGGGTTAGGGGATAAGTGTAATATTAAAATGGGAATAATTTGGATATTTAAATTCTAATTTGATTTTGGGTAAGGATTAGGGTTAGAGTTAGGCTTAGGCTTTGGGTTATCATTTAGGTCAGTATCAGTGAATATTTGAAACAATAAAATGAGAATTATTTGAATATTTAACTGGGAATTTAATTTTTAAATGCAAGTATTTAAAAGGATTTGTTCTAGAGTATAATTGGAATTTTAAAATGAGAATAATTTGAATATAAAAATGTTAGGGTTAAGGTTAGGGTCACGTTTTGGTTTTGGGTTTGGGTCATCGTCACTGTCATGATTAGGGGATAAGTGTAATATTAAAATAGGAATTATTTTGATCTTTAAATTCTAATTTGGGTTTGGGTAAGGATTAGGGTTAGAGTTAGTGTTACGGTTAGGGTTAGTGTCAGTGAATATTTGAAATAATAAAATGAGAATTATTTGCTTATTTAACAATGAATTTAATTTTTAAATGCAAACATTTCAAAGTGTTTTTTCTAGGGGACAATTGGAATTTTAAAATGAGAATAATTTGAAAATACACCTGAAAACATAATTTTTACACCCAAATATTCCCCAGGTCTGTTTCAAGCCCTGACGGGGCGGATCCCCAGCCCACTCCCGCCCGATCCCAGCCTGAAGAACGGGAACAGAATCCCGGGGGTTTCCAGCGGCACAGATCCCAGGAGCTGCTGCTCCTCGGCGTCGAAGAACCGGAGCTGGCGCCGCTCGAGGTCCAGCAGCACCCCGAGCACGCGGCAGCGCCCCGGGCTCCGCTGCAGCCGCCCGCCCTGCAGCCGGAACTCGCCCCGGGAATACGCCAGGGATGGGGCCAGGGATGGGGACAGGGATGGGGACAGGGATGGGGCCAGGGATGGGGCCAGGGATGGGGCCAGGGATGGGGACAGGGATGGGGACAGGGATGGGGCCGCTGCCCCCGGGATGGAAGGCAAGGGGTGGTACCGGTGGGAATCTGGGCTGGGGTCCGGGATGGAGGGGATGGGGTGGTCCCGATGGGAATTCGGGGTGGGATCCCACGGGGAATCAGGGATGGGATCCAGGATGGAATCCCGAATGGGATCTGGGATGGGATCCTGCAGGGAATTGGGGATGGGATTTGGGATAGGATCCAGGATAGAATTTGGGATGGAATTTGGGATGGAATTCAGAATGGGATCCGGGGAATTCGGGATGGGATCCAGGATGGGATCCGGGATGGGATCCTGCAGGGAATTGGGGACGGAATCTGGGATGGAATTTGGGATGGGATCTGGGATGGGATTTGGGGTGGAATTCCCCAGGGGATCCTGCAGAGAATCCAGGATGGGATCCCGGACAGAATCTCGCAGGGAATCATCCCTCAGGGACTCATCCTGCAGGGAATCTGGGATGGAATCCAGGGTGGAATCCCGGATGGGATCCCGAATGGAATCCCTCAGGGAATCCCGGATGGAATCCCGGATCTCCTCCCGGAGCACGCCCAGCTCCCAGTCGCTGCCGTCTCCCAGCTCCACTTCCCAGTAGTGCTTCCCATGGGAAAATCCCTCCCGAGCCACGGCCAGGGCCCCCAGGTGGGGCTGGGATCCGGGATCGGGGCTGGGGATTTGGGATCCGGGATCGGGGCCGGGGATTTGGGATCCGGGATTGGGGCAGATCCAGGATCGGCCCCAGATCAGCAGGGCCGGGTGGGTGCAGCTCTCGTCCAGCGTCAGCGAGACTGGGAAAGAGGGGGGCAGGGAACGTTTGATAAAGGTTTGATAGGGTTTTGATAGGTTTTTGATAGGGTTTGATAGTGTTTGATAGAGTTTGATAGAGGTTGACAGGGTTTGGTAGGGCTTTGATAGGATTTGTTAGGGTTTAAAAGGGGTTTGATAGGGTTTGATAGGATTTTGATAGCCTGTGATAGCATTTGATAAGGTGTGATAGGGTTTGATAGGATTTGGTAGGTTTTTGATGGAGTTTTTTAGGGTTTCATAGGGTTTGGTAGGTTTCTGATAGGGTTTGATAGCATTTGATAGGGTTTGATAGTGTTGGATAGGGGTTTGGTAGCGTTTGATAGGGTTTGATAGGGGTTTTATAGGTTTTTTATAGGGTTTCATAGGGTTTGGTAGGTTTTTGGTAGGGTTTGATTTGGTTTGATAGGTTTTGATAGGGTTTTGATGGCGTTTGATAGGGATTTGATAGTATTTAATAGGGTTTGGTAGGGTTTGATAGTGTTTGATAGCTTTTGATAGGTTTTGATAGTGTGTGATAGGGGTTTGATAGGGTTTGATGGGATTTTGAAAGGGTTAGATAGCGCTTGATAGGGTTTGATAGGGGTTTGAGAGTGTTTGATAGAGTTTGATAGGGTTTTGATAGGGTTTGGTAGCATTTGATCGGGGTTTGATAGCGTTTGATAGCATGTGATACTGTTTGATAGGTTTTGATAGGGCTTGATAGGGTTTGGTAGGCTTTCGATAGGGTTTGATAGGGTTTGATAGGGTTTGATAGAGTTTTATAGGATTTTGGTAGTGTTTGATATGGTTTGATAGAGTTTGATGGGTTTTGATAGGGTTTGATAGGGTTTGATGGAGTTTGATAGAGTTTGATAGGGTTTGATAGCCTGTGATAGCATTTGATAAGGTGTGATAGGGTTTGATAGGGTTTGATAGCTTTTGATAGGGTTTGATAGGGTTTGGTAGGGTTTGATAGCATTTGATAGGGTTTGATACCATTTGATAGCGTTTGATAGGATTTGATAGGTTTTAGTGTAGGGTTTGATAGGGTTTGATAGGGTTTGGTAGCGTTTGATAGGGTTTGATAGGGTTTCATAGCATTTGATAGGGTTTGATAGAGTTTGGTAGTTTTTTGATAGTGTTTGATAGCTTTTGATAGGGGTTCGATAGTATTTGATGGAGTGCGATAGGGTTTGATAGCGTTTGATAGAATTTGATAGAGTTCAATAGTGTTTGATAGGGTTTGATAGCATTTGATAGGGTTTGGTGGGATTTGATAGGGGGTTGATAGCGCTTGATAGCGTTTGATATCGTAGGCTATCGTGGGATATAATCTGATACAATTTTATATTGTTTCATACCATGTGATATCGTTGATGATGTGATATCATTTGATATAGTTTGATATAGTTTGATATCAGGTGATATCACTCGATATCGTGTGGTGCTGTTTGGGAGAGGAAAAGGAAAATGAGAAAAGGAAAAAGAAGAGGAAGAGGAAGAGGATGACAATGAGGATGAGGAAGGAGAAGAGGATGAGGAAGAGAAACAGGAACAGGAAGAGGACAAGGAAGAGGAAGAGGAAGGAGAAAAGGAAGAGGAAGAGAAATGGGAACAGAAAGCGGAGGAAGAAATGGAGGAAGAGGAAGAGAAATGGAGAAGGGGAAGAGGGAGAGGATGAAAATGAGGATGAGGAAGGGGAAGACGATGAGGAAGAGAAATGGAAAGAGGAAGAGGAAGATGAAGGGGAAGAGGAAGGGGAAGGGGAAGGGAAAGAAAGAAGAACAAAGGGAAGAGGAAGAGGAAGAAGATGAGGATGAGGATGAGGAAGGGGAAGAGGAAGAGGAAGAGGAAGAGGAATATGAAGGGGAAGAGGAAGACGAAGGGGAAGGGGAAGGGGAAGGGAAAGAAAGAAGAACAAAGGGAAGAGGAAGAGGAAGAAGATGAGGATGAGGAAGAAGATGAGGATGAGGATGAGGAAGGGGAAGAGGAAGAGGAAGAGGAAGAGGAAGAGGAAGAGGAAGAGGAAGAGGAAGAGGAAGAGGAAGGGGAAGGGAAAGAGGAAGAGGAAGAAGATGAGGATGGGGATGAGGATGAGGATGAGGATGAGGATGAGGATGAGGATGAGGATGAGGATGAGGATGAGGAAGGGGAAGGGGAAGGGGAAGAAGATGAGGATGACGATGAGGAAGAGGACGATGAGGAAGAGGAAGATGAAGAAGAGGAAGGCTCGGGCCGCACTCACCCGCGTGGCTCTGGGCCCGTCGGAAATCTGCTGGAGAGCAGCAGCGCTAATTACCGGTAATTATCGCTGATTGACGGCCATTAACGCTCATTAAGGGCATCTCATTTGCATATGGCCGGGGGGTGGGAACCACTCACCGAGCTGGGCCTGGAGCTGCTCTGGAACGAGAACGGCGAGAGGTCAGGGGGGACACGTGAGGGACACGTGAGTGTGACACCTGAGGGACACCTGAGTGTGACAATTGTGTGTGACACCTGAGTGTGACACCTGAGTGACACCTGAGTGACACCTGTGTGTGACACCAGTGTGTGACAATTGTGTGTGACACCTGAGTGTGACAATGGTGTGTGACACCTGAGGGACACATCTGTGACACCTGAGAGTGACACCTGTGTGTGACAACTGAGTGACACCTCTGTGACACCTGAGTGTGACACATGTGTGTGACACCTGAGTGTGACACCTGAGTGACACCTGAGTGACACCTGTGCGACACCTGTGTGTGACACCTGTGTGTGAGACCTGAGTGTGACACCTGTGTGTGACACCTGTGTGACACCTGAGTGACACCTGTGTGTAACACCTGTGTGTGACACCTGTGTGACACCTGTGTGTGACACCTGAGTGTGACACCTGAGTGTGACAATTGTGTGTGACACCTGAGTGTGACACCTGTGTGACACCTGTGTGACACCTGAGTGACACCTGTGTGTAACACCTGTGTGTGACACCTGTGTGACACCTGAGTGTGACACCTGAGTGACACCTGAGTGTGACACCTGTGTGTGACACCTGTGTGTGACACCTGTGTGTGACACCTGAGTGTGACACCTGTGTGTGACACCAGTGTGACACCTGAGTGCGACACCTGAGTGACACCTGTGTGTGACACCTGTGTGTGACACCTGTGTGACACCTGAGTGTGACACCTGAGTGACACCTGAGTGTGACACCTGTGTGACACCTGTGTGTGACACCTGAGTGACACCTGAGTGTGACACCTGTGTGTGACACCTGAGTGTGACACCTGTGTGTGACACCTGGGTGACACCTGAGTGACACCTGTGTGTGACACCTGTGTGACACCTGAGTGTGACACCTGAGTGTGACACCTGAGTGTGACACCTGTGTGTGACACCTGAGTGTGACAATTGTGTGTGACACCTGAGTGTGACACCTGTGTGTGACACCTGAGTGACACCTGAGTGTGACACCTGTGTGTGACACCTGAGTGACACCTGTGTGTGACACCTGAGTGACACCTGAGTGTGACACCTGAGTGACACCTGAGTGACACCTGTGTGTGACACCTGTGTGTGACACCTGAGTGACACCTGAGTGTGACACCTGAGTGACACCTGTGTGTGACACCTGAGTGACACCTGAGTGTGACACCTGAGTGACACCTGAGTGACACCTGTGTGACACCTGTGTGTGACACCTGAGTGTGACACCTGAGTGTGACACCTGAGTGTGACACCTGAGTGACACCTGTGTGTGACACCTGTGTGTGACACCTGTGTGTGACACCAGTGTGTGACACCTGAGTGTGACACCTGTGTGACACCTGTGTGTGACACCTGTGTGTGACACCTGAGTGTGACACCTGAGTGTGACACCTGAGTGACACCTGTGTGTGACACCTGTGTGTGACACCTGAGTGTGACACCTGAGTGTGACACCTGTGTGACACCTGAGTGTGACACCTGTGTGTGACACCTGAGTGTGACACCTGTGTGTGATACCTGTGTGTGACACCTGTGTGTGACACCTGAGTGTGACACCTGAGTGTGACACCTGTGTGTGACACCTGAGTATGACACCTGAGTGTGACACCTGAGTGACACCTGTGTGTGACACCTGTGTGTGACACCTGTGTGTGACACCAGTGTGTGACACCTGTGTGTGACACCTGTGTGTGACACCTGAGTGTGACACCTGTGTGACACCTGAGTGTGACACCTGTGTGTGACACCTGTGTGTGACACCTGAGTGTGACACCTGAGTGTGACACCTGTGTGTGACACCTGAGTGTGACACCTGAGTGTGACACCCGTGTGTGACACCTGAGTGTGACACCTGTGTGACACCTGTGTGACACCTGAGTGTGACACCTGAGTGTGACACCTGAGTGACACCTGTGTGTGACACCTGAGTGTGACACCTGTGTGTGACACCTGAGTGTGACACCTGAGTGTGACACCTGAGTGTGACACCTGTGTGTGACACCTGTGTGTGACACCTGAGTGTGACACCTGAGTGTGACACCTGAGTGACACCTGTGTGTGACACCTGTGTGTGACACCTGAGTGTGACACCTGTGTGACACCTGAGTGTGACACCTGAGTGTGACACCTGTGTGACACCTGAGTGACACCTGTGCGACACCTGTGTGACACCTGTGTGTGACACCTGAGTGTGACCCCTGAGTGCGACACCTGAGTGTGACACCTGAGTGTGACACCTGTGTGACACCTGAGTGTGACACCTGAGTGTGACACCTGTGTGACACCTGAGTGTGACACCTGTGTGTGACACCTGAGTGTGACACCTGAGTGACACCTGAGTGTGACACCTGAGTGTGACACCTGTGTGACACCTGAGTGTGACACCTGAGTGACACCTGTGTGTGACACCTGTGTGTGACACCTGTGTGTGACACCTGTGTGTGACACCTGAGTGTGACACCTGAGTGACACCTGTGTGACACCTGTGTGACACCTGAGTGACACCTGAGTGTGACACCTGTATGTGACACCTGAGTGACACCTGAGTGTGACACCTGAGTGACACCTGTGTGTGACACCTGTGTGTGACACCTGTGTGTGACACCTGAGTGTGACACCTGAGTGACACCTGTGTGACACCTGTGTGACACCTGAGTGACACCTGAGTGTGACACCTGAGTGTGACACCTGAGTGTGACACCTGTGTGACACCTGAGTGTGACACCTGAGTGTGACACCTGAGTGTGACACGTGTGTGACACCTGTGTGTGACACCTGTATGTGACACCTGAGTGACACCTCTGTGACACCTGAGTGTGACACCTGTGTGTGACACCTGTGTGTGACACCTGTGTGACACCTGAGTGTGACACCTGAGTGTGACACCTGTGTGACACCTGTGTGTGACACCTGAGTGTGACACCTGAGTGTGACACCTGTGTGTGACACCTGTGTGTGACACCTGAGTGACACCTGAGTGACACCTGTGTGACACCTGAGTGTGACACCTGAGTGTGACACCTGAGTGTGACACCGGTGTGTGACACCTGTGTGTGACACCTGAGTGACACCTGTGTGTGACACCTGAGTGACACCTGTGTGACACCTGAGTGTGACACCTGTGTGTGACACCTGAGTGACACCTGTGTGACACCTGAGTGTGACACCTGAGTGACACCTGTGTGTGACACCTGTGTGTGACACCTGTGTGACACCTGAGTGTGACACCTGAGTGTGACACCTGAGTGACACCTGTGTGACACCTGTGTGTGACACCTGAGTGACACCTGAGTGTGACACCTGTGTGTGACACCTGTGTGTGACACCTGAGTGTGACACCTGTGTGACACCTGTGTGACACCTGAGTGTGACACCTGAGTGTGACACCTGTGTGACACCTGAGTGTGACACCTGATTGTGACACCTGTGTGTGACACCTGAGTGTGACACCTGTGTGACACCTGTGTGTGACACCTGAGTGTGACACCTGTGTGTGACACCTGTGTGACACCTGTGTGTGACACCTGTGTGACACCTGAGTGTGACACCTGTGTGTGACACCTGTGTGACATCTGTGTGTGACACCTGTGTGTAACACCTGTGTGACACCTGAGTGTGACACCTGTGTGACACCTGTGTGACACCTGTGTGACACCTGTGTGTGACACCTGAGTGACACCTGTGTGTGACACCTGAGTGTGACACCTGAGTGACACCTGAGTGTGACAATTGTGTGTGACACCTGAGTGTGACACCTGAGTGTGACCCCTGTGTGTGACACCTGAGTGTGACACCTGTGTGTGACACCTGAGTGACACCTGTGTGACACCTGTGTGTGACACCTGAGTGTGACACCTGAGTGACACCTGAGTGTGACACCTGAGTGTGACACCTGAGTGACACCTGTGTGACACCTGTGTGTGACACCTGAGTGTGACACCTGTGTGACACCTGAGTGTGACACCTGAGTGACACCTGAGTGACACCTGTGTGACACCTGTGTGTGACACCTGAGTGTGACACCTGAGTGACACCTGTGTGACACCTGTGTGTGACACCTGTGTGTGACACCTGTGTGTGACACCTGAGTGTGACAACTGTGTGTGACACCTGTGTGACACCTGTGTGTGACACCTGTGTGTGACACCTGAGTGTGACACCTGAGTGTGACAATTGTGTGTGACACCTGAGTGTGACACCTGTGTGTGACACCTGTGTGTGACACCTGAGTGTGACACCTGAGTGTGACAATTGTGTGTGACACCTGAGTGTGACACCTGAGTGTGACACCTGAGTGACACCTGTGTGACACCTGTGTGTGACACCTGAGTGACACCTGAGTGTGACACCTGTGTGTGACACCTGTGTGTGACACCTGAGTGTGACACCTGTGTGACACCTGTGTGACACCTGAGTGTGACACCTGAGTGTGACACCTGTGTGACACCTGAGTGTGACACCTGATTGTGACACCTGTGTGTGACACCTGAGTGTGACACCTGTGTGACACCTGTGTGTGACACCTGAGTGTGACACCTGTGTGTGACACCTGTGTGACACCTGTGTGTGACACCTGTGTGACACCTGAGTGTGACACCTGTGTGTGACACCTGTGTGACATCTGTGTGTGACACCTGTGTGTAACACCTGTGTGACACCTGAGTGTGACACCTGTGTGACACCTGTGTGACACCTGTGTGACACCTGTGTGTGACACCTGAGTGACACCTGTGTGTGACACCTGAGTGTGACACCTGAGTGACACCTGAGTGTGACAATTGTGTGTGACACCTGAGTGTGACACCTGAGTGTGACCCCTGTGTGTGACACCTGAGTGTGACACCTGTGTGTGACACCTGAGTGACACCTGTGTGACACCTGTGTGTGACACCTGAGTGTGACACCTGAGTGACACCTGAGTGTGACACCTGAGTGTGACACCTGAGTGACACCTGTGTGACACCTGTGTGTGACACCTGAGTGTGACACCTGTGTGACACCTGAGTGTGACACCTGAGTGACACCTGAGTGACACCTGTGTGACACCTGTGTGTGACACCTGAGTGTGACACCTGAGTGACACCTGTGTGACACCTGTGTGTGACACCTGTGTGTGACCCCTGTGTGTGACACCTGAGTGTGACACCTGAGTGTGACAATTGTGTGTGACACCTGAGTGTGACACCTGTGTGTGACACCTGTGTGTGACACCTGAGTGTGACACCTGAGTGTGACAATTGTGTGTGACACCTGAGTGTGACACCTGTGTGTGACACCTGTGTGTGACACCTGAGTGTGACACCTGAGTGACACCTGAGTGTGACACCTGTGTGTGACACCTGTGTGTGACACCTGAGTGTGACACCTGAGTGTGACACCTGTGTGACACCTGTGTGTGACACCTGTGTGTAACACCTGTGTGACACCTGAGTGTGACACCTGTGTGTGACACCTGAGTGACACCTGAGTGACACCTGTGTGTGACACCTGTGTGTGACACCTGAGTGTGACACCTGTGTGTGACACCTGAGTGACACCTGTGTGACACCTGAGTGTGACACCTGAGTGTGACACCTGAGTGACACCTGAGTGTGACACCTGAGTGTGACACCTGTGTGTGACACCTGTGTGTGACACCTGAGTGACACCTGAGTGTGACACCTGTGTGTGACACCTGAGTGTGACACCTGAGTGTGACACCTGTGTGACACCTGAGTGACACCTGAGTGTGACACCTGAGTGACACCTGTGTGACACCTGAGTGTGACACCTGAGTGTGACACCTGTGTGACACCTGAGTGTGACACCTGAGTGTGACACCTGTGTGTGACACCTGAGTGTGACACCTGTGTGACACCTGAGTGTGACACCTGAGTGTGACACCTGAGTGTGACACCTGTGTGTGACACCTGAGTGACACCTGAGTGTGACACCTGAGTGACACCTGAGGGACACCTCTGTGACACCTGTGTGTGACACCTGAGTGTGACAATTGTGTGTGACACCTGAGTGTGACACCTGAGTGACACCTGTGTGTGACACCTGAGTGTGACACCTGTGTGACACCTGAGTGTGACACCTGTGTGTGACACCTGAGTGTGACACCTGAGTGTGACACCTGTGTGACACCTGTGTGACACCTGTGTGTGACACCTGAGTGACACCTGAGTGTGACACCTGTGTGACACCTGAGTGACACCTGAGTGACACCTGTGTGTGACACCTGTTTGTGACACCTGTGTGTGACACCTGAGTGTGACACCTGAGTGTGACACCTGTGTGTGACACCTGAGTGACACCTGTGTGACACCTGTGTGTGACACCTGTGTGTGACACCTGAGTGTGACACCTGAGTGTGACACCTGAGTGACACCTGAGAGTGACACCTGAGTGACACCTGTGTGTGACACCTGAGTGTGACACCTGTGTGTGACACCTGTGTGTGACACCTGAGTGTGACACCTGAGTGTGACACCTGTGTGTGACACCTGTGTGACACCTGTTTGTGACACCTGAGTGTGACACCTGAGTGACACCTGAGTGACACCTGTGTGTGACACCTGTGTGTGACACCTGAGTGACACCTGAGTGACACCTGAGTGTGACACCTGTGTCAATGTCTAATCAGTCATTAATTATTCTCTGTCTAATCAATCATTAATTGGCCTATTTCTAATTAATCATTATTAATCTCTGTCTAATCGATCATTGGTCAATGCCTAATCAATCATTAATTAGTCTTTGTCTAATCAATCATTAATTAGTCTCTGTCTAATAACAATTTAATAAATACCTAATCAATTACTCATTAGTCTCTAATCAATCCTTAATGAGTCCCTGTCTAACAATCGTTAATTAGACAATGCCTAATCAATCATTAATCTGTCTGTGTTTAATCAATCGTTAATTAGCCAATATCTAATCAATCATTTATTACACTCTTTCTAATCAATCTTGAATGAGTCCCTCTCTAATCAACTATTAATTAGTCAATGCCCGATCAATCATTAAGTAGTCTCTGTCTAATCAGTCATTAATTAGTCAATGTCTAATCAATCATTAATTAGTCCCTGGCTAATCGATCATTAATTAGAGCCTCACCCAGTCTCGTGTCCATCTCCAGTTTCTCTGCAGGGGCAGAAAAGGAAATTGGGGAATTCTGGGATATCAATTAATTAAATAATTAATCTTTAGAAATTAATATTTGTGAATAAATAGCTCATTATTATTAATTACCTAAAATGAATATATTATTATAAATGATTAATTAATAAATACAATTCTTAAAAATAATGAATTATTTTAAAAATTATTGTTAAAACTAATCATTATTAATGACTAATTGAAATTAATTATTAGAAAATTTAATTTATTTTTATACATTTATGATTACAATGAATAATTTCTTATTATTAACTTGCTATTAGATAATTGAATTTATTATTAGCAATCAATAATTATTAATGAATATTTCTTTATTATTTACTTAAGAGAATTCAATTATTTATTAGAAATTCATAATTACTAATGAATATTTTATCATTTTTTTAATTTCTGAAAATAAATTTTATTTAAAATTAATATTAATTGATATTATATTATTATTAATTTATTATGAGAAACTTAAATTCTATTAGAAATTGTTGATTATTTATTAATATTGCAATTCTATTATTTTCTTCCTAGAAAATTGTTTTTATTAGACATTGATAATAATTAATACTTTATTATTATAAAAATAAAAATAATAGTTATAAATTAATATTAACAATTAATAATTTGTTATTATTCAATAATTCCTAGAAAATTCATTTTATTGATAGAAGTGAATAACTATTAATGAATATTTTTATTTTTAATTAAGAGAAAATAATTATTAATATATAATTTATTAATAATTTGTTATTAGAAATCTGAAATAGCTATTATACATTAATGATAAAAAACAAATATTAAAACATGATTTAAATAATTAATCCATAATTAATTCAGGCTTAAACAAATTTTAAATTAATTTGAAATTTCCCATTTTTTTGTGTCTTTTTCCCAAAATAATCTCAGATTTTCCCTCTGATAAATAATTAATTGCTGAATGAATTGATTAATTAACTAATTAATTACGGAACTAATTCGCAGAAATCTCAATTCCCAAAATCGCAGCTTGAGCATTTTTACCCCTCTGGAGTTTCCCCGTCACCTCCTCTGGAAAAAAGAGAAAAATTGAAATTATTAATTGGCAATTAATCATTAATTAGTGCCAGACTAATAATGAATAGTGGCTGCTATACATAAATAATTAATTCATTTATTATTTTGTAAAATTTTTATTTTTATTTATTATTTTCATTTATGAGTTAGTAATTAGTAATTCATTATCATTCTTTCATATTTTTATTGCTAATTTTAATATAATTAATTATTATTATTATTACTTTAATTATTTTAATTATATTTTATATACTTTATTATTATTAATTACTGCATTATTTTTAATTATTATATTGTATTTAATATTTAATTATCTAATTATAATTAATTAACTTTTTATTGCTAATTAACTATTGTGTTTAATATAAATTTAATTATTTATTAATTAATTATTGCAAACTTTTTAGCTAAATAATTAAAATTACAATTAATATAATAATTAAATCTATGAATATTATTACGAATATTAATTGAAATAAATAATAATCAGAATAAAGCTAATAAAGAATTCGAGTCTAATTATTAACGTCCCTATTAATTAGTCATTGTTTAATAAATCATTAATTAGTCTATGTCTGAGCAATAATTAATCTATCTACGTCTAATAAATAATTAATTATTCTACATGTAATAATAATTAGTCTATGTCTAATCAGTAATTAATTTATCTGTGTCTAATAAATAATTAATTAGTCTATTTGTACTAATTAATTAGTCTTCCTGTAATTATAATTAGTCTATGTCTAATCAATCATTATTTAGATAATTAACCTAAGTCTAATAATTAATTAACCTAGGATTAATAATTAGCTAATTAGCGGCTAATATATCATTCATTAGGGGCTGATAACAAATTAATTAAATGCTAATAAATTAATAATTAGCCGGTAATTGTTAATTAATTCTAATAATGATTTTATTAGTTGTTATTAATGAATGAATGCAGCTCTTACCCAGCTCCATCCTGAGCTCCTCGGTCTCTGCGGGGATTCGGGAATTTGGGAATTCGGAGATTTCGGAATTTGGGGAATTTGGGGATTTGGGAATTTGGGGATTTCGGAATTTGGGAATTTGGGAATTTGGGGAATTTGGGAATTTGGGGAATTTGGGGAATTTGGGGATTCGGGAATTTGGGGAATTTGGGAATTTGGGGATTCGGGAATTTGGGGAATTTGGGGATTTGGAGATTTGGGAATTTGGGAATTTGGGGATTCGGGGATTTGGGGATTCGGGAATTTGGAGAATTTGGAGTATTGGGGAATTTGGGGATTTCGGAATTTGGGGATTTGGGGATTCGGGGATTTGGGGATTTGCGAATTTGGGGAATTTGCGGAATTTGGGGATTTGGGAATTTGGGGATTTGGGAATTTGGGAATTCGGAGATTTGGGAATTCGGGGATTTGGGAATTTGGGGATTTGGGGATTTGGGAATTTGGGGATTCGGGGATTTGGGGAATTTGGAGATTCGTGAATTTGGGGAATTTGGGAATTTGGGGAATTTGAGGATTCGGAGATTTCGGAATTTGGGGATTTGGGAATTTGGGGAATTTGGGAATTTTGGAATTTGGGGAATTTGGGGATTCGGGGATTTGCGAATTTGGGGAATTTGAGAATTTGGGAATTCGGGAATTTGTGGATTTGGGAATTTGGGGATTTGGGGATTCGGGGAATTTGGGAATTCGGGAATTTGGGAATTTGGGAATTTGGGAATTCGGGGATTTGGGAATTCGGGGATTTCGGGATTCGGGGATTTGTGGAATTGGGGGATTTGGGAATTTGGGGAATTTGAGAATTTGGGGATTCAGGAATTTGGGGAATTTGGGGATTTGGGGACGGGAATTTTGGGGAATTCAGAAATTTTTGGAGAATTTGGGGAATTTTTGGGATTTGGGAATGGGAATTTTGGGGAACTTGGGGATTTAGGAACAGAAATTCCGGGAATTTGGGGATTTAGGAATGGAATTTTGGAGGATTCCAGGAATTGTTGGGATTTAGGAACGGCAATTCTGGGAATTCAGGAATTTTGGAGGATTCCAGGAATTTGGGGGATTTAGGGACAGGAATTCTGGGAATTTTTTGGAATTCAGGGACAGGAATTTTGGGGAATATCGGGAATTTTTGGGATTTAGAAACAGAATTTCTGGGAATTGGGGGGTTTAGGAGCAGGATGTTTGGGGAATTTGTGGATTTAGAAATGGAATTTTGGAGGATTCCGGGAATTTTGGGGGAATTTGGGGAATTTTGGGATTTAGGAAAGGGAATTTGGGGGAAATTTGGGGATTTAGGGACGGAATTTTGGAGGGTTCCAGGAATTTTTGGGATTTTGGGAATTTTGAGGGAATTTGGAGATTTAGGGATGGGAATTTTGGGGAATTTTTGGGATTTAGGGTGGGAAATTCCAGGGGAATTTGGGAATTCTGGGAATTTTTGGGAATTTGGGGTGGAAATTTTGGGAGATTTTGGGAATTTGGGGTCGGGAATTTGGGAATTTAGGGATGGGAATTTTGGGGAATTCCAGAAATTTTTGGGATTTAGGAAAGGAAGTTCTGGGAATTTGGGGATTAAGGAATGGGAATTCCGGGATTTGGGGGATTTAGGGATGGGAATTCCGGGAATTTGGGGAATTTTTGGGATTTAGGACTGGGAATTCCGGGAATTTGGGGAATTTTTGGGATTTAGGACTGGGAATTGTGGGGGATGTTGGGGATTTGGGGATGGGAATTTGGGGAATTTTGGGGATTTAGGAACAGAAATTCTGGGAATTTGGGGATTTAGGAGCAGGAATTTGGGAGGATTCCAGGAATTTTGGGGATTTAGGGATGGGAATTTTGGGATTTAGGGGCTCGAATTCAGGAATTGCAGGGGGATCTGGGGATTTAGAGATGGGAATTTCAGGGAATTTGGGATTTCGGCACAGGGGTTTGGGGGATTTGGGTCATTTTTAGGATTTATGAATGGAAATTTTGGGGAAATTTGGGGAATATTTGGGATTTAAGAGCAGGAAATTTTGGGAATTCCTGGGAATTTGGGGATTTTGGGGCTGGAACTTTGGGAATTTTGGGGATTTGGGGAATTGCAGAGCTGAGCTCACCCTCGCTGATTTCCTGCTGGGATTTCCCTGGGAACGGGAGAGGAAATGGGATTTGAAATGGAATTTTTGTTTCTATTCTTTAATTTTTGAAGTTTTATTTTATTTCATTTCTTTTCTTTTGATTTATTGTCGTTTCATATTTTATTTCGTTTCGTTTTTATCTTTTATTTATAATTTCATTACATTTCATATTTCATTCTATTTTTAAAATATAATTTATTTTCATTTAATTTCATTTATTGTATTCTATTTTTAAAAATTTAATTTATTTCACATCATTTAATTTAATTTAATTTCATCGATTTTATTCAATTTTATTTCATCTCAATTTAATTTAGTTTAATTAATTTCATTTCATTTTATATAGTATTTAATTCTGCTTTCTTTTTGATGGAAATTAATCTAAATTTAAAATTATTTAAAATTAAATGTAAATTTAATTAAAATAATGAAAAATTAATATAAATCATGAAAAATTAATTAATAATTAATAAACGCAATTCATTAATGCACTCACGCTCCTGAGCCAGAATCCGGCGGTCTCCTGGGGAACCGGTAATTAGGAGATAATTAATGGGAAATTAATGGGCAGATAATGGGAAATTAATGGATAATTAATGGGTAATTAAATGATACATCATGGGTAATTAATTGGTAAATGTTGGGTAATTAATGAGAAATTAATGGGTAATAAATGGGGACATTATGGGTGATGAATGGGTTATTAATGATGGGTAATTAATTGGCAGTTAATTGGTTATAAATGGATAATTATTTGGTAATTATTGAATAAATTAGGAGTGATTAATTGGTAATTAATGAGTAAATAATGGATAAATTACTGGGTAATTAATGAGCAATTAATGGGTGCTGAATGGTTAATGAACAGGAAATTAATATCTAATAAATCGGTAATTAATGGGTACAGAGTGGGTAATTAGTTGGTAATTAGTGGGTATTTACCAGGGAAATGAATGGGTAATTAATCGCTAATTAATGGGTAGTTAATGATCAACAATAATGATTAATTAATAGCGACTAATTAGTAGCTAATAACTGGGTAGTTAATGATGAATAATTGTGTTATTAATGGGTAATTAGTGGTTAATTAATGGGTAATGAATTTTTAATTCATGAAATAAAGGGAGGAAAAGGGGAAAGAAAAATGGAAATGGGGAAGAAAACGAAAAACGGAAAAATTGAAGGGGAAAAATGAGGGGGAAAAGGGCAGAAATGGGAAAAATGGAAAAATGGGGAAAAACAGAAAAAGAGGAGGAAGAAAAAGGGAAAGAAAAAGCGGGAAAGGGAAGAAGAAAAGGGAAAAGAGAAACAAAAAAAGAGAGAAAAAGGGAAGAAAAACAGAAATGAAAGGGAAATAGAAAGGGGGGAAAGGAAGAAAAAGAGGGAAAAGGGGGAAAAAAGTGAAGAAAAAGAGGGGAAATGGGGGGGAAAGGAAATAAAAAAGGGGAAAGAGGAAAAAAGGGAATTGAAAAGGGGAAATGGGAAAAAGGGAAATAAAAGGGGAGGAAAAGGTGGAAAAGAGGGAAATGGAAAGGAGGGAAAACGGAACAAAAAGGGAAAGAGGAGGAAAAAATAGAAATGAAAGGGAAATAAAAGGGGGGGAAAGGGAGGAAAAAAGGGGAAATTGGGGGGGAAATAAAAAGGAAATAAAAAGGGGGAAATGATAAAGGAAATTTAAAGTGGGGAAAAGGGAAGAAAAAGGGAAATAAAAAGGGAGAAAGAAGGGGAAAAACAGAAATAAAAAGGGAAATGGAAAGAGAGAAAAGGGGGGAAAAAGAAAAATTGGGGGGAAAGGGGAAATAAAAAGGAAATAAAAAGGGGAAAAGGGGGAAATAAAAAGGAAATTAAAAGGGAAGAAAACGAGGGGGAAAGGGAAAAAAGGGAGAAAGGGGAAATAAAAAAGCTGGGAAAAGGGGAAAAAAGGGAATAAAAAGGGGGGAAAAGGAGGGAAAAGGGGGAAATGGAGGGAAAATGGGAAATAAAAAGGAAATAAAAAGGGGAAAATAATAAAGGAAATTTAAAGTGGGGAAAAGGAAAGAAAAAGGGAAATAAAGAGGGAGAAAAAAGGGGAAAAACAGAAATAAAAAGGGAAATAGAAAGAGGGAAAAGGGAGAAAAAGGGGAAATAAAAAGGAAATAAAAAGGGGGAAATAAAAAGGAAATTAAAAGGGGAAAAGGGGGAAATAAAAAGGGAAGAGAAAGGGAAGAGAAAGAGGGGGAAAGGGAAAAAAAGGGAGAAAAGGGAATAAAAAGGGGGGGAAAGGAGGAAAAAGGGGGAAATGGAGGAAAATGGGAATGGAGGAAAATGGGAATGGAGGGAAATGGGAATGGAGGAAAAAGGGGGAAATGGAGGAAAATGGGAATAAAGGGAAAAGAAGGGAAATGGAGGGAAAAGAGGGGAAATGGAGGAAAATGGGAATGGAGGGAAATGGGAATGGAGGGAAAATGGGAATGGAGGGAAATGGGAATGGAGGGAAATGGGAATGGAGGGAAAATGGGAAATGTTGATTTTTGGGGATTTTCTGCTCACGACGCAGGCGGGCAGCCGCGGCCAGCGCCAGGCACAGCGCGAGGATGAGGAGCAGGACGAAGGCCGGGAGCCACGGCGACGGCGACGGGAAGAAAACGTCTGGAAAGGAACCCGGGAATCGCAGAAAAAACGGGAATTATGGAAGAAAAACCCCTGGAATTCAGTACAAAAATGGGTGTTCTGGCCAAAAAATAAAAAAAAAATGGGAATTATGGAAGAAAAACCCCTGGAATTCAGTACAAAAATGGGTGTTATGGCCAAAAAATAAAAAAAAAATGGGAATTGTGGTTAAAAAAATTCCATTTTAAAAAACGGGATTATGGCAAAAAACGGGAATGCTGTAAAAAAGCTGGAATTACGGCGAAAAGAAATCCGGGAATTCCGTCCAAAAAAATGGGAATTATGGCGAATAAAATGGGAATTCCAATAAAAATGGGAATTGTGGCAAAAAAACCCCAGGAATTCCATAAAAAAATGTAATTATGGCAAAAACCCCCAGGAATTCCATCAGAAAATGGGAATTACGGCCAAAAAATGGGAATTCCATAAATAATGTTATTATGGCAAAAAAACCCCCAGGAATTCTGTAGAAAAATGGGAATTATGGTCAAAAAATGGGAATTCTGTAGAAATCCCGGAATTATGGCAAAAAACCACTGGAATTCCATAAAAATGGGAATTATGGCAAAAAACCAAGAATTCAGTTTAAAAAAAAGGGAAATTATGGCCAAAAAAAAAAGGGAATTCTGTAAAAAAATTGTAATTATGGCTAAAAACCACCAGGAATTCTGTAAAAAAAAGAAATGGGAACTATGGCTAAAAACCCAGGAATTCCATCAGAAATTGGGAGTTATGGCAAAAAACCCGAGGAATTATGTAAAAAATGGCAATTATGGCCAAAAAAATGGGAATTCTGTAAAAAACCCGGAATTGTGGCAAAAAAACCACTGGAATTCCATTAAAAATTGGAATTATGGCCAAAAAATGGTAATTCCATAAATAATGTAATTATGGCAAAAAACCCCAGGAATTCAGTTTAAAAAAAAGGGAAATTATGGCCAAAAAATGGGAATTCTGTAAAAAATTGTAATTATGGCAAAAAAACCCCAGAAATTCTGCAGAAAAATGGGAATTACGGCCAAAAAAATGGGAATTCTGTAAAAATCCCGGAATTATGGCAAAAAAACCACTGGAATTCCATTAAAAATTATTTATTCCATAAATAATTACATTATTTATGGAATTCCCATTTGTGGCCAAAAAATGGGAATTCTATAAATAATGTAATTATGGCAAAAAACCCCAGGAATTCTGTAAAAAAAAAATTGGGAATTATGACTAAAAACCCAGGAATTCCATCAGAAATTGGGAGATATGGCAAAAAACCCGAGGAATTACGTAAAAAATGGGAATTCTGTCAAAAAAAAAAGGAATTCTGGAAAAAATGGGAATTATGGGAAAAATGGGAATTCCATTAAAAAATGGGAACTATGGCCAAAAAAAATTGGTAATTCTGTTACAAATGTTAGTTCCATTCCAAAATTGGAATTATGGCAAAAAATGGGAATTGTGGCCAAAAAAACCCCGGGAATTTCATTAAAAATGGGAATTCCATCCCAAACTGGGAATCCCATCCCAAACTGGGAATTCCACCCCAAACTGGGAATTCCAACCCAAACTGGGAATTCCACCCCAACTGGGAATCCCATCCCAAACTGGGAATCCCATCCCAAACTGGGAATTTCATCCCAAACTGGGAATCCCATCCCAGACTGGCAATCCCATCCCAAACTGGGAATTCCAATCCCCAAACTGGGAATTTCATCCCAAACTGGGAATCCCATCCCAAACTGGGAATTCCAATCCCCAAACTGGGAATTTCATCCCAAACTGGGAATCTCATCCCAAACTGGGAATTCCAATCCCCAAACTGGGAATTCCAGCCATAAACTGGGAATTCCAACCCAAACTGGGAATTCCATCCCAAACTGGGAATTCCAATCCCCAAACTGGGAATCCCATCCCAAACTGGGAATTCCAATCCCCAAACTGGGAATTCCACCCCAAACTGGGAATTCCAACCCAAACTGGGAATTCCACCCCAAACTGGGAATCCCATCCCAAACTGGGAATCCCATCCCAAACTGGGAATTCCAATCCCCAAACTGGGAATCCCATCCCAAACTGGGAATCCCAACCCAAACTGGGAATTCCAACCCAAACTGGGAATTCCATCCATAAACTGGGAATCCCATCCCAAACTGGGAATCCCATCCCAAACTGGGAATCCCATCCCAAACTGGGAATTCCATCCCGACTCCTCCCCCATCCCACAGAAAACCACCCCGCCCAATTTGGGACCTTCCCAAACCCCCAGAAAACCCCAGAAACTCCCAAAAACCTCCGGAAAATGCTGGAAAACCCAAGAAAAACCCAAGAAAATCCCAGAAAACTCTGGAAAGTCCCAAAAAACAACGGAAAATTTCCCCAAAACCTGAAAATCCCTGGAAAATCCCCCCAAAAATCTGGAAAACCGCAGAAAACCCAAGAAAACCCCGGAAAACCCCAGAAAACCCCAGAAAACTCTGGAAAACCTTGTAAACACTCAGGAAACCCCAGAATATGCCAGAAAAGCTCAGAAAACACCCAAAAAAACCTGGAAAACCCCAGAAAACACCAGAAAAGTGCAGGAATATTCAGAAAATTAAAAAAAAAAAAAAAAAAAAAAAAACAAACATGGAAAACCCAAGAAAACCCCAGAAAATCCCAGAAAACGCTGGAAAATCCCAGAAAAGCCCAGAAAACCCCGGGAAACTCAAGAAAATCCCCAAAACCCCTGGAAGCCCAGAAAATCCAAGAAAACACTGGAAAGTTCCAGAAAAAAAAAAACAGAAAATCCCAGACAACACCGGAAAACCCCAAGAAAATCCCAGAAAATTCCAGAAAACCTCAGAAAATCCCAGAAAACCTCAGAAAATCCCAGAAAAGTCCAGAAAATCCCAGAAAACTCCAAAAAACACAAGAAAACCCCAGAAAATCCCAGAAAACGCTGGAAAATCCCAGAAAACTCAAAAAAAAAAAACACAAGAAAAGCCCAGAAAATCCCAGAAAAGTCCAGAAAATCCCAGAAAACTCCAAAAAAAAAGCACAATAAAAGCCCAGAAAATCCCAGAAAATGCTGGAAAATCCCAGAAAACTAAAAAAAAAAACCACAAGAAAACCCCAGAAAATGCTGGAAAATCCCAGAAAACTCCAAAAAACACAAGAAAATTCCAGAAAATCCCAGAAAACTCAAAAAAAAACACAAGAAAAGCCCAGAAAATCCCAGAAAACCCAAAAAGCCGCTCCAGAAAACCCCACAAAATTACAAAAATACCCGAAAATCACCCAAAAAATCCCAAAACACCCCAAACTCCGCTGGATTTTCCCACTGGGTGCAGAATTGCCGATTTCCCGGCCCCTCACCGGCGATGACCAGGGCGGGTTCTGCAGAAAATCCCGCGCTGGAAACCCCAAGAAAACCCCAGAAAACCCAAAAAACCACCCCAGAAAACCTACAAAATTACCCCCCAAAAAAATCCCAAAAAACCCCAAACCCCAAACCCCGCTGGATTTTCCCATTCCATGCAGAATTGCCGATTTCCCGGCCCCTCACCGGCGATGACCAGGGCGGGTTCTGCGGCCGATCCCGCGCTGGAAACCCCAAGAAAACACCAGAAAACCCCAGAAAATCCCAGAAAACCTACAAAATCACCCAAAAAAAACCCCAAACCCCAAACCCCGCTGGATTTTCCCATTGGGTGCAGAATTCCCGATATCCCGGCCCCTCACCGGCGATGACCACGGCGGACTCGGCGGCCGCTCCCGGTTCCGCTCCCAGGGCCCGGCAAACGGCGCCGGCGGTGCCGGAGCCCGGCCGGAGCAGCAGCGAGATCCCGGCGTTTTGGGGATTTTCCGAATGTGGGGAATGTTCGGGATCGCCGGGATTCTCCGCAGCCCCCGGGAGGTCCCGGGCGGCCCCGGAGCCCCAGAGCAGGCGCAGGTTCGGCTCCGGCGGCTCCGCCCGGCACCGCAGGCGGATCCCGGCCGGGCCCGGCGCCTCCAGCAGCAGCAGCGGCGGCCGGAGCGTCCCTGCAGGGAGGGGAGGGAAAATCGCGGAGGTGACGGGGGGGGAAAGAGGATTTGGGGGCAAAAATCTCCGATTTGGGTCAATATTCCCCAATTGATTTGGGTCAATGATCCCAGATTGATTGGGATCAATATTCCCCAATTGATTTGGGTCAATGATCCCAGATTGATTGGGGTCAATATTCCCCAATTGATTTGGGTCAATGATCCCAGATTGATTGGGATCAATATTCCCCAATTCATTTGGGTCAATGATCCCACATTGATCTGGATCAATATTCCCCAATTGATTTGGGTCAATGATCCCAGATTGATTGGGGTCAATATTCCCTAATTGATTTGGGTCAATGATCCCAGATTGATTGGGGTCAATATTCCCCAATTGATTTGGGTCAATGATCCCACATTGATTGGGGTCAATATTCCCCAATTGATTTGGGTCAATGATCCCACATTGATCTGGATCAATATTCCCCAATTCATTTGGGTCAATAATCCCTGATTGACTGGGATCAATAATCCTGAATTGACTGGGATCAATAATCCTGAATTGACTGGGATCAATATTGCCAAATTCATTGGGATCAATAATCCCGAACAGATTGGGGTAGATATTCCCAGGATTGATTTGGATCAATAATCCCTGATTGACTGGGATCAATAATCCCGAACTGATTGGGGTCAATATCCTGGGATTGATTGGGATCAATAATCCTGAATTGACTGGGATCAATAATCCCAAACTGATTTGGATCAATATTCCCAGGATTGATTTGGATCAATATTCCCTGACTGACTGGATCAATAATCCTGAATTGATTAGGATCAATAATCCCGAACTGATTTGGATCAATATTCCCAGGATTGATTTGGATCAATAATCTCTGATTGACTGGGATCAATAATCCTGAATTGACTGGGATCAATATCGCCAAATTTATTGGGATCAATATTCCCAGGATTGATTTGGATCAATATTCCCCAGCTGATTGGAGTCAATAATCCCGAATTTATGTGGATTGAAGATCCTGAATTTATTTGGATTGATAACCCTGAATTGATCTGGATCAATATTCCCCAATTGATTTGGGTCAATGATCTCAGAGTGAGTGCGATCAATAATTTGGAATTGGCTGGTATTAATATTCCCAGATGGTTTGGGATCAATCGTCACAGATTGATTCGGGTCAATAATCCTGGAATTTATTTGGGTCAGTAATCCCAGATTGATTGGGATCAATAATCCTGAATTGGTTGGCATCAATATTCCCAAATTGTTTGGTGTCAATATTCTCAAACTCATTGGGATCAATAATCCTGGGATTGATTTGGATCAATAATCCTGAATTTATTGCGGTCAATAATCCTAAATTGATCAGGGTCAATAATCCCTGATTGATTGGGGTCTATAATCCTGAATTGATTGGCATCAATATTCCCACATTCATTGGTATCAATATCCCAAATTGTTTGGGATCAATACTCCCAAATTGTTTGGGATCCATATTGTCAAATTGATTGGGATCAATAATCCTGAATTGATTTGGAGTAATAATCCCCAATTGATTTGGGTCAATAATCCCCAAATGATTTGGATCAATATTCTCAAATTCACTGGGATCAATAATCCCCAATTAATTGGGATCAATACTCCCTGATTGATTTGGGTCAATAATCATGGATTGATTTGGGTCAATAATCCGCAAATTGATTGGGGTCAATATCCTGGGATTGATTGGGATCAATAATCCCTGATTGACTGGGATCAATAATCCTGAATTGACTGGGATCAATATCGCCGAATTTATTGGGATCAATATTCCCAGGATTGATTTGGATCAATATTCCCCAGCTGAGTGGAGTCAATAATCCCGAATTTATGTGGATTGAAGATCCTGAATTTATTTGGATTGATAACCCTGAATTGATCTGGATCAATAATCCCCAATTGATTGGGGTCAATATCCTGAATTGATTGCAGTCAGTATCCTGGGACTGATTGGGATCAATAATACCAGATTGATTTGGGTCAATAATTCTGAATTGATTGGGGTCAATAATCCCAGTTTGATTTGGGTCAATAATCCCCAATTTATTTGGATCAATAATCATGGATTGATTGGGATCAATATTCCCACATTCATTGGTATCAATATTCCCAAATTGTTCGGGATCAATATTCTCAAATTCATTGGGACCAATGGTCTTGAATTTATTTGGATCAATGATCTCTGATTAATCGGGATCAATAATCCCAGATGGATTGGGGTCAATAATCCTGACTCGATTGAGATCAATAATCCCCAAATGATTTGGATCAATATTCCCAAATTCATTTGGATCAATAATCCCCAATTGATTGGGATCAATAATCCCGGATTGATTGGGGCCAGTAATTCAGAATTGATTGGTATCAATATTCTCAAATTATTTGGGATCAATAATCCCTGATTGATTGGGGTCAGTAATTCAGAATTGATTGGTATCAATATTCTCAAATTATTTGGGATCAATAATCCCTGATTGATTGGGGTCAGTAATTCAGAATTGATTGGTATCAATATTCTCAAATTGTTTGGGATCAATAATCCCGGATTGATTGGGGTCAATGTTCCCCAACTGATTTGGGTCAATAATCATTGAATGATTGGGGTCAAAAACCCTGGGATTGATTGGGATCAATAATCCCAGATCGATTTGGATCAATAATCCTGGGATTGATTGGGATCAATAATCCTGGGATTGATTGGGATCAATAATCCCAGATTGATTATTGATCCCAAACAATTGATTGGAATCGATATTCTGGGATTGATTGGGATCAATATCCCAGAATTCTTTCTGATCGATGTTCCCAAATTGATTGGGATCAATGTTCCCAAATATTTGGGGTTCAATATCCCGGCATTTCTGGGGTTCCAAATCCCGGAGTTTTGGGGTTTCCCATTCCCGGGATTTTTGGGGTTCCCGGAGTTTTGGGGTTTCCCATTCCTGGGATTTTTGGGGTTCCCGGGATTTTTGGGGTTTCCCATTCCCGGGATTTTTGGGGTTTCCCATTCCCGGGATTTTTGGGGGTTCCCGGAGTTTTTGGGGTTTCCCGTTTCCAGGGTTTTTGGGGTTTCCCATTCCCGGGATTTTTGGGGTTCCCGGGGTTTTTGGGGTTTCCCATTCCCGGGATTTTTGGGGTTCCCGGAGTTTTTGGGGTTTCTGTTTCCCAGGGTTTTTGGGGTTTCCCATTCCCGGGATTTTGGGGGTTCCCGGAGTTTTTGGGGTTTCTGTTTCCAGGGTTTTTGGGGTTTCCCATTCCTGGGATTTTTGGGGTTCCCGGAGTTTTTGGGGTTTCTGTTTCCCAGGGTTTTTGGGGTTTCCCATTCCCGGGATTTTTGGGGTTCCCGGAGTTTTTGGGGTTTCTGTTTCCCAGGGTTTTTGGGGTTTCCTATTCCCGGGATTTTTGGGGTTCCCGGGGTTTTTGGGGTTTCCCATTCCCGGGATTTTTGGGGTTCCCGGAGTTTTTGGGGTTTCTGTTTCCCAGGGTTTTTGGGGTTTCCCATTCCGGGGATTTTTGGGGTTCCCCATTCCTGGGATTTTTGGGGTTCCCGGAATTTTTGGGGTTTCCCATTCCCGGGATTTTTGGGGTTCCCGGAGTTTTTGGGGTTTCTGTTTCCCAGGGTTTTTGGGGTTTCCCATTCCCGGGATTTTTGGGGTTCCCGGAGTTTTTGGGGTTTCTGTTTCCAGGGTTTTTGGGGTTTCCCATTCCTGGGATTTTTGGGGTTCCCGGAGTTTTTGGGGTTTCTGTTTCCCAGGGTTTTTGGGGTTTCCCATTCCCGGGATTTTTGGGGTTCCCGGAGTTTTTGGGGTTTCTGTTTCCCAGGGTTTTTGGGGTTTCTCATTCCTGGGATTTTTGGGGTTCCCAGAGTTTTTGGGGTTTCCCGTTACCAGGGTTTTTGGGGTTTCCCATTCCCGGGATTTTTGGGGTTCCCGGAATTTTTTGGGTTTCCCATTCCTGGGATTTTTGGGGTTTCCCATTCCCGGGATTTTTGGGGTTCCCGGAAGTTTTGGGGTTTCCCATTCCCGGGATTTTTGGGGTTTCCCATTCCCGGGATTTTGGGGTTCCCGGAGTTTTTGGGGTTTCTGTTTCCCAGGGTTTTTGGGGTTTCCCATTCCCGGGATTTTTGGGGTTCCCGGAGTTTTGGGGGTTTCTGTTTCCAGGGTTTTTGGGGTTTCCCATTCCCGGGATTTTTGGGGTTCCCGGAGTTTTTGGGGTTTCTGTTTCCCAGGGTTTTTGGGGTTTCCCATTCCCGGGATTTTGGGGTTCCCGGAGTTTTTGGGGTTTCTGTTTCCCAGGGTTTTTGGGGTTTCTCATTCCTGGGATTTTTGGGGTTCCCAGAGTTTTTGGGGTTTCCCGTTACCAGGGTTTTTGGGGTTTCCCATTCCCGGGATTTTGGGGGTTCCCGGAGTTTTTGGGGTTTCTGCTTCCCAGGGTTTTTGGGGTTTCCCATTCCCGGGATTTTGGGG
Source organism: Melospiza georgiana (assembly GCF_028018845.1). Lineage (NCBI taxonomy): Eukaryota > Metazoa > Chordata > Aves > Passeriformes > Passerellidae > Melospiza > Melospiza georgiana. Next base: position 324,102 of record NC_080459.1, on the reverse strand, counting down.
GTTCCCGGAGTTTTTGGGGTTTCTGTTTCCCAGGGTTTTTGGGGTTTCCCATTCCCGGGATTTTTGGGGTTCCCGGAGTTTTTGGGGTTTCCCATTCCCGGGATTTTTGGGGTTCCCGGAGTTTTTGGGGTTTCTGTTTCCCAGGGTTTTTGGGGTTTCCTATTCCCGGGATTTTGGGGGTTCCCGGAGTTTTTGGGGTTTCTGTTTCCCAGGGTTTTTGGGGTTTCCCATTCCGGGGATTTTTGGGGTTCCCCATTCCCGGGATTTTTGGGGTTCCCGGAATTTTTGGGGTTTCCCATTCCCGGGATTTTTGGGGTTCCCGGAGTTTTTGGGGTTTCTGTTTCCCAGGGTTTTTGGGGTTTCCCATTCCCGGGATTTTTGGGGTTCCCGGAGTTTTTGGGGTTTCTGTTTCCAGGGTTTTTGGGGTTTCCCATTCCTGGGATTTTTGGGGTTCCCGGAGTTTTTGGGGTTTCTGTTTCCCAGGGTTTTTGGGGTTTCCCATTCCCGGGATTTTTGGGGTTCCCGGAGTTTTTGGGGTTTCTGTTTCCCAGGGTTTTTGGGGTTTCTCATTCCTGGGATTTTTGGGGTTCCCAGAGTTTTTGGGGTTTCCCGTTACCAGGGTTTTTGGGGTTTCCCATTCCCGGGATTTTTGGGGTTCCCGGAATTTTTTGGGTTTCCCATTCCTGGGATTTTTGGGGTTTCCCATTCCCGGGATTTTTGGGGTTCCCGGAAGTTTTGGGGTTTCCCATTCCCGGGATTTTTGGGGTTTCCCATTCCCGGGATTTTGGGGTTCCCGGAGTTTTTGGGGTTTCTGTTTCCCAGGGTTTTTGGGGTTTCCCATTCCTGGGATTTTTGGGGTTCCCGGAGTTTTTGGGGTTTCTGTTTCCCAGGGTTTTTGGGGTTTCCCATTCCCGGGATTTTTGGGGTTCCCGGAGTTTTGGGGGTTTCTGTTTCCAGGGTTTTTGGGGTTTCCCATTCCCGGGATTTTTGGGGTTCCCGGAGTTTTTGGGGTTTCTGTTTCCCAGGGTTTTTGGGGTTTCCCATTCCTGGGATTTTTGGGGTTCCCGGAGTTTTTGGGGTTTCTGTTTCCAGGGTTTTTGGGGTTTCCCATTCCCGGGATTTTGGGGGTTCCCGGAGTTTTTGGGGTTTCTGTTTCCCAGGGTTTTTGGGGTTTCCCATTCCCGGGATTTTGGGGTTCCCGGAGTTTTTGGGGTTTCTGTTTCCCAGGGTTTTTGGGGTTTCCCATTCCTGGGATTTTTGGGGTTCCCGGAATTTTTGGGGTTTCCCATTCCCGGGATTTTTGGGGTTTCCCATTCCTGGGATTTTTGGGGTTCCCGGAGTTTTTGGGGTTTCTGTTTCCCAGGGTTTTTGGGGTTTCCCATTCCCGGGATTTTGGGGGTTCCCGGAGTTTTTGGGGTTTCTGTTTCCCAGGGTTTTTGGGGTTTCCCATTCCCGGGATTTTTGGGGTTCCCGGAGTTTTTGGGGTTTCCCATTCCCGGGATTTTTGGGGTTCCCGGAGTTTTTGGGGTTTCTGTTTCCCAGGGTTTTTGGGGTTTCCTATTCCCGGGATTTTGGGGGTTCCCGGAGTTTTTGGGGTTTCTGTTTCCCAGGGTTTTTGGGGTTTCCCATTCCCGGGATTTTTGGGGTTCCCGGAGTTTTTGGGGTTTCTGTTTCCCAGGGTTTTTGGGGTTTCCCATTCCCGGGATTTTGGGGGTTCCCGGAGTTTTTGGGGTTTCCCGTTACCAGGGTTTTTGGGGTTTCCCATTCCTGGGATTTTTGGGGTTCCCGGAGTTTTTGGGGTTTCTGTTTCCCAGGGTTTTTGGGGTTTCCCATTCCCGGGATTTTTGGGGTTCCCGGAGTTTTTGGGGTTTCCCGTTTCCAGGGTTTTTGGGGTTTCCCATTCCCGGGATTTTGGGGGTTCCCGGAGTTTTTGGGGTTTCCCATTCCCGGGATTTTTGGGGTTCCCGGAGTTTTTGGGGTTTCTGTTTCCCAGGGTTTTTGGGGTTTCCTATTCCCGGGATTTTGGGGGTTCCCGGAGTTTTTGGGGTTTCTGCTTCCCAGGGTTTTTGGGGTTTCCCATTCCCGGGATTTTTGGGGTTCCTGGAGTTTTTGGGGTTTCTGTTTCCAGGGTTTTTGGGGTTTCTCATTCCTGGGATTTTTGGGTTTAACATTCCTGGGATTTTAGGATTTCCCATTCCCAGGGTTTTGGGGTTTCCCATTCCCAGAGTTTTTGGGGTTTCCCATTCCCGAGATTTTTGGGGTTTCCTGTTCCCAGGATTTTTGGGGTTTTCAGTTCCTGGGATTCTGTGTTTCCCATTCCCTGGATTTTTTGGGGATTTCTCAGAGTTTTTGGGGTTCCATACCCCGGAATTTTTGGGGTTTCCCATTCCCAGCATTTTTGGGGTTTTCTGTTCCCGGGATTTTTGGGGTTCCATATCCCGGAGTTTTTGGGGTTTCTGTTTCCTGGGATTTTTGGGGTTCAGTATCCCAGAATTTATGGAGTTCCTGGGGTTTTTGGGGTTCCCCATTCCCGGAGTTTTTGGGGTTTCCCATTCCCAGAGTTTTTGGGGTTTTTGGTTCCCAGGATTCTGTGTTTCCCATTCCCTGGATCTTTTGGGATTTCTCAGTTTTCAGGGTTCCATATCCCGGAGTTTTTGAGGTTTCCAATTCCCAGATTTTTTTTTTGAGTTTTCTGTTCCTGGGATTTTTTGGGGTTTTTTGTTCCCAGAACTTTTGGGCTTCCATTTCCCGGGACTTTTGGGGTTTCCCATTCCCGGGATTTTTGGGGTTCCCGGAGTTTTTGGGATTTCTGTTTCCAGGGTTTTTGGGGTTTCTCATTCCTGGGATTTTTGGGTTTAACATTCCTGGGATTTTAGGATTTCCCATTCCCAGAGTTTTTGGGGTTCAATATCCCGGAATTCTTTGAGATTCACATTCTGGGATTCTTTGGATTCAATATTCCCGAATTTTTTGTGTTTCATATCTCGGGATTTTTGGGGTTCCTGGGGTTTTTGGGGTTTCCCATTCCCAGAGTTCAGGATCCCCGTTGCCGGGACGGGATCACGGCTCTGTGGGGCTTTGGATCCTGAATTGCCGATTCCCGATCCCACAAACTCACCGGTTATGGGACGGAGCACGGAGAGCGCCAGGAGCAGCAGCAGCAGCGGGGGCGGCACTCCTGATCCCATTCCTGATCCCATTCCTGATCCCATTCCTGATCCCATTCCTGGTCCCATTCCTGATCCCATTCCTGATCCCATTCCTGGTCCTGATTCTGATCCCAATCCAATATCCCGATCCCAATCCAGATCCTGTTCCTGATCCTGATCCCAATCCCGATCCTATTCCTGATCCCAATCCTGATCCTGATCCTGATCCTGATCCAATCCCAATCCTGGTCCTGGTCCTGATCCTATTCCTGATCTTATTCTTGATCCCACTCCTGATCCTAATCCTATTCCTGATCCCAATCCTGGTCCTGATCCTATTCCTGATCCCAATTCCAATCCTAATCCCAATCCCAATTCTATTCCCAATCCCAATCCCTGATCCTGATCCTGATCCTGATCCTGATCCTAATCCCAATCCTAATCCCAATCCTGATCCCGATCCTGATCCAACCTCAATCCTGGTCCTGGTCCTGATCCTATTCCTGATCCCAATCCCAATCCCAATTCTATTCCTGATCCCAATCCCAATCTAATCCCTGATCCTGGCCCCGGTCCTAATCCTGATCCCAATCCTGATCCCAATCCCGATCCTAATCCCAATTCTGATCCCAATTCTGATCCCAATCCTGATCCTGATCCTGATCCCGATCTCGATCCTCTTCCTGATCCTGATCCTGATCCAATCTCAATCCCAATCCCTGATCCCAATCTAATCCCTAATCCCTGATCCCAATCCCGATCCTGATCCAGTCCCAATCCCGATCCCAATCCCGATCCCGATCCCAATGTCGGTGCTGATCCCGATCCCGATCCTGCAGGGAAGGAGAAATTCCAGGGTCAGGGTCTGGGATTGGGGTTGGGAACAGCGGGAACGGGGTGGGGAGGGAAAAGGGGAAAAGGAAAAGGTGGAAAAGGGAAAAGGGAAAAGGGAAAAGGGAAAAGGGAAAAGGGAAAAGGGAAAAGGGAAAAGGGAAAAGGGAAAAGGGAAACGTTCCCAAAAATCCACTGGGATCCTGAAAATCCATCAGGATCCAGGGAAATATTCCCAAAAGCCCACCAGGATCCCAAAAGTCCCCTGGGATCTGCAGAAATGTTCCCGAAAATCCACCGGGATCCCAGAAATCCCCTGGGATCTGCAGAAATGTTCCCGAAAATCCACCAGGATCCCAAAAGTCCTCTGGGATCTGCAGAAATATTCCCGAAAATCCACCGGGATTCCAAAATCCCCTGGGATCTGCAGAAATGTTCCCAAAAATCCACCAGGATCCCAAAAATCCCCTGGGATCTGCAGAAATGTTTCCGAAAATCCACCGGGATCCCAGAAATCCCCCCCGGATCCCGGCCCCACCTGCGGCCGCTCCCTCGGAGCCGCTCCCGGAACTTCGGCCCCGGAACGGCCGCGGATCCAAAGGGCAGCGGGAAACGGGAGGGACCGGAATTGTGGGGATTCAGGGGGTTTGGGGGATTTGGGAAAAATGGGATTTGAGATTGGTGATTTGGCATTGGGGCATTTATGGAATTGGGGTTTGGGATTTGGGGGATTTGGGGGATTTGGGGGATTTGGGGGATTGGGATTTATGGGATTGATGGGATTTGAGATTTGGGATTTGGGGATTTGGGATTTGGGGATTTGGGATTTATGGGATTGAGGATTGGGGATTTGGGGATTTGGGGAATTTAGGGGATTTGGGGGATTTGGGGGATTGGGATTTATGGGATTGGGATTTATAGGATTGATGGGATTTGAGATTTGGGATTGGGGATTTGGGATTTATGGGATTTGGGATTTATGGGATTGAGGATTGGGGATTTGGGGATTTGGGGAATTTAGGGGATTTGGGGGATTTGGGGGATTGGGATTTATGGGATTGGGATTTATAGGATTGATGGGATTTGAGATTTGGGATTGGGGATTTAGGATTTATGGGATTTGGGATTTATGGGATTGAGGATTGGGGATTTGGGGATTTGGGGGATGTGGGGGATTTGGGGGATTTGGGGGATTTGGGGGATTGGGATTTATGGGATTGGGATTTATGGGATTGATGGGATTTGAGATTTGGGATTTGGGGATTTGGGATTTATGGGATTGAGGATTGGGGGTTTGGGATTTGGGAGGATGTGGGGATTTTGGGGGATTTGGGGGATTTGGGGGATTGGGATTTATGGGATTGGGATTTATAGGATTGATGGGATTTGAGATTTGGGATTGGGGATTTGGGATTTATGGGATTTGGGATTTATGGGATTGAGGATTGGGGATTTGGGGATTTGGGGGATGTGGGGATTTGGGGGATTTGGGGAATTTGGGGGATTTGGGGGATTGGGATTTATGGGATTGGGATTTATAGGATTGATGGGATTTGAGATTTGGGATTGGGGATTTGGGATTTATGGGATTTGGGATTTATGGGATTGAGGATTGGGGATTTGGGGATTTGGGGAATGTGGGGATTTGGGGGATTTGGGGGATTTGGGGGATTGGGATTTATGGGATTGGGATTTATAGGATTGATGGGATTTGAAATTTGGGATTTGGGGATTTGGGATTTATGGGATTGAGGATTGGGGATTTGGGGATTTGGGGATTTGGGGAATTTAGGGGATTTGGGGGATTTGGGGGATTGGGATTTATGGGATTGGGATTTATAGGATTGATGGGATTTGAAATTTGGGATTTGGGGATTTGGGATCTATGGGATTGAGGATTGGGGATTTGGGGATTGGGGATTTGGAGAATTTGGTTCCATTTGGGAATTTGGGGGGATTTTGGTGGATTTGCCTTAAAAAACTTCTGGGGGTTGGAGAAAAGAAGAGTCAGGATTTTTTTTTTCCAAGGAATTTTCTGGGATTTTGATGGAATTCAGCATAAGGGATTCCAGGATGAGAAAAAGTGGGAATGAGGGGATTTGGATGTTGGTTCAGTGAGAAAAAGTTGGGATTTTGATCCTCCAGATCCTTAAAACTATTTTAAAATTCCCAGAAAATTCCTTTAAAACACTTTAAAAATTCTTTTAAAATCCCTTTAAACACCTTTAGAATTCCCTTTATGTTCCTTAAAAATTCTTTTAAATTCCTTTAAAATACTTTTAAAAAACTTTAAAAGTCTTTTAAAAATCCCTTTTAAATGTCTTTAAAATTCCCTTTAAATTCCTTTTAAATTCTGTTTTAATTTCTTTAGTGCCTTTAAAAATCCTTTTAAAGGATTTTCATTGCCCTTTTATTCCCCATAATTTGCCAATTTCCCCATTTTCCCCCCAATTTTTCCGCCTTTTTCTTTCCTTCCCCTTTTCACCACTTTTCCAATTTTTCCCCATTTTCCCCCAAAATTCCCATCCCGCCCCTTTTCCCCAATTTTTCCATCCCCCCATTTTTCCCTTTTTCCCCATTTTCCCCAATTTCCCCCCCTTTCCCCCATGTTTTGCTCCAATTTTCCCACTATTTTCCAACTTTTCCCATTCCCCCCCATTTTTTCCCATTTTCCTCCAAAATTCCAGTTTTCCAATTTTCCCCATTCCCCCCCCCCCAGTTTTCCCCATTTTCCCCATTTTTTCACAAATTTTTTTTCAATTTTTCTCAATTTTCCCAATTTTCCCCATTTTTCCCCAATTCTCCCCTTTTTCCTGATTTCCTCCCATTTTTCCCAATTTACCCCATTTCCCCCCCCATTTTCCCCCAAAATTCCAATTTTCTCTTTTCCCCCCATTTTTTCACCATTCCCCCCATTTCCCCCCCCCCATTTTTCCCATTTTTTCCCAAAATTCCAATTTTCCCCTTTTATTCCCCATTTCCCCCCAATTTTCTGCCCCTCCCCCACCCACCAGACCCAAACAGGTAAAAAAAAAAAGGACAAAAAAAAAAAAAAAGAAAGAAAGAGGCAAAAATCCAAAATCCGGGAATTTTATTGAATTCGGGATCCCCAGGTGTGCACAGGTAACCCCAGGTGTGCCCAGGTGTGCCCAGGTGTGCCCAGGTGAGCCCAGGGAATGCCAGGGGTGCCCAGGTGTGCCCAGGTGTGCCCAGGTGAGCCCAGGTGTGCCCAGGTGTGCCCAGGTGTGCCCAGGTGAGCTCAGGTAGCCCCAGGTGTTCCCAGGGATCCCCAGGTGTGCCCAGGTGAGCCCAGGTAGCCCCAGGTGAGCACAGATGGGCACAGGTAATGCCAGGTGTGCCCAGGTAGCCCCAGGTAGCCTCAGGTGTGCACAGGTGAGTCTAGGTGAGCTCAGGTGTGCACAGGTGAGTCCAGGTGAGCTCAGGTGTGCCCAGGTGTGCCCAGGTGAGCACAGGTATGCCCAGGTGTGCCCAGGTGAGCACAGGTAACCTCAAGTGACCCCAGGTGAGCGCAGGGATTCCCAGGTGTGCCCAGGTGTGCCCACGTGAGCACAGGTAATGCCAGCTGAGCACAGGTAACCCAGGTGAGCCCAAGAGAGCTCAGGTGTGCCCAGGTGTGCCCAGGTGAGCCCAGGTAGCCCCAGGTGTGCCCAGGTGAGCACAGGTAACCCAGGTGTGCCCAGGTGAGCACAGGTGAGCACAGACAACTCCAAGGGTGGCTCTCTGCCCATCACCTCTCCAGGTGCTCCCAGCCCATCCCAGGTGTGCCCATCACCTGTCCAGGTGTACTGGACCCTCTCCGGGTGTGTCCTTAACCTCTCCAGGTGTGCCCTTCACCTGTCCAGGTGTCCTTGGCCCATCCCAGGTGTGCCCATCACCTGTCCAGGTGTCTCTACCCCATCTCCAGGTGTTTCCATCTCATTCCAGGTGTTCCCAGCCCATCTCCAAATGTTCCCCTCACCTGTCCAGGTGTCCCTATTCCATGTCCAGGTGTTCCCCCCACCTGCCCAGGTGTTCTCCTAACCTGTCCAGGTGTCCCCACCTCACTCCTGGGGGACCTGGAGTCACCTGTGGGGCTCACCTGTCCCTCCTCACCTGTGGGGCTCACCTGGCCACTCTCATTGTCACCTGTGGGGCTCACCTGCCCCTCCTCACCTGTGGGGCTCACCTGTCCCTCCTCGCCTGTGGGGCTCACCTGGCCAGTCTCATTGTCACCTGTGGGGCTCACCTGTCCCCTCTCCCTTGCAGAGCTCACCTGGCTGCTCCCACCAGCAGAGCTCACCTGTCCCCACTCACCTGTTGGGCTCACCTGGCTGCTCCCACTTGTGGGGAATCCCTGACTGCTCTCACCTGTTGGGCTCACCTGTCCCTCCTGACCTGCAGAGCTCACCTGGCCGCTCTCACCTGCAGAGCTCACCTGGTCACTCCTTCCATCACCTGCAGAACTCACCTGGCCACTCTCACCTGTGGGACTCACCTGTTCCCCCTCACCTGCAGAGCTCACCTGGCTGCTCCCACCAGCAGAGCTCACCTGTCCCCCCTCACCTGTTGGGCTCACCTGGCCGCTCCCACTCTCATCTGCAGAGCTCACCTGGCCGCTCCCACTCTCATCTGCAGAGCTCACCTGTTCTCCCTCCTCACCTGTCGGGCTCACCTGTCCCCCCTCACCTGCAGAGCTCACCTGTCCGCCCCCACTCTCACCCGTCCCCCTCACCTGCCCGCCGTGCCGCAGCCACGCCTCCCCCAGGTACCCGAGCACCTGCCCAGGTGGGCTCCGCCTCCCGGCCCGGGGGTGGAGCAGCCCCCGCAGCATCTCCAGCCCCGCCCCCCCCAAACCCCGCCAGGCGCGCGGCGGCGGCCCCGCCCCCTGGCCCGGCCCCGCCCCCCGCCCCGCTGCGCATGCGCGGCGGTGCCAGGCGCGGAAGCGGCGGAAGGCGGGGTCGGAGCGCGCAGGCGCGGTCCAGGGGAAGGCGCCGGTGAGCAGCGCGAAGAGCAGCACGCCCAGCGCCCAGGTGTCCACGGGCGGCGCCAGGTGCGGCAGGTGCGGCTCCCCCGGGCGGGGCAGCAGCTCGGGGGCGGCGTAGGGGGCGTGGCCGGGGGCGGGGCGCACCTGCGCGCCCTGCACGCGCGTCAGGCCGAAGTCGGCGAGCTTGACCAGGCGGCACTCGGGGTCGAAGGCCAGCACGTTGTCCAGCTTGAGGTCCGCGTGCACCAGGGCGTGGCCGTGCAGGTAGCACAGCGCCGAGCACACCTGGGCGGCGCAGCGCTTCACCTGCGGCTCCGGCAGGCCCACCTGCGGGCGGGGGACAGAGATGGGGTCACACCTGGGGACAGGTGACACTCCTGGGGTCACACCTGGAGACACACCTGGGGACACACCTGGAGACAGGTAACACAGTTGGGGTCACCTAGAGATGGGGGTCACACCTGGAGACACACCTGCAGACAGGTAACACACCTGGGGGCACACCTGGGCATGGGGAACACACCTGGGGGCACACCTGGGGACAGGTAACACAGCTGGGGACAGGTAATAGAGATGGGGGCACACCTGGGGACAGGTAACACAGCTGGGGGCACACCTGGGGACAGGTAACACAGCTGGGGACAGGTAATAGAGATGGGGGCACACCTGGGGACAGGTAACACAGCTGGGGGCACACCTGCGGCGCAGGTAACACAGCTGGGGACAGGTAATAGAGATGGGGGCACACCTGGGGACAGGTAACACAGCTGGGGACAGGTAACAGAGATGGGGTCACACCTGGGGACAGGTAACACACCTGGGGGCACACCTGGGGACAGGTAACACAGCTGGGGGCACACCTGGGGACAGGTAACACAGCTATGAGGGGCAGCGCTTCACCTGCAGCTCTGGCAGGCCCACCTGCGGGCAGGGGACAGAGATGGGGGCACACCTGGGGACAGGTAACACACCTGGGGGCACACCTGGGCATGGGGAACACAGCTGGGGTCACACCTGGGGGCACACCTGGGGACAGGTAACACAGTTGGGGTCACCTAGAGATGGGAGTCACACCTGGGGACAGGTGACACACCTGGGGTCACACCTGAGCGTAGAGGACACAGCTGGGTTCACCTGGAGATGGGGGTCACACCTGGGGGCACACCTACGGACAGGTAACAGAGATGGGGTCACCTGGGGATGGGGGACACACCTGGGGACACACCTGGGGACAGGTAATACGGTTGGGGTCACCTAGAGTTGGGGGTCACACCTGGGGGCACACCTGCAGACAGGTAACACAGCTGCGAGGGGCAATGCTTCACCTGCAGCTCCAGGAGACCCACCTGGGGACAGGTAACACAGCTGGGGTCACACCTGGCCGTGGGGGACACACCTGGGGTCACACCTGAGGTCACACCTGGGGAGGGGGGGACACACCTGGGGAGGGGGGACACACCTGGGGAGGGGGGACACACCTGGGGAGGGGGGCGACACAGTTGGGGTCGCACCTGGGGAGAGGTAACACACCTGGGTCGCCTGGGTGGGGTCAGTTATTCACCTGCAGCTCCAGGAGACCCACCTGGGGATGGGGGACACACCTGGGGCACACCTATGGGGTCACTGAGTGGCACCTGGCGACAGGAACACACCTGGGGACACACCTGGGGATGGGGGACCCACCTGGGGACACTCAGCTCTGTCACCCAGCCAGGGCTGTGTCACCTGAGAGGTCACCTGGGCACACCTGTCCTCCCACCCGGGTGCAAAACTGTTCCCTCTTCCCACTCACCTGTCACTCACCTCACACCTGTCCCCCACCTGTCCCTCACCTGTCTCACCTGTGACTCACCCCAGGTGTGAGCAGCCCGCACAGGTCCCCCGCAGGTGCGAGCTCCATCCCTCACCTGTGACTCACCTGTCCCTCACCTGTCTCACCTGTGTCTCACCTGTGACTCACCTGTCCCTCACCTGTGACTCACCTGTCCCTCACCTGTGACTCCCCTGTCCCTCACCTGTCTCACCTGTGTCTCACCTGTCCCTCACCTGTCCCTCACCTGTCTGTCCCTCACCTGAGACTCCCCTGTCCCTCACCTGTCTCACCTGTGTCTCGCCTGTGACTCACCTGTCCCTCACCTGTCCCTCACCTGTCCGTCCCTCACCTGTGACTCACCCCAGGTGTGAGCAGCCCGCACAGGTCCCCCGCAGGTGCGAGCTCCTGGGCGAAGCCGAACTCCGTGGGTGTCTCGAAGGCGAGCGGCAGCACCTGGACGCAGGTGAGCGCCCCCCGCAGGCACAGGTGAGTGCAGAACTCGCGCAGGAAACGGAACCGGGGCGTGCGTGCCTTGGAGAGCAGCTTCAGCGCCACCTGCGCACCTGGGACAGGTAACACACCTGGATCGGGGACAGGTGACACACCTGGGTCAGGGACAGGTAACAGCACCTGCACACCTGGGACAGGTAACACACCCACACACCGGGGCGTGCGCGCCTTGGAGAGCAGCTTCAGCGCCACCTGCGCACCTGCACAGGTAACAGGTAACACACCTGAGTCAGGTAACACACCTGGGACAGGTAACAACACCTGGGTTAGGGACAGACGCCTGCACACCTGGGCGTGCGCGCCTTGGAGAGCAGCTTCAGAGCCACCTGCGCACCTGCACAGGTAACACAGCACACCTGGGTGAGGTAACACACCTGGACAGGTAACAACACCTGGGAGAGGTAACACACCCACACACCTGGGACAGGTAACACACCTGCACAGGTAACACACCTGAGTCAGGTAACACACACGCACAGGTAACACAGCACACCTGGGTGAGGGACAGACACACCTGGGACAGGTAACACACCTGGGTGAGGGATGGACACACCTGGGACAGAGAATAGACACACTTGGGACAGGTAACACACCTGCACAGGTAACAGCACACCTGGGTCGGGGAACACAGCTGAGACAGGGACAGACATACCTGGGACAGGGATGGACACACCTGTGGCAGGAACAGGGAACACACCTGGGACAGGTAACATGGCTGAGACAGGGACAGACACACCCGCACAGGTAATGGCACAGCTGGGTCTGGTAACACACCTGGGACAGGTAACATGGCTGAGACAGGGACAGACACACCTGCACAGGTAATGGCACAGCTGGGTCTGGTAACACACCTGGGACAGGTAACATGGCTGAGACAGGGACAGACACACCTGCACAGGTAACACAGCACAGCTGGGTCAGCTGGGAACACACCTGGGACAGGTAACATGGCTGAGACAGGGACAGACACACCCGCACAGGTAATGGCACAGCTGGGTCCGGTAACACACCTGGGACAGGTAACATGGCTGAGACAGGGACAGACACACCTGCACAGGTAATGGCACACCTGGGTCAGCTGGGAACACACCTGGGACAGGTAACATGGCTGAGACAGGGACAGACACACCCGCACAGGTAACACAGCACAGCTGGGTCCGGTAACACACCTGGGACAGGTAACATGGCTGAGACAGGGACAGACACACCTGCACAGGTAACACAGCACAGCTGGGTCTGGTAACACACCTGGACAGGAAAGGGCGCACCTGGGTCAGAGTCAGGTAACACACTTGCACAGGTAACACAGCACACCTGGGTCAGGGAACACACCTGGGACAGGTAACACACCTGCACCGGTAACACACCTGCACAAGTAATGGCACACCTGGGTCAGGAGGGAATACACCTGCACAGGTAACACTGCTGGGTCAACAGGGAACACATCTGGGACAAGGAACACACCTGGGTCAGGGACAGATACACCTGGCACAGGTAACACCTGGTACAGGTAACACACCTGCACAGGTAACACAGCACACCTGGGTCAGGGACAGATACACCGGGCACAGGTAACACCTGGTACAGGTAACACAGCACACCTGGGTCAGGGACAGATACACCTGGCACAGGTAACACCTGGTACAGGTAACACACCTGGTACAGGTAACACAGCACACCTGGGTCAGGGACAGATACACCTGGGACATGGAACATGCCTGCACAGGTAACACAGCTGGGTCAGGGAACAGACACACCTGGGACAGGTAACACACCTGGGATAGGGACAGGCACACCTGTGCCCAGGTGCCCCCAGGTGCGCTCATCTCCGTGCCAGGCCTGTGCCAGCAGCATGCACCCATGGGAGCTGCTGCCCAGGTGTGCACAGGTGTGTCTGTGGATATCCCCAGGTGTACCCAGGTGTATCCCAGGTGTCCCCAGGTGTACCCAGGTGTATCCCAGGTGTGCACAGGTGTGTCTGTGGATATCCCCAGGTGTGTCCAGGTGTGCCCATGTATATCCAAGGTGCCCCCAAGTGTGTGCCCAGGTGTGTCTGTGGATATCTCCAGGTGCCCCAGGTGCCCCCAGGTGTGTGCCCAGGTGTGTCTGTGGATATCCTCAGGTGTGCCTATGTGCCCCCAGCTGTCCCCAGGTGTCCCCAGCTGTGCCCAGCTGTGTCCAGGTGCTCCCAGGTGTATCCCCACCTGTCCCCAGGTGTGCCCAGGTATGCCTGTGGATATCGCCAGCTGTCCCCAGCTGTCCCCAGGTGTCCCCAGGTGCCCCCAGGTGTATCCCCAGGTGTCCCCAGGTGTATCCCAGCTGCCCCCAGGTGTCCCCAGCTGTCCCCAGGTGCCCCCAGCTGTCCCCAAGTGTCCCCAGGTGCCCCCAGGTGTCCCCAGCTGTCCCCAGGTGTCCCCAGGTGTCCCCAGGTGCCCCCAGCTGTCCCCAGGTGTGCCCCCAGGTGTATCCCCAGGTGTATCCCAGGTGCCCCCAGCTGTCCCCAGGTGCCCCCAGCTGTCCCCAGGTGTCCCCAGCTGTCCCCAGGTGTCCCCAGGTATATCCCAGCTGCACCCAGGTGTCCCCAGGTGCCCCCAGGTGTATCCCCAGGTGTCCCCAGGTGTCCCCAGCTGTCCCCAGGTGTCCCCAGGTGCCCCCAGGTGTATCCCCAGGTGTATCCCCAGGTGTCCCCAGGTGTCCCCAGGTGTCCCCAGCTGTCCCCAGGTGTCCCCAGCTGTCCCCAGGTGTCCCCAGCTGTCCCCAGGTGCCCCCAGCTGTCCCCAGGTGTCCCCAGGCGCCCCCAGGTGTCCCCAGGTGCTCTCTCACCTCCGTGCCGGGGCCGTGCCAGCAGCACCCGCCCGTAGGAGCCGCTGCCCAGCTCTCCCAGTATGGACCAGTCCCGCTCCAGCGCCCGCCGGGGCAGCGCCCGGTCAGCGCGGGCCATCAGCGCCTGCAGGGACCAGTGCGGACCAGTATAAACCAGTATGGACCAGTATGGACCGGTATGGACCAGTATGGACCGGTATGGGGTGCTATAAACCAGTATGGACCAGTATGGACCAGTATGGACTGGTATGGGGTGTTATAAACCAGTATGGACCGGTACGGACCGGTATGGGGTGTTATAAACCAGTATGGACCAGTATGGACCGGTACGGACTGGTATGGACCGGTATGGGGTGTTATAAACCAGTATGGACCAGTATGGACCGGTATGGGGTGTTATAAACCAGTATGGACTGGTACGGACCGGTATGGGGTGTTATCAACCAGTATGGACCAATATGGACCAGTATAAACCGGTATGGAGCGATATGGACCAGTATGGACCAGTATGGTCCCGTATGGGGTGTTATAAACCAGTATGGACCAGTATGGACCAGTATGGACCGGTATGGACCGGTATGGGGTGCTATAAACCAGTATGGACCAGTATGGACTGGTATGGGGTGTTATAAACCAGTATGGACCAGTATAAACCAGTATGGAGCGATATGGACCAGTACGGACCAGTATGGACCGGTATAAACCAGTAAGGACCAGTAAGGACCAGTATAAACCAGTACAGACCAGTATGGACCAGTACGGACCAGTATAAACCAGTACAGAACAGTATGGACCAGTATAGACCAGTACAACCAGTATGAATCAGTATAACCCAGTACGGACCAGTACAAACCAGTACAGACCAGTACAACCAGTATAACCAGTACAGACCTGCAGGAGCCGCTCCTGAGCTTCTGCTACTGACTCCTCATCATCGTCATCGTCACCTTCATCATCGGCGGCCTCCACGGGGACATCCATGATCTGCCACCAGTATAAACCAGTATGAACCAGTATGAATCAGTGCAGACCAGTATGAACCAGTACAAACCAGTACAAACCAGTACAGACCTGCAGGGGGCACTCCTGACCCTGCTCATCATCGTCACCTTCATCATCGGCCTCTGAAGGTGCATCCGTGGCCTGCAGACCAGTATGGACCAGTATGAACCAGTACAAACCAGTATAAACCAGTATAATCAGTACAAACCAGTGCAGACCTGCAGGAGGCGCTCCTGAGCCTGCTCATCATCATCATCGTCATCTTCATCATCATCCGCGTCTGAGGGGACATCCGTGGCCTGCAGACCAGTACGGACCAGTAATGACCAGTCTGAACCAGTACAGACCAGTATAAACCAGTATGAATGAGAATAACCAGTATAACCCAGTATAACCCAGTACAGACCTGCAGGGAGTGCTCCTGACCTTGCCCATCGTCATCATCGTCACCTTCATCATCATCATCGGCCTCTGAAGGTGCATCCGTGGCCTGCAGATGAGTACAGACCAGTATAAACCAGTATGAACCAGTAAAACCAGTATGAACCAGTATAACCAGTATGACCCAGTACAAACCAGTATGACCGAGTACAGACCTGCAGGGGGCGCTCCTGAGCCTGCTCATCATCATCATCGTCACCTTCATCCGAGGGACTGTCCATGGCCTGAACCAGTATAAACCAGTATGAACCAGTATGAACCAGTATGAACCAGTATGAATCTGCATAACCAAACCAGTATAACCCTGTATGGACCAGTATAAACCAGTATAACCCTGTATAGATCAGTATAATGCAATATAAACCAGTTCAGACCAGTATGACCCAGTGTAAACCAGTATGGACCAGTATAACTAATACAAACCAGTATAACCCAGTACAAACGAGTACTGACCAGTATAACCCAGTATAACCCAGTGTAAACCAGTACAGACCAGTACAACCAGTATAACCAGTACAAACCAGTATAACCACTATAACCCAGTATGAACCCATATAACCAAACCAGTATAACCTAGTCTGACCAGTATAACCCAGTATGTCCCAGTATACCCAGTATAACCAGTATGAACCAGTACAAACCAGTATAACCATTATAACCCAGTAAAAAGCAGTATAACCCAGTACAGACCAGTCCAACCAGTGTAACCAGTACGGACCAGTATAACCACTATAACCCAGTATGGACAAGTACAAACCAGTGTGGACCAGTCTAACCAGTACAAACCAGTATAACCAGTATAACCCAGTATGGACCAGTATAAGCAGTACAAACCAGTATTACCAGTATAATCCAGTATGGACCAGTATAAGCCAGTATAACCACTGTAATGAAGTATGAATAAGTACAGACCAGTCTAACCAGTATAACCCAGTCTAACCAGTATAACCAGTACAAACCAGTATAACCCAGTATAAATCAGTACAAACCAGTATAACCAGTACAAACCAGTATAACCCAGTATGAATCTGTATAAGCAAAGCAGTGTAACCAGTATAAACCAGTATGGACCAGTATAACCCAGTATAAACCAGTATAACCAGTATAACCCAGTATAGAACAGTATAACCGTATAATCCTGTATAGCCCAGTATAAACCAGTACAAACCAGTATAACCCAGTTTAACCAGTATAATCCACTATGGACCAGTATAACCAGTATAACCCTGTACAAACCAGTATAACCCAATACAAGCCAGTTCAGACCAGTATGACCCAGTGCAAACCAGTATGGACCAGTACGGACCAGTATAGCCAGTGCAGGTCCGTTTGGACCAGTATAACCACTATAATGCAGGATGGACCAGTACGAACCAGTATAAACCAGTACAAACCAGTACAGACCAGTACAACCGAGTCTAACCAGCGTAACCCAGTACAGACCAGTATGAGCAGTGTCCCCCAGTATAACCAGTATCCCCCAGTATAGCCCAGTACAAACCAGTACAAACCAGTACAGACCAGTATGAGCAGTGTCCCCCAGTATAACCAGTATCCCCCAGTATAGCCCAGTACAAACCAGTAGAGACCAGTATGAGCAGTGTCCCCCAGTATAACGCAGTATCCCCCAGTATAACCAGTATAGCCCAGTACAAACCAGTACAGACCAGTATGAGCAGTGTCCCCCAGTATAGCGCAGTATCCCCCAGTATAACCAGTATAGACCAGTATAGCCCAGTACAAACCAGTACAGACCAGTATGAGCAGTGTCCCCCAGTATAGCGCAGTATCCCCCAGTATAGCCCAGTACAAACCAGTACAGACCAGTATGACCAGTGTCCCCCAGTATAACGCAGTATCCCCCAGTATCCCCCAGTATAGCCCAGTACAAACCAGTACAGACCAGTATGAGCAGTGTCCCCCAGTATAGCGCAGTATCCCCTAGTATAACCCAGTATAGCCCAGTACAAACCAGTACAAACCAGTACAGACCAGTATGAGCAGTGTCCCCCAGTATAGCGCAGTATCCCCCAGTATAACCCAGTATAGCCCAGTACAAACCAGTAGAGACCAGTATGAGCAGTGTCCCCCAGTATAGCGCAGTATCCCCCAGTATAACCAGTATAGACCAGTATAGCCCAGTACAAACCAGTACAGACCAGTATGAGCAGTGTCCCCCAGTATAGCGCAGTATCCCCCAGTATAACCCAGTATAGCCCAGTACAAACCAGTACAGACCAGTATGAGCAGTGTCCCCCAGTATAACGCAGTATCCCCCAGTATAACCAGTATAGCCCAGTATAGCCCAGTACAAACCAGTAGAGACCAGTATGAGCAGTGTCCCCCAGTATAACCAGTATCCCCCAGTATAGCCCAGTACAAACCAGTAGAGACCAGTATGAGCAGTGTCCCCCAGTATAGCGCAGTATCCCCCAGTATAACCAGTATAGCCCAGTACAAACCAGTACAGACCAGTATGAGCAGTGTCCCCCAGTATAGCGCAGTATCCCCCAGTATAACCAATATAACCCAGTATAGCCCAGTACAAACCAGTACAAACCAGTAGAGACCAGTATGAGCAGTGTCCCCCAGTATAGCGCAGTATCCCCCAGTATAACCAGTATAGCCCAGTACAAACCAGTACAAACCAGTAGAACCCAGCAGAACCAGCCCAGCCCAGTCTGGCTTCCCCTCCCCCCCTCCCCTCCCCCCCAGCACCTGTTCCCCTCCCCCCCCCCCCGGTGTCCCCAGTGCCACCTGTCCTGTCCGAGTGCCACCGGGGTCACCAATGTCACCAGGGCCACCAGGGCCCCCCGTGCCACCGGTGCCACCTGTTCCAGCGGGCCCAGGTGGCCTCCAGAGTGCCCCAAGTGCCCCGGGGAGGGGGGACCCAGATGGCCCCGAGTGTCCCCAAATGTCCCTGAGGGTGGCCCAGCTGTCCCCAAGAGTCCCCCCTGTTCCCATGGTGTCCCCAGGGTGGCCCCAGGGGTGGCCCAGCTGTCCCCGGGGTCCCACAGGTGTCCCCAAGGAGGCCCCAGGGGTGGCCCAGGTGTCCCCAAGGAGGCCCCAGGGGTGGCCCAGGTGTCCCCAAAGGTCCCTCGCCTGTCCCCAAGAGTGCCCCAAGGGTCCCCCAGCTGTCCCCAAGGGGCCTGAGGGGCGGCTCAGCTGTCCCCAGGGTCCCCCAGCTTTCCCAGGGTGTCACCAGGGTGGCCCAGCTGTCCCTGGGCGTCCCAGAGGTGTCCCCAAGAGGCCCCGGCGGTGGCTCAGCTGTCCCCAAGGGGGGCTCAGGTGGCCCCGAGTGTCCCCAAGGGCCTCTGCTGCCCCCAGGGTCCCCCAGCTGTCCCCAGGGTTACCCGGCTGTCCCCAAGGGTGCCCCAGGGTCCCCCAGCTGTCCCCAAGAGGGGCCCCAGATGTCCCCGAGGGTCCCCAAGGGTTGCCACAGGTGGCCCAGCTGTCCCCAATGTCCCCCTGCTGTCCCCAAGGGTGGCCCAGGGGTGCCCCTGCTGCCCCTAAGGGGGCCCAGATGGCCCCGAGTGTCCCAAAGTGTCACCGAGGGTGGCCCAGCTGTCCCTGGGGTTCTACAGGTGTCCCCAAGGGTGCCCCAGGGGTCCCCCAGCTGTCACTGAGGGTGGCCCAGCTGTCCCCACGGTGCCCCAGGGTCGCCCAGCTGTCACCAAGCAGGGCCCAGATGGCCCCGAGTGTCCCCAAGTGTCACCGAGGGTGGCCCAGCTGTCCCCAAGAGTGCCCCAGGGGTCCCCCAGCTGTCCCCAGGGGTGCCACAGCTGTCACCAAGAGGGGCCCAGATGGCCCTGAGTGTCCCCAAGTGTCCCCGAGAGTGCCCCAAGGGTCCCCCAGCTGTCACCGGGGTGCCACAGCTGTCCCCAAGAGGGTCCCAGATGGCCCCGAGTGTCCCCAAATGTCGCTGAGGGTGGCCCTGCTGTCCCCAAGGGTGGCTCAGCTGTCCCCAGGGTTCCCCCGTGTCCCCAGGGCCCCCCACTGTCCCCCGGGTGTCGCAGCTGTCCCCAGGGTTCTACCCCTGTCCCCAGGGTCCCCCCCCTGTCCCCAGGGTCCCCCGCGCTGTACCCGGGGTGCCACAGGTGCCCCACCTGTGTCCGGGCGCTGCGGCTGTCCCCAGGTGTCCCCGCTGTCCCCTGCGGCTGTCCCCAGGTGTCCCCGCTGTCCCCTGGGCCGTGTCCCCCCCGGTGGCCCCGCGGTTGTGACTCAGAGTTTCCCGAGCCCGCGGTGCCACCGCCCCGCCGGGATTGTCACCTGCGGCGCGACAGCGCGGGGACAGCGCGGGGGGACAGAGCGGGGACACGGGGGGGACAGCGCGGGGGGACAGAGCGGGGACACGGGGGGGACAGCGCGGGGGGACAGAGCGGGGACACGGGGGGGACAGCGCGGGGGGACAGAGCAGGGACAGAGCGGGGACAGGGACAGGAGGGGACAGCGCGGGGACAGAGCGGGGACAGGAGGGGACAGCGCGGGGGGACAGAGCGGGGACAGGGACAGGAGGGGACAGCGCGGGGGGACAGAGCGGGGACACGGGGGGGACAGAGCGGGGGGACAGGAGGGGACAGGGACAGGAGGGGACAGGGACAGGAGGGGACAGAGGGGGGGGACAGAGCGGGGACAGGGACAGGAGGGGACAGCGCGGGGGGACAGAGAGGGGACAGGGACAGGAGGGGACAGAGCGGGGACAGAGCGGGGACAGGGACAGGAGGGGACAGGAGGGGACAGAGCGGGGACAGAGCGGGGACAGGGACAGGAGGGGACAGGAGGGGACAGCGCGGGGACAGAGCGGGGACAGGAGGGGACAGCGCGGGGACAGGGACAGGAGGGGATAGCGCGGGGACAGACCGGGGACAGACCGGGGACAGAGCGGGGACAGAGCGGGGACAGCGCGCGGGGACAGCACGAGAAGATGGGGGGACAGCGAGAGACAGTGGGGCGACAGTGCAGGGACAGTTTGGGGACAGCGAGAGACAGGGGGGACAGCACGGGGGACACGGTGGGGGGGACACAGGGGACAGCGAGAGACGGGGGGGACACTGGGTGGGGGCAGTGCGGGGACATGGGGGAAACGGGGGACACGGGGGGGGGACACAGGGGACAGAGCGGGGACAGGGGGGGACAGAGCGGGGACACGGAGGGACACGGGGGGACACGGGGGGACAGAGCGGGGACACGGGGGGACAGAGCGGGGACACGGGGGGGACACGGGGGGGACACGGGGGAACAGAGCGGGGACAGAGCGGGGACACGGGGGGGACACGGGGGGGGACAGAGCGGAGACACGGGGGGACAGAGCGGGGACGGGGGGGACAGAGCGGGGACACGGGGGGACACGGAGGGGACACGGGGGGGACAGAGCAGAGACACGGGGGGACAGAGCGGGGACGGGGGGGACAGAGCGGGGACACGGGGGGACACGGAGGGGACACGGGGGGGACACGGGGGGGACAGAGCGGAGACACGGGGGGGAAAGCGCAGGGACGGTGCGGGGACAGGGGGTGACACGGAGGGGGACACAGGGGACAGCGAGAGACGGGGGGGGACAGTGGGGGACAGAGAAGGGGCAGAGCAGGGGACAGGGAGGGACACGGGGCGGACAGAGGGACAAGGGGGCATGGCGGGACAAGGAGGAGGGGACAGGAAGGGACAGAAGGGGACAGGGTTTAAAAGGGGGGGAGAGGAGGGGACAGGGGGACACGGGGGGACAGGGGGACAGGACAGAGGGACAGGGGACGAGCAGGGGATAAGCAGAGGGGACACGGGGGATGAGGGGGACAAGGGGAGGACAGGAGGGGACAGAGGGGGGCAGGGACAGGAGGGGACAGAGGGATAAAAGGGGAGGGGGACAGGAGGGGACAGGGGTTGAGGGGACGGGGGAGATGGGGGAGGGGACAGAGGGGATGGGGGCACAGAGGGACAAGAGTGGGACAGGGAGAGCAGGACAGGAGGGGACGGGGGACAAAAGGGGAGTGGGACAGGAGGGGACAAAGGGGGCACAGGGAGAGGAGGGGACAGGGGGACACGGAGGGGACAAGGGGGGAGAGGGAAGGGGAGAGGGAAGGGGGGGACAAAGGGGGACAGGGACAGGGGGGGACAGGGGTTGATGGGACAGGGGACAAAGGAGAAGGGGGCGACAGGAGGGCACAGAGACGGGGGGAGCACAGGGACAGGAGGGGACAAGGAGGGACACGGACGGGACAGGACATGGGGACAGGAGGGGACAAGGGGGACGGGGGATGGGGAGGGCGGGAGGGGACAGGAGGGGACCCAAAGGGACAAGACAGGGACAAAGGGGGACTGGGAGGCACTGGGAGGGGGTTTGGGGGCACTGGGATATACTGGGAGGGCACTGGGACAGTGAACCTGGGTGTATGGAGCTGTACTGGCGCCATACTGGGCCATACTGGAACCAAACTGGACCATATTGGGGCCATAGTGGGACATACTGGGACCACATTGGGCCATACTGGTGCATACTGGGACTATCCTGGGACCATACTGGGATGGACTGGGTCATACTGGGCCATACTGGGCCATACTGGAACCAAACTGGGCCATATTTGGGCCATAGTGGGACATACTGGGACCATATTGGGCCATACTGGTGCATACTGGGACTATCCTGGGACATTCTGGGACCATACTGGGATGGACTGGGTCATACTGGGCCATACTGGGCCATACTGGAACCAAACTGGGCCATATTTGGGCCATAGTGGGACATACTGGGACCATATTGGGCCATACTGGTGCATACTGGGACTATCCTGGGACATTCTGGGACCATACTGGGATGGACTGGGCCATACTGGAGCCATACTGGGAGGCAGCTGGGCCAAGCTGTGATCATGCTGGGACCATACTAGGCCATACTGGAGTTGTACTGGGGCCATACTGGGACCATACTGGAACCAAACTGGGCCATACTGGTGTCCCCAAACCCTGTGCCAAGGACTGGGCCCAGTCCCAGTTCCTCCCAATTTATCCCAGTATATCCCAGTCCCTCCCAGTACATCCCAGTTCCCCCCCCCAGTCCCTCCCAGTATATCCCAGTTCCCCCCAGTCCATCCCAGTATATCCCAATCCCCTCCCAGTTTATCCCAGTCCCTCCCAGCTCATCCCAGTTCCCCCCAGTTTATCCCAGTCCCTCCCAGCTCATCCCAGTTCCCCCCAGTTTATCCCAGTCCCTCCCAGTTCCCCGCTCTGTCCCTCCCGCCCCTCCCCCCCGCACCTGTCGCTGTCTCTGCCCCTCCCCGGTAATTAATCCCGGCCCTAATTAACCCCTGCAATTAACCCCTGCGGCAGCTCAACCCGCTCATTAATCATTCCCGGTAATTAATCCCGGCCCTAATTAACCCCTACGGCTCATTAATCATTCCTGGTAATTAATCCCTGCACTAATTACCTGCTGTGGCAGCCCCGCTCATTAATCACACACAGTTATTAATAATCCCTGTCGTTAATCATTCCAGTAATTAATCATCCCGGTCATTAATCGTCCTCGGTCATTAATCATCCTGGTCATTAATCATTCTGGGTAATTAATCATTCCAGTAATTAATAATTCACGGTAATTAATCATTCGCTGGTAATCAATAATTCCCGGTAATTAATCACACCCGGTAATTAATAATTCATCCCAGTGCTCCCAGTCCAGCCCAGTCCATCCCAGTGCTCCCAGTTCACCCCAGTGCCCCCAGTTCAACCCAGCCCATCCCAGTCCAGCCCAGTTCATCCCAGTGATCCCAGTTCAGCCCAGTCCATCCCAGTTCAGCACTCCCAGTTAATCCCAGTACAGCCCAGTTTATCCCAGTGCTCCCAGTATTGCCCAGTCCATCCCAGTTCCCTCCCAGTGCTCCCAGTTCAGCGCTCCCAGTTAATCCCAGTTCAGCGCAGTCCATCCCAGTTCATCCCAGTTCAGTGCTCCCAGTTCAGCACTCCCAGTTAATCCCAGTTCAGCCCAGTGCTCCCAGTATAGCCCAGTCCATCCCAGTCCCTCCCAGTACAGCCCAGTGCTCCCAGTATAGCCCAGTCCATCCCAGTCCATCCCAGTCCATCCCAGTACAGCCCAGTGCTCCCAGTATAGCCCAGTCCATCCCAGTCCATCCCAGTCCATCCCAGTCCATCCCAGTACAGCCCAATGCTCCCAGTATAGCCCAGTCCACCCCAGTCCATTCCAGTCCACCCCAGTTCATCCCAGTCCATCCCAGTCCATCCCAGTACAGCCCAGTGCTCCCAGTATAGCCCAGTCCATCCCAGTCCATCCCAGTCCATCCCAGTCCATCCCAGTACAGCCCAATGCTCCCAGCCCAGTCCGTTCCAGTCCATCCCAGTTCCCCCCCCCGCACCACCGAGTCTCGGCTCATTAACAGCGCCCGCTAATTAACGACAGCCGCTAATTAACCCCTGCTCTGCCGTCACGGACCATCCCCGGTCATTAATCATTCCCTGGTAATTAATCATTCCTTGGTAATTAATCATTCCCTGGTAATTAATCATTCCTCCCGGTAATTAATCATTCCTCCTGGTCATTAATCACTCCCGGTAATCAATCCAGGGTCATTAATCATTCCTCCCGGCAATTAATCATTCCCCACGGTAATTAATCATTCCCTACGGTCATTAGTCGCCCTCTGTAATCAATCCCGCTCATTAATCACCGCTAATTAGCGCAGGCGCAGGTGGCTGTGGGGGGGAGGGGCGGCCCCGAATTCCTCCCGGGTCAGAGTGGGGAGAGAACGGAGCGACCAGTACGGACCAGTATAAACCAGTACGGACCAGTATAAACCAGTATGGGCCGGGACGGACCAGTAGGGACCAGTATAAACCAGTACGGACCAGTATAAACCAGTATGGGCGGGGATGGACCAGTATGGACCAGTATAAACCAGTATGGACCAGTATAAACCAGTACGGACCAGTATAAACCAGTATGGGCCGGGACGGACCAGTAGGGACCAGTATAAACCAGTATGGACCAGTATAAACCAGTATGGGCCGGGACGGACCAGTAGGGACCAGTATAAACCAGTACAGACCAGTATAAACCAGTACGGACCAGTATAAACCAGTATGGGCCGGGACGGACCAGTAGGGACCAGTATAAACCAGTATGGACCAGTATAAACCAGTATGGGCCGGGACGGACCAGTAGGGACCAGTATAAACCAGTACGGACCAGTATAAACCAGTATGGGCCGGGACGGACCAGTATAAACCAGTATGGACCAGTATACACCAGTATGGGCTGGGATGGACCAGTATGGACCAGTATAAACCAGTATGGACCAGTATAAACCAGTATGGGCCGGGACGGACCAGTATAAACCAGTATGGACCAATATAGACTAGTATGGACCAGTATAAACCAGTACAGACCAGTATAAACCAGTACGGACCGGTATGGACCAGTATAAACCAGTATGGATCAGTGTGGGCCAGTATGGATGAGTATGGACCAGCATAAACCAGTATGGACCAGAATAGACCAGTATGAACCAGTATGGACCAGTATGGACCAGTAGGGACCAGTATGGGCCAATATAGACCAGTGCAGACCAGTATGGGCCAGTATAAACCAGTAGGGACCAGTACAGACCAGTTCAGTGCTCCCAGTCCCCCCCCCGTTCCCCTCCCCCCCCCGGTTATTTCGGTCCCCCCGCACCTGTCCCTGGGCCTGCCCCTCCCCCACCGGGCCCCGCGCCAGCGCCCCTCCCCCACCCGGGGGGGCTGGGGAACTGGGAGGGACTGGGATAAACTGGGATAAACTGGGAGGGACTGGGGGAGACTGGGGGAGACTGGGAGGGTATTGGGAGGGACTGGGATAAACTGGGAGGAGATTGGGGGAGACTGGGGGGAGCTGGGTGTGACTGGGACAAACTGGGAGTGACTGGGAGGGACCGGGATAAACTGGGGGGAGCTGGGAGTCATACTGGGGCCAAACTGGGCTATACTGGCACTATACCAGAGCCATACTGGATCATACTGGGCTATACTGGACCATACTGGGGCCATAATGGGGCATGCTGGGACCACACTGGGGCCATACTGGAGTCATACTGGGACGGACTGGGAATCACTGGGGCCATACTGGTCTCTGTACTGGGCTATACTGGGATGGACTGGGCCATACTGGGATGGACTGGGAATCACTGGGGCCATACTGGTCTCCCTACTGGGCTATACTGGGACGGACTGGGAATCACTGGGATCACTGGGGCCATACTGGTCTCTATACTGGGCTACACTGGGATGGACTGGGCCATACTGGGAATCACTGGGGCCATACTGGAGTCATACTGGGATGGACTGGGCCATACTGGGACGGACTGGGAATCACTGGGGCCATACTGGTCTCTGTACTGGGCTATACTGGGATGGACTGGGCCATACTGGGACGGACTGGGAATCACTGGGGCCATACTGGTCTCTATACTGGGCTATACTGGGATGGACTGGGCCATACTGGTCGCTAAACTGCCCCGCCCCCATTCCCAATAACCCCTTGGCCCCGCCCACTCCATTTGGCCCCTCCCATCTTTTGCCTTTTTGGCCCCGCCCCCATCCTGCCCCCATCCTGCCCCTTGGCTCCTCCCCTTCTTTTAGCCCCTCCCTCTTCTGGGCCCTGGCCCCGCCCCTTCTATTGGCCCTTCCCATCCATTGGCCGTGGCCCCGCCCCCTCCCTTGGCCCCGCCCCCTCCCGGAAGCACAAACTGCACGGTGGGTGGGGGAGGGGCGCCTTTATTGACATGGGGGGGGAGGGGAACGCGGGAACGGCCTCACCTGGGCAGGTGAGCTCAGGAACCGCCTGGCACCCCCTGGCACCCCTCACCTGTGCCAGGTGAGCTCAGGAACCGCCTGGCACCCCCTGGCACCCCTCACCTGTGCCAGGTGAGCTCAGGTACCCCCAGGTACCCCCCTGGCACCCCTCACCTGTGCCAGGTGAGCTCAGGTACCCCCAGGTACCCCCCTGGCACCCCTCACCTGTGCCAGGTGAGCTCAGGAACCGCCTGGCACCCCCTAGCACCCCTCACCTGTGCCAGGTGAGCTCAGGAACCGCCTGGCACCCCCTGGCACCCCTCACCTGTGCCAGGTGAGCTCAGGAACCCCCTGGCACCCGTCACCTGGGCAGGTGAGCTCAGGAACCCCCAGGTACCCCCTGGCACCCATCAGGTACCCCTCACCTGTGCCAGGTGTGCTCAGGTTCCTCTCAGGTACCCCTCAGGTACCCCTCACCTGGGCAGGTGAGCTCAGGTACCTCCCCAGGTACCCCCTGGCACCCCCATCACCTGCGGGCACAGGTGTGCACAGGGGCGGGGCACAGGGTCCCCCAGGCCAGGAGCACCTGTGGGGTTCCAGGTGGGCACTGGGCACCTCCAAGGTGAGTCCAGGTGGGCAGAGGGCACCTCTAACATGTCCAGGTGGGCACTGATGTGTCCAGGTGAGCACCGGGCACCTCTGCCATGCCCAGATGGACACTGGGCATCTCCAAGGTGTGTCCAGGTGAGCACTGGGCACTTTCTCGGTGGGCTCCAGGTGAGCACTGGGCACCTCCAGGTGGGCACAGGGCACCTGCATGGTCTCCAGGTGGGCACTGGGCACCTGCGTGGTCTCCAGGTGGGCACTGGGCACTTTCTCGGTGGGTTCCAGGTGGGTACTGGGCACCTCCCAGGTGTGTCCAGGTGGGCACTGGGCACCTGCATGGTCTACAGGTGAGCACTGGGCACCTCCAAGGTGTGCCCAGGTGAGCACTGGGAATGCCCATGGTCTCCAGGTGGGCACTGGGCACCTCTGACATGCCCAGGTGAGCGCTGGGCACCTCCAGGTGGGCACTGGGTACCAAGGTGTGCCCAGGTGGGCAATGAGCATCTCCAAGGTGTGTCCAGGTGAGCACCGGGCACTTTCTCGGTAGGTTCCAGGTGAGCACTGGGCACCTCCAGGTGGGCACTGGGCACCTGCTTGGTCTTCAGGTGAGCACTGGGTGCTTTCTCAGTGGGTTCCAGATGGACACTGGGCACCTCTGACATGCCCAGGAGGGCACTGAGCATCTCCAAGGTGCGTCCAGGTGGGCACAGGGCACCTGTGTGGTCTCCAGGTGGGCACTGCGCACTTTCTCAGTGGGTTCCAGATGGACACTGGGCACCTCCAAGGTGTGTCCAGGTGAGCATTGAGCATGTCCATGGTCTTCAGGTGAGCACTGGGCACCTCTGACATGCCCAGGTGGGCACTGGGCACCTCCAGGTGGGCACTGGGCACTTCTGACACACCCAGGTGAACACTGGGCACCTCCAAGGTGTCTCCAGGTGGGCAGAGGACACCTCTGATGTCTCCAGGTGGACACTGGTCATCTCCAAGCTGTGTCCAGGTGTGCACTGGGTACCTCTGACACACCCAGGTGGGCATCAAGCATGTCCATGGTCTCCAGGTGGACACTGGGCACTTCCAGGTGGCCACTGGGCAGCTCCAAGGTCTCCAGGTGGGCATTGGCCACCTCCTAGGGGGGTTCCAGGTGCACCTCTGTGGGCTCCAGGTGGGCACCGGGCATCTTTGATGAGTCCAGGTGGGCACCAGGCACCTCCAGGTGGACACTGGTCATTGCCAAGGTCTCCAGGTGGGCATCGGTCACCTCCTCAGTGGTCTCCAGGTGGACACAAGGCATTTCCAGGTGGGCACTGGGTACCTCTGAGGTCTTCAGGTGGACATCGGTCACCTCTGACACGTCCAGGTGGGCACTGGGCACCTCCTCCATGGGCTCCAGGTGGACATCGGTCACCTCAGTGGTCTCCAGGTGGGCATTGGTCACCTCTGACACGTCCAGGTGGGCACTGGGCACCTCTGTGTTCTCCAGGTGGACACTGGGCATCTGGGTGGGTTCCAGGTGTGCATTGGGCACCTCTGAGCTCTCCAGGTGGGCACTGGTCATCTCATTGGTCTCCAGGTGGGCACTGGGCACCTCTGACACGTCCAGCTGGACACTAGACAGCTCTGGGCTCCCCAGGTGGACGTTGGTCACCTCTGAGGTGTCCAGGTGGACACTGGGCATCTGGGTGGTGTCCAGGTGGACATCAGTCATGTCATTGGTGTCCAGCTGGACACTGGGCAGCTCTGACGTCTCCAGGTGGACATCAGTCACCTCTGACATGTCCAGGTGGGCATGGGTCATCTCATTTGTCCCCAGGTGGACATCAGTCACTTCTGTGCTGTCCAGGTGGTCAGAGGGCACCTCTGACATGTCCAGGTGGGCACCGGGCAGTTCTGAGGTCTCCAGGTGGACACTAGTCACCTCCGTGGTCTGCTGGTGGACATTGGTCATCTCTGAGGTCTCCGGGTGGACATCGGTCACTTCCCTGGTGTCCAGGTGGGCATTGCTCACCTCTGTGGGTTCCAGGTGGGCACTGGGCAGCTCTGAGGTGTCCAGGTGGACATCGGTCACCTCAGTGGTCTCCAGGTGGACATCGGTCACCTCAGTGGTCTCCAGGTGAGCATCGGTCACCTCTGAGGTCTCCAGGTGGACATCGGTCATCTCTGATGTGTCCAGGTGGACATCAGCTGTGTCACTGGTTGCCAGGTGGGCATTGGTCACCTCTGAGGTCTCCAGGTGGACACTGGGCAATTCTGAGGTCTCCAGGTGGACACTGGCCACCTCTGACATGTCCAGGTGGGCATCAGTCACCTCTGATGTGTCCAGGTGGACACTGGGCACCTCCGTGGGTTCCAGGTGGGCACTGGTCACCTCTGAGGTGCCCAGGTGGACATCATTCATCTCAGTGGTCTCCAGCTGGACATCACTCACCTCTGACACATTCAGGTGGACACTGGGCACCTCCGTGGGTTCCAGGTGGGCACTGGTCATCTGGGTGGTCTGCAGGTGGACATCAGTCACCCCTGATGTCTCCAGGTGGACATCAGTCATCTCACTGGTCTCCAGGTGGACATCGGTCACCTCTGAGGTGTCCAGGTGGACATCGGTCATCTCGGTGGTCTCCAGGTGGGCACTGGGCAGCCGTGACATGTCCAGGTGGACATCGGTCACCTCTGAGGTCTCCAGGTGGGCACTGGGCACCTCCTCCATGGTCTCCAGGTGGACGTTGGTCACCTCTGAGATGTCCAGGTGGACATTGGTCACCTCTGAGGTCGCCAGGTGGACACTGGGCAGCTCAGTGGCCTGGAGCTGCACACCTGTGCCACCTGCAAGTGGTGGCAACACCTGGAGCTGGACATTGGCCACCTCACCTGTCTGCAGCTGCACATTGGTGCCACCTGGTGGCAACACCTGGAGCTGCACGTTGGTGACACCTGAGGTCAGCGGCAGGGCCTGGAGCTGGACATTGGTCACCTCACCTGCCTGGAGCTGCACACCTGTGCCACCTGAGGGTGGTGCTGGCAACACCTGGAGCTGGACATTGGCCACCTCAGGTGGGGGTGGCAACACCTGGAGCTGCACGTTGGTCACCTCACCTGCCTGGAGCTGCACACCTGTGCCACCTGGGGGTGGTGGTGGCAACATCTGGAGCTGGACATTGGTCACCTCACCTGTGCAGAGCTGGACGTTGGTGACCTCAGGTGGTGCTGGCAACACCTGGAGCTGCACACCTGAGCCACCTGCAGGTGGTGGTGGCAACACCTGGAGCTGGACGTTGGTCACCTCACCTGTCTGGAACTGCACACCTGTGCCACCTGCAGGTGGTGGTGGCAACACCTGGAGCTGGACGTTGGTCACCTCACCTGCCTGGAGCTGGACGTTGGTGACTTCTGAAGGCACTGGGAGCACCTGGAGCTGCAGCCCTGCCACACCTGTCATACCTGCCACACCTGCACCTGCCACACCTACACGTGTCACACCCGTCACACCTGTCACACCCGTCACACCTGTCACACCTGCCACCTCCCCACCCTGAACCTGGACATTGGTGACCTCTGGGGCCACCGGCAGCACCTGGAGCTGGACACCTGTGACACCTACATCTGGCACACCTGTCACACCAGTGACACCTACACCTGTCACACCTGTAAGCCCTGTGACACTTGTCACACCTACACCTGTCACACCTGGGACCCCTGTGACACCTACACCTGTCATACCTGTCACACCTGGACTTGTAACACCTGTCACCCCTGCCACTCCTGCCGCACCCACACCTGTCACACCTGCCACACCTGCACCTGTCATACCTGTCACACCTGCCACTCCTGCCACACCCACACCTGTCACACCTGGGACCCCTGTGACACTTACACCTGTCATACCTGTCACACCTGGACTTGTAACACCTGTCACCCCTGCCACTCCTGCCACACCCACACCTGTCACACCTGTCACACCGGGACTTGTAATACCTGTCACCCCTGCCACTCCTGCCACACCCACACCTGTCACACCTGCCACACCTGCACCTGTCATACCTGTCACACCTGCCACTCCTGCCACACCCACACCTGTCACACCTGGGACCCCTGTGACACTTACACCTGTCACACCTGTCACACCGGGACTTGTAATACCTGTCACCCCTGCCACTCCTGCCACACCCACACCTGTCACACCTGCCACACCTGCACCTGTCATACCTGTCACACCGGCACTTGTAACACCTGTCACCCCTGCCACACCTGGGACCCCTGTAACACCTGCTATACCTGCTACACCCACACCTGTCACACCTGCACTTGTAACACCTGCCACACCTGCCACACCTGTCACACCTGCCACACCTGTCACACCTGTCACACCTGCCACACCTGCCACACCTGTCACACCTGCCACACCTGTCACACCTGTCACACCTGTCACCCCAGCCACCTGCACCCCCGCTGCCGCTCCCTCCCTGCCCGCCCCAGGTATGAGCAGGACGCTGTGCCAGGTGCGCTGCTCCCTGCCCACCTGCGCCAGGTGCGGCTGGGCGTGCCCGGGCGTGGCCGCCACCAGCAGCACCTTGTGGGGGGAGGAGCCACCAGGGCCGGGCAGCACCAGGTAAGCGCCAGCAGGCGATGGCACAGGTGTGGCACCGCCAGGTGCGGCGGCAGCGCCGGGTGCGCGTCGCGGGGCGGGGCCGTGCGTGCGCAGGTGTCTCTGCAGGTAGGCGGCCATGACGAAGGCCTTGGGGCAGGTGGGGCAGCGGAAGGGCCGTGCCGCCGAGTGCGTGCGCCGGTGCAGGTGCAGGTTGGACGAGTGCGTGAAGCTCTTCCCGCAGGTGGCGCAGGTGTACGGCCGCTCCCCCGTGTGCACCCGCAGGTGCTGCCGCAGGTTGGTGGCCTGGGCGAAGCCCTTGCCGCAGGTGTCGCAGGTGTGCGGGCGCTCACCTGTGTGGGTGTGGCGGTGGCGCCGCAGGCTGGAGGAGTTCTTGAAGGCCTTGGGGCAGGTGGGGCAGCGGTAGGGCCGCTCACCCGAGTGCTGCCGCAGGTGGTACTGGTAGTGCGACGCCCACTTGAAGGTGAGGCCGCACTGGGCGCACCTGAAGGCGCGCAGCCCCGTGTGCACGCGCAGGTGAGTCTGCAGCAGCGAGGAGCGCTTGAAGCTCTTCCCACATGTGGCGCAGGTGTAGGGGCGCTCACCTGTGTGGTCGCGCAGGTGGTAGCGCAGCCCCGAGGAGCCCTTGAAGGCCTTGCCGCACTCGCCGCACCTGTACGGCCGCTCGGGCGGGGGCGGGGCCGGCGCCTCGGCCTCACCTGGCGCGGGTGGGGCTCGGGGCCGCTCGTGCCCGGGCAGGTGCCGCGCCAGCCCCGCCCCGTTCTTGAAGCTCTTGCCGCAGGTGAGGCAGCGGTGGGGCGGGGCCGGGGGCGTGGCCGGTGTCACCGTCACCTCCTGCTCGGCACAGGTGAGCGCCAGCGGCCTCCAGAGCGGCTCAGGTGAGGCGGCGCCGGGCGGGGCGGGGCCCGGCGGGTGCCTCTGCGGGCAGGTGCGCGAGGCCAAGGGCGTGGCGCAGGTGGGGCACTGCGGGGCGGGGCCGTGCGTGCGCCGGTGCAGGTGCAGGTTGGACGAGTGCGTGAAGCTCTTCCCGCAGGTGGCGCAGGTGTACGGCCGCTCCCCCGTGTGCACCCGCAGGTGCTGCCGCAGGTTGGTGGCCTGGGCGAAGCCCTTGCCGCAGGTGTCGCAGGTGTGCGGGCGCTCACCTGTGTGGGTGTGGCGGTGGCGCCGCAGGCTGGAGGAGTTCTTGAAGGCCTTGGGGCAGGTGGGGCAGCGGTAGGGCCGCTCACCCGAGTGCTGCCGCAGGTGGTACTGGTAGTGTGACGCCCACTTGAAGGTGAGGCCGCACTGGGCGCACCTGAAGGCGCGCAGCCCCGTGTGCACGCGCAGGTGAGTCTGCAGCAGCGAGGAGCGCTTGAAGCTCTTCCCACAGGTGGCGCAGGTGTAGGGGCGCTCACCTGTGTGGCCCCGCAGGTGGTAGAGGAGGGCGGAGGAGCCCTTGAAGGCCTTGGGGCACTCGGAGCACTTGTAGGGGCGCTCACCTGTGTGGCTGCGCAGGTGATGCGCCAGGCGCGAGGACCAGCGGAAGGATTTGCCGCACTCCCGGCAGGTGAAGGGGTGCTCGGGGGCACCTGCGGGGGGCGCCGCGCCCGCCATGGCTGCACCTGGGGGGACATGGCTGCAGGTGAGAGGCTAAACCTGGGACAGGTGAGAGAACAAACCTGGAACAGGTGAGAGCACAGAGCTGGGACAGGTGAGAGAACAAACCTGGGACAGGTGAGAGAACAAACCTGGGACAGGTGAGAGCACAGAGCTGGCACAGGTGAGAGCACAGAGGTGGGACAGGTGAGAGAACAAACCTGGGACAGGTGAGAGCACAGAGGTGGGACAGGTGAGAGCACAGAGGTGGGACAGGTGAGAGAACAAACCTGGGACAGGTGAGTGCACAGAGGTGGGACAGGTGAGAGCACAGAGCTGGCACAGGTGAGAGCCTGTACCTGACACAGGTGAGAGCCCAAATCTGAGACAGGTGAGAGCCTGCACCTGGGACAGGTGAGATCACAAACCTGGGAGTGGTGAGAGCACAGAGCTGGGGCAGGGACAGGTGAGAGCACAGATATTAAACACAAGGACAGGTGAGAGCCCACACCTGACACAGCTGAGAGCCCAAACATGGACCATGGGGGACAGGTGAGAGCCTGCACCTGACATAGGGGACCCGACAGATGGGGAGAGGTGAGAGTCCAGATCTGAGACAGGTGAGACACCAGACCCAATGTACAGACAGGTGAGAGCCCAGACATCAAACACAGGGACAGGTGAGAGCCCAGCCATGGAACACGAGGGACAGGTGAGAGCCTGCACCTGACACAGGTGAGAGCCCAGCCATGGAACATGGGGGACAGGTCAGAGCCCAGACCTGAAACACAGACACAGGTGAGACCCCAGACCTGGGACAGGTGAGAGCCCAGACATGGAACATGGGGGGCAGGTGAGAGTACAGATGGGAAACACAGGGACAGGTGAGACCCCAATCCCAACACAGGTGAGACCCCAGACCCAGTACAGCTGGGCAGGTAAAACCCTGGACATGAGACACAGACAAAGGTGAGACCCTAAATCTGACCCAGGGGAACAGGTGAGACCAATGCCCCATCCCAGGTGTGCAGGTGAGACCTCAAACCCAATATGGGGGGGACAGGTGAGACCCCAGCCCTACCCCAGGTGCGCAGGTGGGACCCCAAAGTCGATACGGAGGGCGTGGCCAGATCGCACTAGGCCGCGCCCCTTTCTATAGGCCTCGCCCCCCTCATGGCCCTCAGGCCCCGCCCTTTTCCCCTCAGCCCCTGCAGGCCCCGCCTCATCCAGGCCCGCCCCGCGCAGGCGTCGCCGCCGCGGCCCCGCCGCTTCCTCCTCCTCCTCCTCTTCTTCCTCCCTCCGCTCACCTGCGGGGCTCACGGTGGTTCCGCCGGGGCCGGAGCCGGGCCAGGACCGGGTTAGAACCGCGTTAGAACCGGGCCAGAACCGGGCCCGGCGCTGCCGCCGCCGCCGCGCAACGCCCGGGCCTCGCCGCCTCACGAGGCCACGCCCCCTCCGCCTCACGAGGCCACGCCCCCTCCGCCTTCCCGCCTTCCCCGCCGCCAATCGGACAGCACCTCATTGGGCCAGGCCACGCCCCTCCTTTCCCTCCCGGAAGCGCGCGCGGTGTACGCTGGGTAATGTAGTCCCCAACCCGAGCCTGGTCTAGCGGCTCTTTCTGGGCTGTATTGGGCTGTACTGGGTTGGACTGGATTGCACTGGTCTGTACTGGGTTTTGCTGGTTTCTACTGGTTTGTGCTGTCTATACTGATCTCTACTGGTCCATACTGGTTTGCATTAGTTTATACTGGTTTGTACTGGGTTGTACTGGTCTTGACTGGTTTGTTCTGGTACGTACTGGTTGGTTAGTTTATACTGGTATATACTGGTCTGTACTGGTTTTTACAGGCCCACACGGGTTTATACCGGTCCACGCTGGTTTTGTACTGATTTCTACTGTTGTGTACTGGTCCATACTGGTTTATACTGGCTATACTGCTCTGTACTGGTTTTTACTGGTCCATACTGGTTTATACTGGGTTTTATTGAGTTTTTACTGTCACGTCACTGACGTCACAGTGCAGGGTGTGACATCGTGGTGGTGGGTGTGACATCACAGTTCTGGGTGAGGCATCTTGGTGCTGGGTCTGACGTCACCATGGTGAAGGCTCTGGGTGATGTCACAAGGGTCATTGACTCCTGGCGTGGGTCGGGGTTGGGTCAGACAGAGGGGACACCAGGGGGTCATGGGGTCATCAAGGGGTCATTGCTGGGGTCACCTGTACAGTGTGGACAACAGGGAGAGACACAGTGACACTGGTCACCAGGGGTCAGCATGGGTCAGCAGGAGTCACCATGGGTCACCACAGGTCACCAGGGGTCACCAGGGGTCACCACAGGCCACCATGGGTCACTGTGGGTCACCACGGGTCACCATGGAGTGACACAGAGTGTCACTGGGGGTCACCACGGGTCACCACTGGTCAATTTGGCTCATCATGGGTGGACAGGGGTCAACAAGTCAATGTGAGTTACATGGATGGAGATGGGCCATGAGGGGTCACCATGGGTCACCATGGATGGACACAGACTGTCATGGGCCAAGAGTGGGCCACCATGGATGCAGATGGGCCATGGGGAGTCAACGTGGGTCACCACGGATCAACAGGGGTCAACAAGCCAGTTATGGGTGACTGTGGATGGGCATGGACCATCATGGACCAAGAGGAGTCAACGTGGGCCAGCATGGATGGAGATGGGCCACCATGGGCCAAGAGGAGTCAATGTGGATCCTCATGGATCAACAGGGATCAATGAGTCAACGCAGGTCAGCATGGATGGAGATGGATGGACATGGACCAAGAGGAGTCAGTGTGGCTCACCATGGATCAACAGGGGTCAACGAGTCAACGTGGGTCACCATGGATGGACATGTATCAAGATGGGCCAAGAGGAGTCAACGTTGGTCACCATGCATGGAGATGGATCAAAATGGACCAGGAGGACTCAATGTGGGTCAACTGGACGGACCCAGACCATCGTGCACCACGAGGAGTCAAGGTGGACCACCATGGATCAACTGGAGTCAATGAGTCAACATGGGTCAGCATGGATGGGCATGGGTCAAAATGGGCCCAAGAGGAGTCACCGTGGGTCACCATGGATCAACAGGAGTCAACTTTGGTCCACAGGGATGGACATGGACCATCATGGATGAAGAGGAGTCACCGTGGGTCACCATGGATCAACAGGGGTCTACAGGAGTCAACGTGGGTCAATATGGGTGGTGATGGATGGACATGGGCCAACAGCAGTCAATGTGGGTCACCATGAATGGAGACGGACCAAGAGGAGTCAACATGGATGAAGATGGAAGGACATGGACCAGGAGGAGTCACAATGGATCACCATGGATGGAGATGGACCGTCACGCGCCAAGAGGAGTCACCGTGGATCACCATGGATGGAGATGGATCAAGATGGGCCAAGAGACCCAAGATGGATCAACTGGATGGACCCAGACCATCATGGACCAAGAGGAGTCAACGTGGGTAAACACAGACCAAGATGGACCAGGAGGAGTCAACTTGGATCACCGTGGATCAACAGGGGTCAACATGGATAACCATGGATGGACACAGGATCAACTGTTCAATGTTGGTCACCATGGATGGAGATGGATGGAGATGGGCCAAGAGGGGTCAATGTGGGTCACCATGGATGGACACAGACCATCCTGAGACAAGAGGTGTCAATGTGGGCCAACACGGGGTCAACAAGTCAATGTGGGTCACCATGGATGGACATGGACCAAGAGAAGTCAACGTGGGCCAACATGGATGGAGACGGATGGACATGGACCAGGAGGAGTCAGTGTGGGCCAACATGGATGGAGATGGATGGACATGGACCAGGAGGAGTCAATGTGGGTCACCATGAATGGAGATGGACCGTCATGGGCCAAGAGGAGTCACCGTGGGTCACCATGGATGGACAGGGGTCCACAGGGGTCACTGTGGGTCACCATGGATGGACAGGGGTCAATGAGTCACCATGGGTCACCAAGGGTGGACACTGACCACCATGGGGTCCCTGTGAGGGTGTGTGGGGGGTCCAGCTCCGTGGGGGTCCCGTGGGGGTCTCGGGGGACATTGAGGCCCCTTTGGGGTCGTTGTGGGGACATTGAGGGGATCCCTTCGGGGACGTTGAGATCTGTGGGGACCATGGGGAAATTGGGGTCCCCATGGGGGTCCCTTTGGGGACATTGGGGTCCCTCTGGGGACATTGGGGCTCCCATGGGGACAGTGGGGTCCCTTTGGTGACACTGGGTTCCCCATGGGGATCCCTTTGGGGACATTGTGGGGTCCCTTTGGGGATGCTGGGGACATTGGCGTCCCCATGGGGGTTCCTTTGGTGACATTGAGGTCCCTTTAGGGACATTAGGGACATTGGGGTTCCATGGGGGTCCCTGTGGGGACATTGGGGTCCCCTTTGGGGACATTGGGGTCCCCATGGGGGTCTCTTTTGGGACATTGGAGGGTCCCTTTAGGAACATTGGGGACATGGAGATCCCTTTGGGGACACCGGGGACATTGGGGTCCCTTTGGGGACACTGGGGACTCCATGGGGATCCCTGTGGGGCCTGTGGGGACATTGGGGTCCCCATGGGGATCCCTGTGGGGCCTGTGGGGACATTGGGCACATTGGGGTCCTCATGGGGATCCCTGTAGGGCCTGTGGGGACATTGGGGTCCTCATGGGGATCCCTGTGAGGCCTGTGGGCACATTGGGGTCCTCATGGGGATCCCTGTGAGGCCTGTGGGGACATTGGGGTCCTCATGGGGATCCCTGTGAGGCCTGTGGGCACATTGGGGTCCCTATGGGGATCCCTGTAGGGCCTGTGGGGACATTGGGCACATTGGGGTCCCTATGGGGATCCCTGTGGGGCCTGTGGGGACATTGGGGTCCTCATGGGGATCCCTGTGAGGCCTGTGGGGACATTGGGGTCCCCATGGGGATCCCTGTGGGGCCTGTGAGGACATTGGGCACATTGGGGTCCCCATAGGCGTCTCTTTGGGGACATTGGGAGGTCCCTTTGGGGACACTGGGGTCCCTATGGGGATCCCTGTGGGGCCTGTGGGGACATTGGGCACATTGGAGACATTGAGGTCCTGATGGGATCCCTGTGGGGACAGCGGGGGGTCCCTTTAGGGACATCGGGGGTCCCTTTGGGGACATTGGTAACAGCGGGGTCCCTTTGGTGACATTGGGGTCCTGCTGTGTCTCCGTCCGGCCCCGCCGCACCCCCGCTCCGCCAGGGGGCGCCCCCGCCTCTGTCCCTCTCTATGGCGGCCACGGGGCCGCTCTGGGCCCCTCTCTATGATCCACTTCCGGTCGGCTCCGGCGGAAGTGACGTCGGCGAGCGGCGGCGGCGGGAGCCGAGCGAGGTGTGGGGGAGGGGCCGGGGGGGGTCCCGGGGGGAGGGTTTGGGGTGGGGGTGGGGCCGGGGGGGTCCCGAGGGGTCCCGGGGGGGGGGCGGGGGAACGGGCCCGGGGGGTTCCGGCTGAGCTCGGGGACACCGCGCTGTGCCTGGCGGTGATGTCATCGGCGCGCCGTGACGTCACACGGGCTGTTCCCGGGCACCGGTGACGTCACGCGGGGTGTCCCCAGCTTCCGCCGGTGTCCCCATCAGTGTCCCCAGGCCGATGACGTCACACGGAGTGTCCCCAGGCTCTGATGATGTCACGCAGGGTGTCCCCAGGCTCTGATGACGTCACACGGGGGGAGTGGTGTCCCCAGCCCCGGTGACGTCACCAGCCCCGTGTCTCTGTCCCCAGGTCCCGCCGGCCTCGCCGCTGTCCCCAGCGCTGTCCCCGTGCGTGTCCCCAGCACCGCCAGCCCCGTGTCCCTCTGTGCCCTCTGTCCCTGCCGTCCCCAGTCCCGCCTGTCACTGCCATCTCTGTGTCCCAGTGTCCCCAGTGTCCCCTCTGTCCTCCCAGTGTCCCCTCTGTCCCCACCATCCCCGTGTGTCCCCTGAGTCCCCAGTGTCCTCGTATCCCTCTATCCCCCCGTGTCCCCCGTGTCCCCTGAGTTCCCAGTGTCCCATCTATCCCAGTGTCCCCGCAAGTCTCCAGTGTCCCCTCTGTCCCCGTGTCCCCTTTATCTTCTGTCCCTGAGTCCCCAGTGTCCCCTCTGTCCCCTCTATCCCAGTGTCCCCGTGTCTCTAGTGTCACCTCTGTCCCCAGTGTCCCCTCTATCCCTGTGTCCCCACCATCCCCTCTATCCCCCATTGTCCCCCATTGTCCCCCTATCCCCCAGTGTCCCCTCTACCCACTGTGTCCCCACCATCCCCTCTATCCCTGTCCCCACAGTGCCCCCTTTGTCCCCCTGTCCCCCATTATCCCCCATTGTCCCCCAGTGTCCCCAGTGTCCCCTCTATCCCCACCATCCCTGTGTCCCCTCTAGCCCCTGATCCCCCTGAGTCCCCAGTGCCCCCCAGTGCCCCCCAGTGCCCTCCATTGTCCCCCTGTCCCCCTGTGCCCCCTGTGCCCCCATCCTCACCATCCCCCAGTGTCCCCTCTATCCCCAGTGTCCCCACCATCCCCTCTATCCCAGTGTCCCCTCTGTCCCCAGTGTCCTCACCATCCCTGTGTCCCTGTGTCCCCTCTGTCCCCAGTGTCCTCACCATCCCTGTGTCCCTGTGTCCCCTCTGTCCCCACCATCCCTGTGTCCCTGGGTCCCCTCCCAGTGCCCCCTGTGTCCCTCTGTCCCCACCATCCCGCAGTGCCCCCTCTACCTGCAGTGTCCCCTCTATCCCCACCATCTCAGTGTCCCCTCTGCCCACTGTGTCCCCACCATCTCCTCTACCCCCGTCCCCCCATTGTCCCCCCGTCCCCGCCATGCCGGACGCGGTGCACCACATCCACCTGCGCACCTTCAGCCGCTCGCTGCTGCGGGCGCTGGACGGGCAGCGCGCCCGCGGCCGCTTCTGCGACGTGACGGTGCGCGCCCGCGGCGCCTCGCTGCGCGCCCACCGCTGCGTGCTGGCCGCCGGCAGCCCCTTCTTCCACGACAAGCTCAGCCTGGGCCACTCGGCCATCGAGGTGCCGCCCGTGGTGCCCGCGGCCGCCGTGCGCCAGCTGGTGGAGTTCCTGTACAGCGGCAGCCTGGCGGTGCCGCGCTCCGAGGCGCTGCCGCTGCTGACGGCCGCCGCCGTGCTGCGCATCGAGGCCGTCATCGGAGAGTGCGCCCGGATCCTGGCGCAGGCGCGGCCCCTGGCGCCCGCGCTGAGCGCCGAGATGGGCACGGAGGTGGGCACGGAGATGGGCGCGGAGATGGGCGCTGAGATGGGCGCGGAGATGGGCACTGAACTGACCGCAGAACTGACCGCGGAGATGGGCACGGAACTGACCGCTGAGGTGGGCACGGAGATGGGCACACCAGTGGCCAGAGAACTGACCGTGGAGATGGGCACGGAACTGACCGCTGAGGTGGGCATGAAGGTGGGCACGGAGATGGGCACACCAGTGGCCAGAGAACTGACCACGGAGATGGGCACGCCGCTGACTAAGGAACTGACCGCTGAGATGGCTACGGAGATGGGCACTGAGGTGGCCAAGCTGCTGACACCGGCACTGACCGCTGAGATGGGCACGGAGATGGGCACACCACTGTCCACACCGCTGGCAATGCCACTGACCAAGGGACTGACCGCTGAGATGGGCACGGAGATGGGCACTGAGATGGGCACACCACTTACCGGAGAACTGACCACTGAGATGGCCAGGGAGATGGCCACACCACTGTCCACACCGCTGGCTGCTGAGGTGGCCACGGAGATTGGCACGGAGATGGCCACACCACTGACCACAGAACTGACCACTGAGCTGGCCACACCGCTGACCAGACAGCTGACCACTGAGATGGGCACGGAGATGATCACACCGCTGTCCACACTGCTGTCCACAGAACTGTCCACAGAACTCACCACAAAGCTGGCCACACCGCTGACCAGAGAACTGACCACAGAGCTGACCAGACCGCTGTCCACACCGTTGTCCACACCACTGACCCCATCCCTGACCACAGAACTGACCACACCACTGACCAGAGAACTGACCACACCGCTGTCCACACCGCTGCCCACGCAGATGCCCAGAGGGCTGCCCACGGCGCTGCCCAGCAGCGGGCACAGCCGCAAGCAGCGCCAGCCGCTGCGCCTGCCGCCCGTCCCGCTCAAGGAGGAGCGCCCGGAGGAGGATGAGGATGGCGAGGAGGAGGATGAGGAGGCGGCGGGGGATGAAGGCGCCCCCCGGGCCCCGCTCTCCCTGCCCCGTTTTGGTGCCGCCATAGCCGCCCCCGAGGCGCCGTGGGCGGGGCCCGGCGGGGGCGGGGGCGGGGCGCCGCCGTGGTGGGCGGGGCCGGGGGTGGGCGGGGCTCTCAGGGCCCCCCCGGTGCCCCCCGGAGGCCCCCAGGGCCGGGCCCAGCCCCCGCCCCCGTACCTGTGCGGGCACTGCCAGAAGAGCTTCAGCTCCCGCAAGAACTACAGCAAGCACCTGTTCATCCACTCAGGTGAGCGCCCGGGGACACCTGGGGACACACCTGGGGACACACCTGGGGGCAGACACAGACACACCTGGGGACACGGGGACACACCTGGGGACACACCTGGGACAGCTGGGGACATGGGGACACACCTGGGGACACACCTGGGGCCATGGGGACACACCTGGGGACACACCTGGGACAACTGGGGACATGGGGACACACCTGGAGACATGGGGACACACCTGGGGACACACCTGGGGACATGGGGACACACCTGGGACATGGGGACACACCTGGGGGACATGGGGACACACTTGGGGACACACCTGGGACAACTGGGGACATGGGGACACACCTGGAGACATGGGGACACACCTGGGGACACACCTGGGGACATGGGGACACACCTGGGACATGGGGACACACCTGGGGGACATGGGGACACACTTGGGGACACACCTGGGGACATGGGGACACACCTGGGACATGGGGACACACCTGGGGACATGGGGACACACTTGGGGACACACCTGGGGACATGGGGGCACACCTGCAAGAACTACAGCAAGCACCTGTTCATCCACTCAGGTGAGCGCCTGGGGACACCTGGGGACACACCTGGGACAGCTGGGGACATGGGGACACACCTGGAGACATGGGGACACACCTGGGGACACACCTGGGGACATGGGGACACACTTGGGGACACACCTGGGACAGCTGGGGACATGGGGACACACCTGGGGACATGGGGACACACTTGGGGACACACCTGGGGACATGGGGACACACCTGCAAGAACTACAGCAAGCACACGTTCATCCACTCAGGTGAGCGCACCTGGGGACACCTGGGGACAGACACAGACACACCTGGGACATGGGGACACACCTGGGACATGGGGACACACCTGGGGGTCCTAGGGCCCCATTTTGGCCCACGTTGATCAGTTCCAATCCATGTTGACCAATGTTGAGCCATTTTGGCCGGCGTTGCCCTGTATTGATCTGTATTTACCCGTGTTAACCCATTTTGGCCCACGTTGGCCCATATTGACTCACACTGATCCAGTTTGACACATGTTGACCCACCTTGACCCATTTTAGTCCATATTGACCTGTGTTGACCCAGTTTGGCCCCTGTTGACCCAGTCTGGCCCATGTTGACCCACACTGAACCATTTTGGCCCATGTTTACCCACATTAACCCAGTTTGGCCCACGTTGACCCACGTTGAACCAGTTTGGCCCATGTTCACCTGAGTTGGCCCATGTTGATCCACATTGACCCATTTTGGCCCATATTGACCTGTACTGATCCATGTTGACCCACGTTGATCCATTCTGGCACATGTTGGCCCACATTGACCCAGTTTGGCCGTGTTGACCCACACTGACCCGGTCTGGCCCCTGTTGACCCATTTTGGCCCATATTGACCCATTTTGGTCCATGTTGGCCTACATTGACCCGCATTGATCAAGTTTGGTCCACGTTCACCTTTATCGATCCATGTTGACACGCATTGACCCATTTTGGCTCATGTTGACCCGCGTTGATCCACTTTGACCCACATTGACCCACTTTGGCCAATGTTGACCCACATTGACCCAGTCTGGCCCATGTTGACCCCACACTGAACCATTTTGGCCCATGTTTACCCACATTAACCCAGTTTGACCCACGTTGATCCAGTTTGGCCCAGGTTGACCTGAGTTGGCCCATGTTGATCCACACTGACCCACTTTGGCTCACGTGGACCCACATTGACCCATTTTGGCCCACGTTCACCTGTGTTGGTCCGTGCTGATTCACATTGGCCCATGTTGACCCACATTGACCTGTATTGATCCGCGTAAGCC
Source organism: Melospiza georgiana (assembly GCF_028018845.1). Taxonomy (NCBI): domain Eukaryota; kingdom Metazoa; phylum Chordata; class Aves; order Passeriformes; family Passerellidae; genus Melospiza; species Melospiza georgiana. The sequence continues at coordinate 280,648 of NC_080459.1, read as the reverse complement.
TGTATTGACCCACGTTGACCCACATTGACCCAGTTTGGCCCACACTGACCACACTGACCACACTGACCCACACTGACCCACACTGACCACACTGACCCCACTGACCACACTGACCCACACTGACCACACTGACCCACACTGACCACACTGACCACACTGACCACACTGACCACACTGACCCACACTGACCACACTGACCACACTGACCACACTGACCAGTACTGACCACACTGACCACACTGACCACACTGACCCACACTGACCACACTGACCACACTGACCACACTGACCACACTAACCAGTACTGACCACACTGACCCACACTGACCACACTGACCACACTGACCCCACTGACCACACTGAGCACACTGACCACACTGACCAGTACTGACCACACTGACCACACTGACCACACTGACCACACTGACCACACTGACCAGTACTGACCACACTGACCCACACTGACCACACTGACCACACTGACCACACTGACCAGTACTGACCACACTGACCACACTGACCACACTGACCACACTGACCGCACTAACCAGTACTGACCACACTGACCCACACTGACCACACTGACCACACTGACCCCACTGACCACACTGACCACACTGACCACACTGACCAGTACTGACCACACTGACCCACACTGACCACACTGACCACACTGACCACACTGACCAGTACTGACCACACTGACCACACTGACCACACTGACCACACTGACCACACTAACCAGTACTGACCACACTGACCCACACTGACCACATTGACCACACTGACCCACACTGACCCACACTGACCACACTGACCACACTGACCACACTGACCACACTGACCCACACTGACCCACACTGACCAGTACTGACCACACTGACCACACTGACCACACTGACCAGTACTGACCACACTGACCCACACTGACCCACACTGACCACTGACCCACACTGACCACACTGACCAGTACAGACGCCAGTGACCACACTGACCCCACTGACCCACACTGACCACACTGACCGCACTGACCCACACTGACCACAGTGACCACACTGACCAGTACTGACCACACTGACCACACTGACCAGTACTGACCCCACTGACCACACTGACCCACACTGACCACACTGACCACACTGACCACACTGACCACACTGACCAGTACTGACCACACTGACCACACTGACCACACTAACCAGTACTGACCACACTGACCCACACTGACCACACTGACCACACTGACCCACACTGACGCACACTGACCCACACTGACCAGTACTGACCCACACTGACCACACTGACCACACTGACCCACACTGACCCACACTGACCAGTACTGACCACACTGACCACACTGACCACACTGACCAGTACTGACCACACTGACCCACACTGACCCACACTGACCACACTGACCACACTGACCCACACTGACCAGTACAGACCCCAGTGACCACACTGACCCCACTGACCCACACTGACCACACTGACCAGTACAGACCCCACTGACCCACACTGACCACACTGACCACACTGACCACACTGACCAGTACTGACCACACTGACCACACTGACCACACTGACCACACTGACCCACACTGACCAGCACTGACCACACTGACCCACACTGACCACACTGACCAGTACTGACCCACACTGACCCACACTGACCACACTGACCAGTACTGACCACACTGACCACACTGACCACACTGACCACACTGACCCACACTGACCCCACTGACCCACACTGACCACACTGACCACACTGACCACACTGACCCACACTGACCACACTGACCACACTGACCCCACCGACCCACACTGACCACACTGACCCACACTGACCCACACTGACCACACTGACCACACTGACCAGTACTGACTACACTGACCACACTGACCCACACTGACCCACACTGACCACACTGACCCACACTGACCAGTACTGACCCCACTGACCCCACTGACCACACTGACCACACTGACCACACTGACCACACTGACCCACACTGACCACACTGACCCACACTGACCCACACTGACCACACTGACCCACACTGACCCACACTGACCCACACTGACCACACTGACCACACTGACCCACACTGACCACACTGACCCACACTGACCCACACTGACCCACACTGACCACACTGACCCACACTGACCACACTGACCCCACTGACCCACACTGACCACACTGACCCACACCGACCCACACCGATCACACTGACCCCACTGACCACACTGACCACACTGACCACACTGACCGCACTGACCACACTGACCCACACTGACCACACTGACCACACTGACCCACACTGACCAGTACTGACCACACTGACCCCACTGACCCACACTGACCCACACTGACCACACTGACCACACTGACCCACACTGACCCACACTGACCACACTGACCCCACTGACCCACACTGACCACACTGACCCCACTGACCAGTACTGACCCACACTGACCACACTGACCCCACTGACCAGTACTGACCACACTGACCACACTGACCCACACTGACCCACACTGACCCACACCGACCCACACCGACCCACACTGACCACACTGACCCCACTGACCCACACTGACCACACTGACCACACTGACCACACTGACCAGTACTGACCACACTGACCCACACTGACCCACACTGACCACTGACCCACACTGACCACACTGACCACACTGACCGCACTGACCCACACTGACCGCACTGACCACACTGACCCCACTGACCACACTGACCCCACTGACCACACTGACCAGTACTGACCACACTGACCCACACTGACCACACTGACCAGTACTGACCACACTGACCACACTGACCACACTGACCACACTGACCACACTAACCAGTACTGACCACACTGACCCACACTGACCACACTGACCACACTGACCCACACTGACCCACACTGACCACACTGACCACACTGACCACACTGACCCACACTGACCCACACTGACCAGTACTGACCACACTGACCACACTGACCCACACTGACCCACACTGACCCACACCGACCCACACCGACCCACACCGACCCACACTGACCACACTGACCCACACTGACCCACACTGACCCACACTGACCAGTACTGACCACACTGACCACACTGACCACACTGACCAGTACTGACCACACTGACCCACACTGACCCACACTGACCACTGACCCACACTGACCACACTGACCACACTGACCACACTGACCGCACTGACCCACACTGACCGCACTGACCACACTGACCCCACTGACCACACTGACCACACTGACCACACTGACCAGTACTGACCACACTGACCCACACTGACCACACTGACCACACTGACCAGTACTGACCACACTGACCACACTGACCACACTGACCACACTAACCAGTACTGACCACACTGACCCACACTGACCACACTGACCACACTGACCCACACTGACCCACACTGACCCACACTGACCCACACTGACCAGTACTGACCACACTGACCACACTGACCAGTACTGACCACACTGACCCACACTGACCCACACTGACCACTGACCCACACTGACCACACTGACCACACTGACCACACTGACCGCACTGACCCACACTGACCGCACTGACCACACTGACCCCACTGACCACACTGACCACACTGACCACACTGACCAGTACTGACCACACTGACCCACACTGACCACACTGACCACACTGACCAGTACTGACCACACTGACCACACTGACCACACTGACCACACTGACCACACTAACCAGTACTGACCACACTGACCCACACTGACCACACTGACCACACTGACCCACACTGACCCACACTGACCACACTGACCACACTGACCCACACTGACCCACACTGACCAGTACTGACCACACTGACCACACTGACCACACTGACCACAGTGACCACACTGACCACACTGACCAGTACTGACCACACTGACCACACTGACCACAGTGACCACACTGACCACACTGACCAGTACTGACCCCACTGACCACACTGACCCACACTGACCACACTGACCACACTGACCACACTGACCACACTGACCACACTGACCAGTACTGACCACACTGACCACACTGACCACACTGACCACACTAACCAGTACTGACCACACTGACCCACACTGACCCACACTGACCCACACTGACCAGTACTGACCCACACTGACCACACTGACCACACTGACCCACACTGACCCACACTGACCAGTACTGACCACACTGACCACACTGACCACACTGACCAGTACTGACCACACTGACCCACACTGACCCACACTGACCACTGACCCACACTGACCACACTGACCAGTACAGACCCCAGTGACCACACTGACCCCACTGACCCACACTGACCACACTGACCACACTGACCAGTACTGACCACACTGACCAACACTGACCACACTGACCACACTGACCCACACTGACCAGCACTGACCACACTGACCCACACTGACCCACACTGACCAGTACTGACCCACACTGACCACACTGACCACACTGACCAGTACTGACCACACTGACCACACTGACCCACACTGACCCACACTGACCCACACTGACCACACTGACCAGTACTGACCACACTGACCACACTGACCGCACTGACCACACTGACCCACACTGATCCCACTGACCCACACTGACCAGTACTGACCACACTGACCACACTGACCACACTGACCAGTACTGACCACACTGACCACACTGACCCCACTGACCACACTGACCAGTACTGACCACACTGACCACACGGACCCACACTGACCACACTGACCACACTGACCAGTACTGACCACACTGACCACACGGACCCACAGTGACCACACTGACCACACTGACCAGTACTGACCACACTGACCACACTGACCACACTGACCAGTACTGACCACACTGACCACACGGACGCACACTGAGCACACTGACCACACTGACCAGTACTGACCACACTGACCACACTGACCACAGTGACCACACTGACCACACTGACCAGTACTGACCCCACTGACCACACTGACCCACACTGACCACACTGACCACACTGACCACACTGACCACACTGACCACACTGACCACACTGACCAGTACTGACCACACTGACCACACTGACCACACTGACCACACTAACCAGTACTGACCACACTGACCCACACTGACCACACTGACCACACTGACCCACACTGACCCACACTGACCACACTGACCAGTACTGACCCACACTGACCACACTGACCACACTGACCCACACTGACCCACACTGACCAGTACTGACCACACTGACCACACTGACCACACTGACCAGTACTGACCACACTGACCCACACTGACCCACACTGACCACTGACCCACACTGACCACACTGACCAGTACAGACCCCAGTGACCACACTGACCCCACTGACCCACACTGACCACACTGACCACACTGACCCACACTGACCCACACTGACCACACTGACCACACTGACCAGTACTGACCACACTGACCACACTGACCCACACTGACCACACTGACCACACTGACCAGTACTGACCACACTGACCACACTGACCCCACTGACCACACTGACCACACTGACCAGTACTGACCACACTGACCACACGGACCCACACTGACCCACACTGACCACAGTGACCCACACTGACCACACTGACCACACTGACCCCACTGACCCACACTGACCAGTACTGACCACACTGACCACACTGACCCCACTGACCACACTGACCACACTGACCAGTACTGACCACACTGACCACACGGACCCACACTGACCACACTGACCACACTGACCAGTACTGACCACACTGACCACACGGACCCACACTGACCACACTGACCACACTGACCAGTACTGACCACACTGACCACACTGACCCACACTGACCACACTGACCACACTGACCAGTACTGACCACACTGACCACACTGACCCCACTGACCACACTGACCACACTGACCAGTACTGACCACACTGACCACACGGACCCACACTGACCCACACTGACCACAGTGACCCACACTGACCACACTGACCACACTGACCCCACTGACCCACACTGACCACACTGACCCACACTGACCGCTGACCACACTGACCCACACTGACCCACACTGACCCACACTGACCCACACTGACCACACTGACCCCACCGACCCACACTGACCACACTGACCCACACTGACCCACACTGACCACACTGACCCACACTGACCACACTGCCCACACTGACCAGTACTGACTACACTGACCACACTGACCCACACTGACCCACACTGACCACACTGACCCACACTGACCAGTACTGACCCCACTGACCCCACTGACCACACTGACCACACTGACCACACTGACCACACTGACCCACACTGACCACACTGACCCACACTGACCCACACTGACCCCACTGACCCCACTGACCACACTGACCCACACTGACCACACTGACCACACTGACCCACACTGACCACACTGACCACACTGACCCACACTGACCCACACTGACCCACACTGACCACACTGACCCACACTGACCACACTGACCACACTGACCACACTGACCACACTGACCCCACTGACCACACTGACCACACTGACCACACTGACCCACACTGACCACACTGACCCACACTGACCCACACTGACCACACTGACCCCACTGACCCACACTGACCACACTGACCCACACCGACCCACACTGATCACACTGACCCCACTGACCACACTGACCACACTGACCACACTGACCACACTGACCGCACTGACCACACTGACCCACACTGACCACACTGACCACACTGACCCACACTGACCAGTACTGACCCACACTGACCACACTGACCCACACTGACCCACACTGACCCCACTGACCCCACTGACCACACTGACCCACACTGACCACACTGACCACACTGACCCACACTGACCCACACTGACCACACTGACCCACACTGACCCACACTGACCACACTGACCCACACTGACCACACTGACCCACACTGACCGCACTGACCACACTGACCACACTGACCACACTGACCCACACTGACCAGTACTGACCACACTGACCCCACTGACCCACACTGACCCACACTGACCACACTGACCACACTGACCCACACTGACCCACACTGACCACACTGACCCCACTGACCCACACTGACCACACTGACCCACACTGACCAGTACTGACCCACACTGACCACACTGACCCCACTGACCAGTACTTACCACACTGACCACACTGACCCACACTGACCCACACTGACCCACACCGACCCACACTGACCACACTGACCCCACTGACCCACACTGACCACACTGACCACACTGACCACACTGACCCACACTGACCCACACTGACCACACTGACCCACACTGACCACACTGACCACACTGACCACACTGACCACACTGACCCACACTGACCCCACTGACCACACTGACTACACTGACCACACTGACCACACTGACCCACACTGACCCACACTGACCACACTGACCAGTACTGACTACACTGACTACACTGACCACACTGACCCACACTGACCACACTGACCAGTACTGACTACACTGACCACACTGACCCACACTGACCACACTGACCCACACTGACCCACACTGACCACACTGACCCACACTGACCACACTGACCACACTGACCACACTGACCACACTGACCCACACTGACCCCACTGACCACACTGACCACACTGACTACACTGACCACACTGACCACACTGACCCACACTGACCCCACTGACCACACTGACCAGTACTGACCCACACTGACCACACTGACCACACTGACCCACACTGACCACACTGACCACACTGACCCACACTGACCCCACTGACCACAGTGCCCGTTTCTCTCCGCACAGGTGAGAAGCCCCACCAGTGCTCGGTGTGCTGGCGCTCCTTCTCGCTCCGCGATTACCTGCTGAAGCACATGGTGACGCACACGGGCGTGCGCGCCTTCCAGTGCTCCGTGTGCTGCAAGCGCTTCACGCAGAAGAGCTCGCTCAACGTGCACATGCGCACGCACCGCCCCGAGCGCCGCCCCGAGCGCCGCCTCGCCCGCCGCGGCTGCGCGCCACGGGCCGCCATCAGCAGGCACGTGGGACAGCACGGGACGGCGATGGGGACGGCGATGGGGACGGCGATGGGGACGGCGATGGGGACAGCGATGGGACTGCCAACAGGGACAGCAACGGGGACAGCAATGGGGACGGCGATGGGGACAGCAATGGGGACGGCGATGGGGACAGCGATGGGGACAGCGATGGGGACAGCGATGGGACTGCCAACAGGGACAGCAACGGGGACAGCAATGGGGACAGCGATGGGGACGGCGATGGGGACAGCGATGGGACTGCCACCAGGGACAGCAACGGGGACAGCAATGGGGACGGCGATGGGACTGCCACCAGGGACAGCAACGGGGACAGCAATGGGGACGGCGATGGGGACAGCGATGGGGACAGCAATGGGGACGGCGATGGGGACAGCGATGGGACTGCCAACAGGGACAGCAACGGGGACAGCGATGGGGACAGCGATGGGACTGCCACCAGGGACAATGACAATGGGGACAGCAACGGGGACACACCGCGCGCCACTCCAGAGGCACACGGTGGCCACCGCGCACCCAGGGACAGCAATGGGGTCACAAATGGGACTGCCACCAGGGACACCGACGGGGACAGCAATGGGGACAGCAACAGAGACAGCGGGGACAGCAGTGGGACTGGCACCTGGGACACCGACAGGGACAGCAATGGGACTGGCACCTGGGACACTGACAGGGACAGCAATGGGGACAGCAATGGGACTGGCACCTGGGACAGCGACAGGGACAGCAATGGGGACAGCAATGGGACTGGCACCTGGGACACCGACAGGGACAGCAATGGGGACAGCAGTGGGACTGGCACCTGGGACACCGACAGCGGGGACAGCGACAGGGACAGCAATGGGGACGCTCCAGAGGCACGCGGGACACCATGGGACAGCAGCAATGGGGACAGTAACGGGGACAGCAGCAACGGGGACAGCAGGGACACCAATGGGACTGGCACCAGGGACAGTGACAATGGGGACAGCGACAACGGGGACAGCGACAATGGGGACAGCAATGGGGACAGAAGCGGGGACAGTGATGGGACTGGCACCAGGGACCCCAACAGTGGGGACAACGCTGGGGACACTGATGGGACTGGCACCTGGGACAGCAGGGACACCGATGGCACTGGCACCAGGGACACTGACAATGGGGACAGCAGCGGGGACAGCGATGGGACTGGCACCGATGGGACTGCAACCAGGGCCTCCACCAGGGACAGCAGGGACACCAGCGGGGACAGCGGGGACACCGATGGCACTGGCACCTGGGACACCGACAATGGGGACAGCAACGGGGACAGCGATGGGGACAGCAAGGACACCACTGGCACTGCCATCGGGGACAGCAGCGACACTGGGACTGCCACCAGGGCCATCACCAGGGCCACCACCTGGGCTGCCACCAGGATTGCCACCAGGGCCACAATCTGGGCTGCCACCAGGGCCACCACTGGGGCCACCAGCAGGACCATCACGGGGACTGCCACCAGGACCGCCACCAGGGCTGCCACCAGGGCCACCACTGGGGCCACCAGCAGGACCACCATCTGGGCCATCGCCAGGACCACCATCTGCGATGCCACTGGGGCCACCACCAGGGCCGCCACCAGGACTGCCACCAGGGCCACCAGCAGGGCCACCTGCAGGATCGCCACCAGGGCCACCACCGAGACTGTCACCAGGACAATCGCCTGGGGTGCCACCAGGGCCACAACTCGGACTGCCACCTGGGCTGCCACCAGGGCCACCACCGGGCTGCCACCAGGGCCACCATCAGGACTGCCACCAGGACCACCACTAGGGCTGCCACCAGAGCCACCAACAGGGCCACCATCTGGGCTGGCGCTGGGGCCACCACTGGGACTGCCACCAGGGCAAACAGGGCCACCACCTCCACCAGGGCCACCACTGGAACTGCCAGCAGGACTGCCCCCCAGGTCATCGCCAGGGCTGCCACCGGGGCCACCACTGCCACCAGGGCCACCGCTTAGACTGCCACCAGGGCCACCACCACCAACAGGGCCACCACTGGGACTGTCACCAGGGCCACCATTGGGGTCACCAGGGCTGCCACCAGGGCGATCACTGGGACTGTCACCGAGGCCACCATCGGGGCCACCAGGGCCAGCAGGACCACCACTGAGGCCACCACCAGGGCCACCACCAGGGCCACCATCAGGAACACCACCGGGGCCATCAGCAGGACCTTCACCTGGACTGCCACCGGGGCCACCACCAGGAACACCACCGGGACCACCAGCAGGGCCACCATCAGGACCACCAGGGCCACCATCTGAGCAACCACTGAGGCCACCACCAGGGCCACCACCAGGGCCACCACTGGGGCCACCACCAAGGCCACCATCAGGGCCATCACTGGGGCAACCACCAGGGCCACCACCAGGACCACCACCAAGAACACCACCAGGAACATCACCAGGGCCACCACCAGCAGGAACACTACCAGGGCCACCAGCAGGGCCACCAGCAGCACCATCACCAGGGCCACCAGCAGAACCTGCCCCGGGCCCGTGTCCGGCCGTGGTGGGCGCTGGCCCCGCTCCCACAGCTGAGGAGGGGTCCCAGCCCCCGGTGGGGCCGGCAGGGAGGGCCTGGGGGTGAGCGATGGAGCAGGAGCGTGAGGGCATCTCCAGGGGCTTCTGCAGGGTGGGGGCACCTGCCTGGGGACAGGAGAAGGGGACGGGGGGGACACCCGGGGGGGACACCTGGGGGGCCAGGCAGGGCCATGAGCAGGGACAGATCCTGATCTGATGGACCCCCGGAATGTTCTGGAACTCTGGTGGGCACGGGGATTGGATGGATGGACCGTGAGTGGCCATGGAGATGATTGGATGGATGGACCATGGGGATGATGATGTCATTGACCTGGTGGGACCCCCGTAATGTTCTGGAACTGTGTTGGACACGGAGATTGGACAGATGGACTGTGAGTGGCCATGGAGATGATTGGATGGATGGATGGACCATGGGTGGCCATGGAGATGATTGGATGGACAGATGGACCATGAATGGCCATGGAGATGATTGGATGGACAGATGGACCATGAGTGGCCATGGAGATGCTCAGAGGGCTGGAGAATGAGGGTGATGATCTGATGGGACCCCGAGAATGTTCTGGAACTTCTTTGGACACAGGGATTGGACAGATGGACCACACTGTGAGTGGCCATGGAGATGATTGGATGGACAGATGGACCATGAGTGGCTGTGGAGATGCTCAGAGAGTTGGACCATGAGGGTGATGATGTCATTGACCTGGTGGGACCCCCGGAATGTTCTGGAACTCTGTTGGACACGGAGATTGGACAGATGGACCATGAGTGACCATGGAGATGCTCAGAGGGTTGGACAATGAGGGTGATGATGTCAATGACCTGATGGGACCCCGAGAATGTTCTAGAACAGGGATTGGATGGATGGACCATGAGTGGCCATGGAGATGGTTGGATGGATGGATGGACCGTGAGTGGCCATGGAGATGGTTGGATGGACAGATGGACCATGAGTGGCCATGGAGATGATTGGATGGACAGATGGACCATGAGTGGCCATGGAGATGATTGGATGGACAGATGGACCATGGGTGGCCATGGAGATGATTGGATGGACAGATGGACCATGAGTGGCCATGGAGATGGTTGGATGGACGGATGGACCATGGGTGGCCATGGAGATGGTTGGATGGATGGATGGACCATGGGTGGCCATGGAGATGGTTGGATGGATGGACCATGGGTGGCCATGGAGATTGGATGGACGGATGGACCATGGGTGGCCATGGAGATGATTGGATGGACAGATGGACCATGGGTGGCCATGGAGATGATTGGATGGACGGATGGACCATGGGTGGCCATGGAGATGGTTGGATGGACGGATGGACCATGGGTGGCCATGGAGATTGGATGGACGGATGGACCATGGGTGGCCATGGAGATGATTGGTTGGATGGATGGACCATGGGTGGCCATGGAGATGATTGGATGGACAGATGGACCATGGGTGGCCATGGAGATTGGATGGACGGATGGACCATGGGTGGCCATGGAGATTGGATGGACAGATGGACCATGGGTGGCCATGGAGATGATTGGATGGATGGACCATGGGTGGCCATGGAGATGGTTGGATGGATGGACCATGGGTGGCCATGGAGATGGTTGGATGGATGGACCATGGGTGGCCATGGAGATTGGATGGACGGATGGACCATGGGTGGCCATGGAGATGCTCGCAGGGCTGGATTGAGGTGTCCCACCTGGAGAAGGACCCAGAGACACCTGAGAGTGACCCCAGAGCTGGGGCTGGACGTGGGGCCGGCCTCGCTCCCGTCCCCTCGATGGTGACAATGACCCCGGGGGTTCGGGGACACTCTTGGTGCTGCTTTTTGCTGTTTTTTACATTAAAAGTGACGTCACCTGTGCTGTGTCACCTGTGCTGTGTCACCTGGGCTGTGTCACCTGTGCTGTGTCACCTGTGGGGTGTCACCTGTGGGGTGTCACCTGTGGTGTGACCTGTGGGGTGTCACCTGTGCTGTGTCACCTGTGCTGTGTCACCTGTGGGGTGTCACCTGTGGGGTGTCACCTGTGCTGTGTCACCTGTGGTGTCACCTGTGGGGTGTCACCTGTGCTGTGTCACCTGTGGGGTGTCACCTGTGCTGTGTCACCTGTGGTGTCACCTGTGCTGTGTCACCTGTGGGGTGTCACCTGTGGTGTCACCTGTGGGGTGTCACCTGTGCTGTGTCACCTGGGCTGTGTCACCTGTGGGGTGTCACCTGTGGGGTGTCACCTGGGCTGTGTCACCTGTGCTGTGTCACCTGTGCTGTGTCACCTGGGCTGTGTCACCTGTGCTGTGTCACCTGTGGTGTCACCTGTGCTGTGTCACCTGTGGGGTGTCACCTGTGGTGTCACCTGTGGGGTGTCACCTGTGCTGTGTCACCTGTGCTGTGTCACCTGCTCAGCTCTGTCCCAGTCCCTCCCAGTGCTCCCAGTAACCCCCAGTGCTCCCAGTAACCCCCAGTGATCCCCAGTAGTCCCAGTAGTTCCCAGACACTCCCAGCAATTGGGAGTAACTGGGAGTTACTGGGAATCCTGGGAGCACTGGGAGTTACTGAGGAGTACTGGGAGCACTGGGAGATACTGGGAGTGACTGGGAACACTGGGAGGGACTGGGGGTTACTGGGATTACCTGGTGTTACTGGGATTACATGGTGTTACTGGGAGTACTGGGGGTTACTGGGAACACTCGGGGTTACTGGGAGAACTGGGAGCATTGAGAGCTACTGGGAGCCACTGGGATTTACTGGGAACACTGGGAGGGACTGGGAACACTGAGAGACACTGGGGCTTACTGGGATTACCTGGGAGTACTGGGGCTTACTGGGATTACTGGGAGATACTGGCAGTACTGAGCGTTACTGGGAACACTCGGGGTTACTGGGAGCACTGGGAGAGACTGGGGGATGCTGGGAACACTGGGAGCACTGGGGGTTACTGGGAGCACTGGGAGCTCTGGGACATCCTGAAGTGCTCCCAGTAACCCCAGTGCTCCCAGTAACCCCCAGTGCTCCCAGTAACCCCCAGCAACTCCCAGTGCTCCCAGTAACCCCCAGTCTCTCCCAGTATTCCCAGTCCTTCCCCATTTCTGCTCCCCATTGGTTCGTCCAGCTGTCCATCACTTCATCGGCCCCGCCTCCTCGTCGCGCGCTGATGCCGATTGGCCGCTCAGTCCAAGAAGCCCCCGCCTTCCCCAGGGATCTACGCCCGCTGATTGGCTCAGCTCCTCCCGCTCTGCTCGCTGATTGGCCCGTTCGCCTCCACGCGCCGGAGACCTCCTCCCGCCCTCTCCTTCCCGCCTTCTCCTCTCCCATTGCTCCCGCGCCCTGTCAATCCCCACTAATCCCCGCCCTCCAGCCCTTCCATTGGTTCTCCACAACGTCAATCAGGCACCGAGGGCGCTGATTGGCCTCGGGGCGGCGCGGGGGCGGGAGCAGCACTCCGTGCCCATCGTGAGGGGGACGCGGCCGCCATGGCGGCGCCTGAGGTGGCGGCGGCGCTCGGGAGCGGCCCCGGGGCCAGCGGAGCGGAGCTGCCCGAGCCGCTGGGGCTGCTGGAGCTCTGCGGGGCCTGCAGGCAGCGGCTGAGCCCGCAGCGGAAACCGAGGCTGCTGCCGTGCCTGCACTCCGTGTGCCGGGGCTGCATCGGCAGCGAGCACGGGGACAAGAACGGTGAGGGGATACTGGAGGTTACTGGGGATACTGGGAGCACTGGGCGATACTGGGAGCACTGGGGGATACTGGGAACACTGGGAGATACTGGGAGCCACTGGGAGATACTGGGAGCCACTGGGAGATACTGGGAACACTGAGGGTTACTGGGAACAGTGGGAGCAGTGGGGGTTACTGGGAGATACTGGGAACACTGGGATATATTGGGGGGTATTGGGGGGTCACTGGGAACACTGGGAGACACTGGGAGATACTGGGGTTTACTGGGGGATACTGGGAACACTGGGAGATACTGGGGGTTACTGGGAGAGCCTGGGAACACTGGGAGATATGGGGGTTACTGGGAGAGCCTGGGAACACTGGGAGATACTGGGAGGTAGCAGGAGATACTGGGAGCACTGGGGGTTACTGGGGAATACTGGAAGATACCGAGGGTTACTGGGAGCACTGGGAGTTACTGGGAACACTGGGAGATACTGGGAGCCAGTGGGAGATGCTGGGAGTCACTGGGAGATACTGGGGGTACTGGGAGAGACTGGGAACACTGGGGGTTAGTGGGGGTTAATGGGGATACTGGGAGATACTGGGAGCACTGTGGATACTGGGGGATGCTCAGGGGCTTACTGGGAACACTGGAAGAGACTGGGAGCACTGCAGGTTACTGGGAATGCTCAGGGGCTTACTGGGAGAGCCTGGGGGTTACTGGGAGCACTGGGAGATACTCAGAGATACTGGGAGTACTGGGGATTACTGGGAGTACTGGGGATTACTGGGAGATACTGGGAGTACTGGGGATTACTGGCAGCACTGGGGATTACTGGGAGATACTGGGGGTTACTGGGAGCACTGGGGATTACTGGGAGATACTGGGGGTTACTGGGAGCGCTGGGGATTACTGGGAGATACTGGGGGTTACTGGGAGCACTGGGAGATACTGGGAGTACTGGGGATTACTGGGAGATACTGGGAGCACTGGAGGTTACTGGGAGATACTGGGAGCACTGGGGGTTACTGGGAGCACTGGGAGATCCTGGGGGTTACTGGGAGATACTCAGAGGTACTGGGATTACTGGGGATTACTGGGAGCACTGGGAGTACTGGGGATTACTGGGAGCACTGGGGATTACTGGGAGCACTGGGAGTACTGGGGATTACTGGGAGATACTGGGAGCACTGGGGGTTACTGGGAACACTGGGGCTTACTGGGAGCACTGGGGGTTACTGGGAGCACTGGGGATTACTGGGAGCACTGGGGGTTACTGGGAGCACTGGGGGTTACTGGGAGCACTGGGGGTTACTGGGAACACTGGGGGTTACTGGGAACACTGGGGGTTACTGGGAGCACTGGGGGTTACTGGGAACACTGGGAACAATGGGAGTACTGGGGCTTACTGGGAGATACTGGGAATTACGGGAGCACTGGGGGATACTGGGAGCTACTGGGAGATTGCAGTGTTCCCTCCCTGGGCGCATCGCTGTCCCCTGGCCCTCCCTGAGGTGACCTTGGTGGCCCTGGTGGCAGTGGAGGTGACAAGGGAGGTGACAAGGACACCATGGAATAACTGTGTCCCCTGTGTGTCCCTGTGTGTCCCCTCTGTGTCCCTGTGTGTGTCCCTGTGTGTGTCCCTGTGTGTCCCTGTGTGTCCCCTCTGTGTCCCTGTGTGTCCCTGTGTGTCCCTGTGTGTCCTTGTGTGTCCCTGTGTGTGTCCCCTGTGTGTCCCCTGTGTGTCCCCTGTGTGTCCCCTGTGTGTCCCTGTGTGTGTCCCCTCTGTGTCCCTGTGTGTGTCCCTGTGTGTCCCCTGTGTGTCCCCTGTGTGTCCCCTGTGTGTCCCCTGTGTGTCCCCTGTGTGTGTCCCCTCTGTGTCCCTGTGTGTGTCCCTGTGTGTCCCCTGTGTGTGTCCCCTGTGTGTCCCTGTGTGTCCCTGTGTGTCCCTGTGTGTGTCCCCTCTGTGTCCCTGTGTGTGTCCCCTGTGTGTCCCCTGTGTGTCCCTGTGTGTCCCCTGTGTGTCCCTGTGTGTGTCCCCTGTGTGTCCCTGTGTGTCCCTGTGTGTCCCCTGTGTGTCCCCTGTGTGTGTCCCTGTGTGTCCCCTGTGTGTCCCCTGTGTGTGTCCCTGTGTGTGTCCCTGTGTGTCCCCTGTGTGTCCCCTGTGTGTCCCCTGTGTGTGTCCCCTCTGTGTCCCTGTGTGTGTCCCTGTGTGTCCCTGTGTGTCCCCTGTGTGTCCCTGTGTGTCCCTGTGTGTGTCCCTGTGTGTCCCTGTGTGTCCCCTCTGTGTCCCCTCTGTGTCCCCTGTGTGTCCCTGTGTGTCCCTGTGTGTCCCCTGTGTGTGTCCCCTCTGTGTCCCTGTGTGTGTCCCTGTGTGTCCCTGGGTGTCCCCTGTGTGTCCCCTGTGTGTCCCTGTGTCTCCCTGTGTGTCCCTGGGTGTCCCCTGTGTGTCCCCTGTGTGTCCCTGTGTGTGTCCCCTCTGTGTCCCTGTGTGTCCCTGTGTGTCCCTGTGTGTCCCCTGTGTGTCCCTGTGTGTGTCCCTGTGTGTGTCCCCCTGTGTGTGTCCCTGTGTGTCCCCTGTGTGTCCCCTGTGTGTCCCCTGTGTGTGTCCCTGTGTGTGTCCCTGTGTGTGTCCCTGTGTGTGTCCCCCTGTGTGTGTCCCTGTGTGTCCCCTGTGTGTCCCCTGTGTGTCCCCTGTGTGTGTCCCTGTGTGTGTCCCTGTGTGTGTCCCTGTGTGTGTCCCTGTGTGTGTCCCCCTGTGTGTGTCCCTGTGTGTCCCCTGTGTGTCCCCTGTGTGTGTCCCTGTGTGTGTCCCTGTGTGTGTCCCCTGTGTGTCCCTGTGTGTGTCCCTCTGTGTCCCTGTGTGTCCCTGTGTGTCCCCTGTGTGTCCCCTGTGTGTCCCTGTGTGTGTCCCTGTGTGTGTCCCTGTGTGTCCCCTTGTGTGTCCCCTGTGTGTCCCTGTGTGTCCCCTGTGTGTCCCTGTGTGTCCCCTGTGTGTCCCCTGTGTGTGTCCCCTGTCTGTCTCTGTCTGTCCCTGTGTGTGTCCCCTCCGTGTCCCCTGTGTGTCCCTGTGTGTCCCTGTGTGTCCCCTGTGTGTCCCTGTGTGTCCCCTGTGTGTCCCTGTGTGTGTCCCCTGTGTGTCCCTGTGTGTCCCCTGTGTGTCCCCTGTGTGTCCCCTCTGTGTCCCTGTGTGTCCCTGTGTGTGTCCCCTGTGTGTGTCCCTGTGTGTCCCTGTGTGTCCCCTGTGTGTCCCTGTGTGTGTCCCCTCTGTGTCCCTGTGTGTCCCCTCTGTGTCCCTGTGTGTCCCTGTGTGTGTCCCTCTGTGTGTGTCCCTGTGTGTCCCTGTGTGTCCCTGTGTGTCCCTCTGTGTCCCTGTGTGTCCCCTCTGTGTCCCTGTGTGTCCCTTGTCTGTCCCCTGTGTGTGTCCCCTCTGTGTCCCTGTGTGTCCCTTGTCTGTCCCCTGTGCGTGTCCCCTCTGTGTCCCCTGTGTGTCCCCTCAGCGTTCGAGTGCCCCGTGTGCCACCAGCAGTGTCCCCTGGGTGACATCATGGACAACCTGTTTCTGCAGCCCAGCGCCGGCAGCCAGGTACGGCCTCGTTAACCCTAATTAACACTAATTAGCGCTAATTAACCCTGGTGGTTAATGAGCTGTCCCTTGTCCCCAGAGCTGCACCAGCTGCGAGGACAATGCCAGCGCCACCAGCTTCTGCTTGGAGTGCTCGGAGCCGCTGTGTGCCACCTGCGTGGGGGCTCACCTGAGGGTCAGGTACACCCGGGAGCACCGAGTGCAGCCCCTGGGTGAGTGATGGCATCTCATTGTCACCTCCCTGTGTCACCGTGTCACCTCATTGTCACCTCCCTGTGTCACCCTGTGCTGTCCCCATGGCTGTGTGCCACCTGCGTGGGGGCTCACCTGAGGGTCAGGTACACCCGGGAGCACCGAGTGCAGCCCCTGGGTGAGTGTCACTCATTGT
This sequence comes from Melospiza georgiana, assembly GCF_028018845.1. Classification (NCBI taxonomy): domain Eukaryota; kingdom Metazoa; phylum Chordata; class Aves; order Passeriformes; family Passerellidae; genus Melospiza; species Melospiza georgiana. The sequence continues at coordinate 262,288 of NC_080459.1, read as the reverse complement.
CACCTCCCTGTGTCACCGTGTCACCTCCCTGTGTCACCTCCCTGTGTCACCCTGTGCTGAACCCATGGCTGTGTGCCACCTGCGTGGGGGCTCACCTGAGGGTCAGGTACACCCGGGAGCACCGAGTGCAGCCCCTGGGTGAGTGATGGCATCTCATTGTCACCTCCCTGTGTCACCGTGTCACCTCATTGTCACCTCCCTGTGTCACCTCCCTGTGTCACCTCCCTGTGTCACCTCCCCGTGTCACTGTGTCACCCCTTGTTACGAGGTGCTGACCCTGTCAAGGGATCCATCTTGGTGCCATTCCTGGTGCCAGACCAATCCCATTCCCATTCCCCATTCCCATTCCCCCATTCCCATTCCTCCATTCCCCCACTCCCATTCCCCCACTCCCATTCCCCCATTCCCCCATTCCCATTTCCCCATTCCCATTCCCCCATTCCCCATTCCCATTTCCCCATTCCCATTCCCCATTCCCATTTCCCCATTCCCATTCCCCATTCCCATTTCCCCATTCCCATTCCCCCATTCCCATTCCCCATTCCCATTCCCCCATTCCCCATTCCCATTCCCCCATTCCCATTCCCATTCCCCCATTCCCATTCCCCATTCCCATTTCCCCATTCCCATTCCCATTCCCCCACTCCCATTCCCATTCCCCCATTCCCCTTCCCCCATTCCCATTCCTCCATTCCCATTCCTCCATTCCCCCATTCCCCCATTCCCATTCCCCCATTCCCATTTCCATTCCCCCCTTCCCCCATTCCCATTCCCATTCCCCCATTCCCATTCCCCCATTCCCCCATTCCCATTCCTATTCCCCCATTCCCATTCCCCCATTCCCATTCCCCCATACCCCCATTCCCATTCCCCCATTCCCATTCCCCCATTCCCCCATTCCCCCATTCCCCCATTCCCCCATTCCCCCATTCCCCCATTCCCCCATTCCCCCATTCCCCCATTCCCATTCCCCCATTCCCATTCCCCCATTCCCATTCCCCCATTCCCATTCCCCCATTCCCCCATTCCCCCATTCCCCCCTTCCCCCATTCCCATTCCCCCATTCCCCATTCCCCCATTCCCATTCCCATTCCCATTCCCCCATTCCCATTTCCCCATTCCCATTCCCCCCTTCCCCCATTCCCATTCCCCCATTCCCCATTCCCCCATTCCCATTCCCATTCCCCCATTCCCATTCCCCCATTCCCCATTCCCCCATTCCCATTCCCCCATTCCCATTCCCCCCTTCCCCCATTCCCATTCCCATTCCCATTCCCATTCCCATTCCCCCATTCCCATTCCCATTCCCCCCTTCCCCCATTCCCATTCCCCCATTCTCATTCCCCCATTCCCATTCCCCCATTCCCCCATTCCCATTCCCCCATTCCCATTCCCCCCTTCCCCCATTCCCATTCCCCCATTCCCATTTCCCCATTCCCATTCCCCCATTCCCCCATTCCCATTCCCCCATTCCCATTCCCCCATTCCCATTCCCATTCCCCCATTCCCATTCCCATTCCCATTCCCCCATTCCCATTCCCATTCCCCCATTCCCATTCCCATTCCCCCATTCCCATTCCCCCATTCCCCCATTCCCATTCCCCCTTTCCCATTCCCCCATTCCCCCATTCCCATTCCCCATTCCCATTCCCATTCCCCATTCCCATTCCCCCATTCCCACTCCCCCATTCCCCCATTCCCCCATTCCCCCATTCCCATTCCCATTCCCCCTTTCCCATTCCCCCATTCCCCCATTCCCCCATTCCCATTCCCCCATTCCCATTCCCCCATTCCCATTCCCCCATTCCCATTCCCATTCCCCCATTCCCATTCCCATTCCCCCATTCCCATTCCCCCATTCCCATTCCCATTCCCCCATTCCCCCATTCTCATTCCCCCATTCCTCCATTCCCCCATTCCCATTCCCATTCCCATTCCCCCATTCCCATTCCCATTCCCCCATTCCCCCATTCTCATTCCCCCATTCTCATTCCCCCATTCCCATTCCCCCATTCCCCATTCCCATTCCCAATTGGAATGGGGAAAACTCGGAAATTGGAAATGGGGGAATGGGAATATGGGAATGGGATTAGGAAAATGGGTACTGGAATGGGAAAATGGGAATGGGGGAATGGGAATGGGGGAAACTGGAAAATTGGGAATGGGGGAATGGGGAAAACTCAGAATGGGGGATGGAAATGGGAATGGGAGAGTGGGAGAATGGGAATGGGAACATGGGAACAAAGGCAATGGGATTGGGAAAATGGGAATTGGAATGGGGAAACTGGGAAAGGAAATGAGGGGAACTGGGAACATGGAATGGGGGAATGGGGGAAACTGGGAACAGGAACGTGGCAATGGGGAAATGGGGAATAGGGAAATGGGAAATGGGAATGGGGTAATGGGAGAATGGGAATGGGAACAGGGAAATGGTATTTGGAATGGGAACATGGGAACAAGGGAATGGGAATGGAGATGGGAAAATGGGAATGGAGATGGGGGAATGGGAATGGGGGAAATTGGGAATGGGAATGGGAACAGGAACATGGGAACAGAGGAATGGGATTGGGAATATGGGAATTGGAATGGGGGAATGGGAATGGGAGAATGGGAATGAGGGAATGGAGGAATGGGAATGGGGGAGTGGGAATGGGGAATGGGAATGGGGGAATGGGAATGGGGGAATGGGAATGGGAATATGGGAATGGGAATATGAGAATGGGAATGGGGGAATGGGAATATGGGAATGGGAATGGGGGAATGGGAATGGGAATATGGGAATGGGAATGGAGGAATGGGGGAATGGGAATGGAGGAATGGGAATGGGGAATGGGAATGGGAATGGAGGAATGGGGGAATGGGAATGGGAATGGGAATGGAGGAATGGGGGAATGGGGAATGGGTAATGGGGGAATGGGAATGGGGGAATGGGAATGAGGGAATGGGGGAATGGGAATGAGAATGGGGGAATGAGAATGGGGGAATGAGAATGGGGGAATGGGAATGGGAATGGTGGAATGGGGGAATGGGAATGGGGGAATGGGAATGGGGGAATGGGAATGGGGGAATGGGAATGAGGGAATGGGGGAATGGGAATGAGAATGGGGGAATGGGAATGGGGGAATGGGAATGGTGGAATGGGGGAATGAGAATGGGAATGGGGGAATGGGAATGGGGGAATTCCCTTGATCCTATTCCCAGTTTTCCCCATTCCCCCATTCCTGTTTCTGTTGCCATTTTTGCTTCCAGTACAATTTACCCATTCCTGTTCCAGTTTCTCCCATACCAATTCTCCCATTCCCTCTCTCCCCAGGCTCTCCATCCGTTCCCGCTGATCCCACTGATCCCGCTGATCCCAAGGATCCCATTGATCCCAATGATCCCATTGATCACAAGGATCCCAATGATCCCAATGATCCCAATGATCCCACTGACCCCGCTGACCGCACTGACCGCGCTGACGGCGCTGCTCCGGCCCCGTTGCCGTCCTGGTGCCGCTCGCACCCCCGGGAGCCGCTGTCGCTGTTCTGCAGCTCCTGCGAGAGCCTGACCTGTGGGGAGTGCCACAGGAGCGAGCACCGCCACCACCCGTGAGTGTTCATTGGTGTTAATTACTGTTAATTAGCGTTAATTAGTGCTGATTGCTGTCATTGCTGTCTTTGCTGCTGGCACTGACCGCACAGGTGAGTGTTAGTTACTGTCATTGCTGTAACCCGGAGTGCCACAGGAGCGAGCACCGCCACCACCCGTGAGTGTTAATTGGTGTTAATTACTGTTAATTACTGTTAATTAGTGTTGGTTACTGTCATTGCTGTCATTGCTGTAACCCGGAGTGCCACAGGACGGAGCACCGCCACCACCCGTGAGTGTTAATTGGTGTTAATTACTGTTAATTACTGTTAATTACTGTTAATTACTGTTAATTAGTGCTGATTGCTGTCATTGCTGTCATTGCTGTAACCCGGAGTGCCACAGGAGCGAGCACCGCCACCACCCGTGAGTGTTAATTGGTGTTAATTACTGTTAATTAGTGTTAATTAGTGCTGGTTACTGTCATTGCTGTAACCCAGAGTGCCACAGGAGGGAGCACCGCCACCACCCGTGAGTGTTCATTGGTGTTAATTACGTTAATTAGTGCTGATTACTGTCATTGCTGTTATTGCTGTAACACGGAGTGCCACAGGAGGGAGCACCGCCACCACCCGTGAGTGTTCATTGGTGTTAATTACTGTTAATTACTGTTAATTAGTGCTGGGTACTGTCATTGCTATCATTGTTGTAAGCCGGAGTGCCACAGGAGGGAGCACCGCCACCACCCGTGAGTGTTAATTGGTGTTAATTAGCGTTAATTAGTGCTGATTACTGTCATTGCTGTAACCCGGAGTGCCACAGGAGGGAGCACTGCCACCACCTGTGAGTGTTAATTGGTGTTAATTAGCGTTAATTAGTGCTGGGTACTGTCATTGCTGTAACCCAGAGTGCCACAGGAGGGAGCACCACCACCACCCGTGAGTCTAATTAACCTTAATTAGTGCTAATTAATTAATTAGTTAGTGTCGTTGCTGCTGCCACTGAGTGTTAATTACTGTCATTACTGAATTACTGTCATTACTGTAATTGGGAGTGCCACCGCAGGGAGTACCGCCAGCACCTGTGAATAATGTTAATTACTGTTAATTAATTAATTATTGTATTTATGGTAACCGGGAGTGCCACCACAGGGAGCACATACAGCACCCGTGAGTCTAATTAATGTTAATTACTGCTAATTAATTAATTACTGTAACCGGGAGTGCCACTGCAGGGAACACCAACAGCACCTGTGAGTAACATTAGTTGTAATTACCGCTAATTAATTAATTACTGTCATTGTTGTAACTGGGATTGCCACTGGAGGGAACACGGACAGCACCTGTGAGTGTAATTAACGTTAATTACTGCTAATTAATTAATTACTGTAATTGCTGTAATTGGGAGTGCCACCAGAGGGAGCACCCACAGCACCCCTGAGTAATGTTAATTACTGCTAATTACTGTAATTACTTAATGAATGAGGCTGATTAATTACTGGGAAACACCTGGAGTTGGCCTGCAGGTTAATTACTGCTGTTAATTAATTAGTAATTTCATCGCTGGTTTTATTATTGAGTTTATTACTGGTTCTATGACTGGTTTAATTACTGATTGTTTAAATTAATTAATTTTTAATCAATTTTAATTGATTTCTGTTTATGGTTTTGCTGTTTTTAATTGGCCGAACTTGGGGGAATCAATTGCTTTGATTGCTTAGCTGAGCACATCTTTAATTAGCTTGATCACTTTATTAATTGGCTAATTACTTAATCATTAATGGCATTAATGATCAATTAAGAAGCGCTTTTGTTGGGTAAGATCTAATGTAACTAATGTAATTAATGTAATTAATGTAATTAAGGATTAAATGACAGAATCTGTTACCTGGGGCATCTCATTAACTAAACCTCTTAATCCATGGAGCTAATTAGATAATTGAGGCCTAATGAGGATTAATTTGTCCATTAATGGGTAATGAGCTAATCAACTTCATTTTGCTTTTCTCTCCCCCTTTTTCCTCCCTTTTTCTGCTCCCTTTTCCCCTTTTTAATTTTCCTCATTTTTCCTTGTCCCATTTTTAATTTTCCCATTTTTAATTTTCCCATTTTTCCTTTTCCTCATTTTTCCTTTTCCCCTTTTTAATTTTCCCATTTTTTCTTTTCCCATTTTCCCTTTCCCCCTTTTTTATTTTCTTTTTTTTTCCCTATTTTTCCTTTTCCTTTTTTCCTGTTCTTCCTTTTCTTTTTCTTCTTTTCCCCTTTTTCATTTTCCCCTCCTTTCCCCGTTTTTCTTTTTCCTCGTTTTTCCTTTTCCCCTTTATCCTTTTCCCCCTTTTTAATTTTCCCCCATTTTCCCTTTTCCCCCTTTTCCTTTTTTTCCATTTCTCCTTTTTCCTTTTCTCCCTATTTAATTTTCTCCAATTTTCCCTTTGCCCCCTTTTTCCTTTTCTTCCTATTTTTCCTTTCCCCCCCTTTTCCTTTTCCTTTTTTTTTCTATTTTTCATTTCCCCCTTTTTCCTTCTCCCCTTTTTCTTTTTCCTCATTTTTCCTTTTTCCCTTTTTCCTTTTCCCCTTTTTCTTTTCCCCACCTTTTCTCCCTTTTATTTCCCCATTTTTTCCTTTTCCCTTTTTTTCCTTTTCTCCCTTTTTATTTTCCCATTTTCTCATTTCCCCTTTTTCCTTTTCCTTTTTTCCTATTGTTCCTTTTCCCCTTTTTCCTTTCCCCCATTTTCCTTTTCCTCTCCTTTTCCCCTTTTCCCCCTTTTTAATTTCCCCTCGTTTTCCCTTTTCCCCTTTTTTCTTTTCCTTTTTTCCTTTCCCTTTTTCCCTTTTCCCCTTTTTCCTTTCTCCACCTTTTCTCCCTTTTTTATTTTCCTATTTTTCCTTTCCCCCCTTTTTTCCTTTTTCCATTTTCCTTTTTTCCTTTTTTTCCTTTTCCCCTTTTTATTTTCCCTTTTTTCTTTTCCTCACCTTTTCTCCCTTTTTATTTTCCCATTTTTCCTTTTCCCCTTTTTTATTTTCCTAATTTTCCCTTTTCCCCCCTTTTTATTTTCCCCCCATTTTCCCTTTTCCCCCTTTTCCTTTTTTTCCTTTTCCCCTTTTTCTTTTTTCCCCTTTTTAATTTCCCCCATTTTCCCTTTTCCCTTTTTCCTTTTCTTCCTATTTTTTCATTTTCCCCTTTTTCTTTTTTCCCTTTTTCATTTTCCCCTCCTTTTCCCTTTTTTCCTTTTACCCTCCTTTTCCCCTTTTGTCCTATTTTTCCTTTCCCATTTTCCTTTTCCCCATTTTTCCCATTTTTCCTTTTCCTTTTTTTAATTTTCCCCTTTTTCTTTTTTTCCCTTTTTAATTTCCCCCCTTTTTCCTTTTCCCACCTTTCCTCCCTTTTTACTCTTTCTCCTTTTTCCTTTTCCTTTTTTCCTATTTTTCCTTTTCCCATTTTTCATTTCTCCCCTTTTCCCTTTCCCCCACCATTTCTCCCTTTTTGTTTCCCCCTTTTTCTTTTCTCCCTTTTTTTCTTCCCTTTTTCCCTTTTCCCCTCTTTTCCTTTTTAATTTTCTCCCTCTTTTCCTCCCCTTTTTCTCCTCCCTTTCTGTCCCTTTCCCCTTTTCCCCCTCTGCCCCTTTTTCCCTTTTCCCTTCCCTTTTTCCTCGTTTTCTTCTCCATTTTTCTCTCATTTTTCCCTTTTCATCCCCACTTCCCCCGTTTCCCTCCATTTTGCCCCATTTTCCTGCATTTCTCCACATTTTCCCCCCATGTTTTCTACATTTTACCCCAATTTTCCCCATTTCCCCCAATTTATTCCCCCCATTTTCCCATTTCCCCCTTTCCTCCCTGTGTTTTCCCTCACTTTCCCAATTTATCCCCATTTCTTGCTTTCTTTTCCCCATTTCCCCCCATTCCCCCCATTTTCTCTCCAATTTCCCTCCATTTTTGCCCCATTTTTTTCTATTTCCCCCATTTTCCCCATTTTTCCCATTTTCCCCATTTTCCCCCAATTTTCCCCCTATTCTCCCCTTTTCCCCCGCATGTTTTCCCCATTTCCCCCCATTTCTCCCAATTTCCCCCATTTTCCCCATATTTTCCCCTATATTTTTCCCAATTTTCCCCAATTTCCCCCCATTTTCCCCCAATTTTCCCCTTTTCCCCCTATTCTCCCCATTTCCCCCGCATGTTTTCCCCATTCCCCCCCATTTCTCCCAATTTTCCCAATGTTTTCCCCCAATTTCCCCCAATTTTCCCCCATTTTCCCCCCATTTTTTCCTGTTTTCCCTCCTTCCCCCCCATTTCCCCTATTTCCTCCCCCTTTTTTCCCCATTTTCCCTCCCATGTTTTTCCTATTTCCCCACATTCTCCCCATACTTTTCCTCTGTTTCTCCCCATTTTTCCCCATTTCTCCCCAATTTTCCCCATGTTTTTCCCATTTCCCCCCATTTTCACCTGCTTTCCCCTCATTTCTCCCCATTTTCCCCCATTTTTTCCCATTTTCCCCTGCTTTCCCCCATTTCCCCCATATTTTTCTCACTTTTTCTCCATTTTCCCCCATATTTTCCCCATACTTTTCTTCTGTTTCCCCCCATTTCCCCCCATTTTCCCTCTATATTTTCCCCCTATATTTCCCCCATGTTTTCCCCATTTCCCCCCCATTTTCCCCAAATTTTTCCCAATTTTTCCCATTTCTCCCCCATTTTCCCCAATTTCCCCCCATTTCCCCCATGTTTTTCCCATACTTTTCCTCCGTTTCCCCCATTTCCCCCCATTTCCCCAAATTTTCCAATATTCCCCCATTTCCCCCAATTTTCCAATTTTTCCCCATTTCTCCCATTTTCCCCATTTCTCCCCCATTTTCCCCAATTTCCCCCATTTCCCCCATGTTTTCCCCATACTTTTCTTCTGTTTTCCCCCATTTTCCCCCATTTCCCCCAATTTTCCAATTTTTCCCCATTTCTCCCATTTTCCCCATTTCTCCCCCATTTTCCCCATTCCCCCCCCATATTTCCCCCATTTTTCGAATTTCCCCATTTACCCCCATTTACCCCCCATTCCTCCCCAATTTTCCCATTTCCCCCACATTTCCCCCACATTTCTCCCCATTTCCCCCCATTTCCCCCCATGTTTTCCCCATTTTCCCCCTTTTTTCCCCAATGTTTTCCCCATTTCCCCCCATTTTCCCACCATACTTTTCCTCTTACTTTTCCTCTGTTTTCCGCCGTTTCCCCCCAATTTTTCCCCATATTTCCCCCTTACTTTTCCCCGTTTCCCCCCAATTTTTCCCCACATTTCCCCTCAATTTTTCCCCGTTTCCCCCCAATTTTTCCCCACATTTCCCCTCAATTTTTCCCCACGTTTCCCCCCAATTTTTCCCCACATTTCCCCCTTACTTTCCCGTTTCCCCCCAATTTTTCCCCACATTTCCCCCTTACTTCCCCGTTTCCCCCCAATTTTTCCCCACATTTCCCCCTTACTTTCCCCCGTTTCCCCCCAATTTTTCCCCACATTTCCCCCTTACTTTTCCCCGTTTCCCCCCAATTTTTCCCCACATTTCCCCTCGATTTTTCCCCGTTTCCCCCCAATTTTCCCCCACATTTCCCCCCAATTTTTCCCCATGTTTCCCCCCCATTTTCCCACCATACTTTTCCTCTTGCTTTTCCTCTGTTTTCCGCCGTTTCCCCCCAATTTTTCCCCACATTTCCCCCTTACTTTCCCGTTTCCCCCCAATTTTTCCCCATATTTCCCCCTTACTTTTCCCCGTTTCCCCCCAATTTTTCCCCACATTTCCCCTCGATTTTTCCCCGTTTCCCCCCAATTTTTCCCCCCATTTTTCCCCATTTCCCCCCGATTTCCCCCCCAGCTCCCAGCCCGTGGCCGAGGCCGTTCTCCAGCAGCGCTCGGTGCTGGCGGCGCTGCTGCAGCGCCTGGCGGAGAAACACGGCGAGGTGCAGCGCTGCAGCGCCCGCCTGCACGCCTGGTCAGTGTCCCCAAATGTCCCCAAATGTCCCCTGAGTGTCACCTGAGTGTCACTGTGTCACTGTGTGTCACTGTGTGTCACTGTGTGTCACTGAGTGTCCCTGACAAACACGGCGAGGTGCAGCGCTGCAGCGCCCGCCTGCACGCCTGGTCAGTGTCCCCAAATGTCCCCAAATGTCCCCGAGTGTCCCCTGAGTGCCACCTGAGTGTCACCTGTGTGTCACTGTGTCATTTGTGTGTCACTGTGTGTCACTGTGTGTCACTGTGTGTCACTGTGTGTCCCTGACAAACACGGCGAGGTGCAGCGCTGCAGCGCCCGCCTGCACGCCTGGTCAGTGTCCCCAAATGTCCCCAAATGTCCCCAAATGTCACCTGAGTGTCACCTGTGTGTCACAGTGTCATTTGTGTGTCACTGTGTGTCACTGTGTGTCACTGTGTGTCACTGAGTGTCGCTGACAAACACGGCGAGGTGCAGCGCTGCAGCGCCCGCCTGCACGCCTGGTCAGTGTCCTGAGTGTCCCTAAATGTCCCCTGAGTGTCACCTGAGTGTCACCTGTGTGTCCCTGAGTGTCACCTGTGTGTCCCTGAGTGTCCCTGTGTGTCACTGTCCCCTGAGTGTCACCTGTGTGTCACTGTCCCCTGAGTGTCCTTGTGTGTCCTTGCGTGTCCCTAAGTGTCCCCTCCCTGTCCCCAGAGTGTCCCCTGAGTGTCCCCAGGTGTCACTGAGCATCCCTCCCTGTCCCCTGATTGTCCCCTTTGTGTCCATGAATGTCTCCAGTGTCCCCTCCATGTCACCCTATTCTCTGGGTGTCCCTGAATGTCCCCAGTGTCCCCTGAGTGTCCCCTCCATGTCCCTAAGTGTCCCCTGAGTGTCCCAATGTCCCCTAAATGTCCCCGGTGTCCCCTCCATGTCCCTAAGTGTCCCCTGAGTGTCCCCAAGTGTCCCTGAGTGTCCCCTGTGTGTCCCTCCCTGTCCCCTCCCTGTCCCCTGAGTGTCCCCAATGTCCCCAGGTCCTGTCCCCAGTGTCCCCAATGTCCCCAGTATCCCCCGTGTCCCCAGTGTCCCCTGTGTGTCCCCAGTATCCCCTGTGTCCCCAATGTCTCCAGTGTCCCCAATGTCCCCTGTGTGTCCCCGTGTGTCTCCATTGTCCCCGTGTGTCCCCAGTGTCCCCAATGTCCCCAATGTCCCCAATGTCCCCTGTGTGTCCCCAATGTCCCCTGTGTGTCCCCAATGTCCCCAGTGTCCCCAATGTCTCCAGTGTCCCCAATGTCCCCAGTGTCCCCAATGTCCCCAATGTCCCCAATGTCCCCAATGTCCCCAGTGTCCCCAGTGTCCCCTGTGTCCCCTGTGTCCCCAATGTCCCCAGTGTCCCCAATGTCTCCAGTGTGTCCCCAGTGTGTCCCCAGTGTGTCCCCAGTGTCCCCAATCTCCCCAATGTCCACAATGTCCCCAGTGTGTCCCCAGTGTCCCCGGTGTCCCCAATGTCCCCAGTGTCCCCAGTGTGTCCCCAGTGTCCCCGATGTCCCCAGTGTCCCCAATGTCCCCAGTGTCCCCAATGTCCCCAGTGTGTCCCCAGTGTGTCCCCAGTGTCCCCGATGTCCCCAGTGTCCCCAGTGTGTCCCCAATGTCCCCATGTCCCCAGGTGCCGTCACCTCTCGGACACGCAGCAGCAGCTGGCCGTGCAGGTGAAGCTGGGCACACTCCATGTCCCCAATGTCCCCAATGTCCCCGGTATCCCCAGTGTCCCCAGTGTCCCCAATGTCCCCAGTGTCCCCAATGTCTCCAGTGTCCCCAATGTCCCCGATGTCCCCAGTGTCCCCAATGTCCCCAGTGTCCCCAGTGTCCCCAATATCCCCATGTCCCCAGGTGCCGTCACCTCTCGGACACGCAGCAGCAGCTGGCCGTGCAGGTGAAGCTCGCTGTCCTCCAGGCCATGAGGGAGCTCAACAAACGCGCCAAGGTCCTCATGGGGGACGTGCAGGTGAGAGTGCCACCAGCCCTGGGTGTCCCCGTTGTCCCCTGAGTGTCCCCGAGTGTCACAGTCGGTGTCGGTGCCACGGGGACACTGCTGGTATCGAAGATCAGGGGGAGATCCAAATTAATTACTGCCAAAAATTTGATTTTTGTGACCAAAATGTGCTCCTCAAAACTCACAGTCAGCCCCTGCCCTGTCCCCCGAGTGTCTCTGAGTGTCCCTGAGTGTCCCTAAATGTCCCCTGAGTGTCCCTGAGTGTCCCCGAGTGTCCCCTGAGTGTCCCGAGTGACCCTAAATGTCCCCTGAGTGTCCCCAAGTGTCCCCTGAGTGTCCCTAAATGTCCCCTGAGTGTCCCCGAGTGTCTCTGAGTGTCCCCGAGTGTCCCTAAATGTCCCCTGAGTGTCCCCAAGTGTCCCCTGAGTGTCCCTAAATGTCCCCTGAGTGTCCCCGAGTGTCCCCTGAGTGTCCCTAAATGTCCCCTGAGTGTCCCTGAGTGTCCCCAAGTGTCCCCTGAGTGTCCCTGAGCGTCCCCTGAGTGTCCCTGAGTGTCCCTAAATGTCTCCTGAGTGTCCCCGAGTGTTCCCGAGTGTCTCTGAGTGTCCCCTGAGTGTCCCCTGAGTGTCCCCTGAGTGTCCCTAAATGTCCCCTGAGTGTCCCTGAGTGTCCCCAAGTGTCCCCTGAGTGTCCCTGAGTGTCCCCGAGTGTCCCCTGAGTGTCCCGAGTGACCCTAAATGTCCCCTGAGTGTCCCTGAGTGTCCCGTGAGTGTCCCTAAATGTCCCCTGAGTGTCCCCAAGTGTCCCCTGAGTGTCCCTGAGTGTCCCTGAATGTCCCCTGAGTGTCCCCAAGTGTCCCCTGAGTGTCCCTGAGTGTCCCTGAGTGTCCCCGAGTGTCCCCGAGTGTCCCCTGAGTGTCCCCTGAGTGTCCCTAAATGTCCCCTGAGTGTCTCTGAGTGTCCCTGAGTGTCCCTAAATGTCCTCTGAGTGTCCCCTGAGTGTCCCCAAGTGTCCCCTGAGTGTCCCTGAATGTCCCTGAGTGTCCCCTGAGTGTCCCCGAGTGTCCCCTGAGTGTCTCTGAGTGTCCCCGAGTGTCTCTGAGTGTCCCTGAGTGTCCCTGAGTGTCCCCTGAGTGTCCCTAAATGTCCCCTGAGTGTCCCTGAATGTCCCCTGAGTGTCCCTAAATGTCCCCTGAGTGTCCCCTGAGTGTCCCCTGAATGTCCCCGAGTGTCCCCTGAGTGTCCCTAAATGTCCCCTGAGTGTCCCCGAGTGTCTCTGAGTGTCCCGTGAGTGTCCCTAAATGTCCCCTGAGTGTCCCTGAGTGTCCCCAAGTGTCCCCTGAGTGTCCCTGAGTGTCCCTAAATGTCCCCAAGTGTCCCCTGAGTGTCCCTGAGTGTCCCCGAGTGTCCCCTGAGTGTCCCCTGAGTGTCCCTAAATGTCCCCTGAGTGTCCCCGAGTGTCTCTGAGTGTCCCGTGAGTGTCCCTAAATGTCCCCTGAATGTCCCTGAGTGTCCCCAAGTGTCCCCTGAGTGTCCCCTCAGTGTCCCCAGGTGTCCCTAAATGTCCCCTGGGTGTCCCCAGCGTGTGACCGAGGGCTGGCGGCAGCGCCTTTAGCTGTGTTATATATAATATAAATAACTCTAAATAAATACAAATAATTATTAATAAAATTATATGTAATTCTAAATAAATTATGATAAATAATGACAATTTTAATGGAATCGTTGTCCCCTGGGTGTCCCCAGCGCGTGACCGAGGGCCGGCGGCAGCGCCTTTAGCTGCGTTATATATAATATAAGTAACTATAAATAATGATCAATAAAAATGATATATAATTATAAGTAAATAATGATAAATAGCTAATTAATGGTGATAAATAAGTGACAATTTTCAGTAACTGCTTGTCCCTTTTGGTGTCCCCAGCGCGTGACCGAGGGCCGGCGGCAGCGCCTGGAGCAGCATTGTATATAATATAAATAACTATAAATAATGATCAATAAAAATGATATACAATTATAACTAAATAATGGTAAATAACTAATTAATAATGATAAATAAGTGACAATTTTCAGTAACTGCTTGTCCCTTTGGTGTCCCCAGCGCGTGACCGAGGGCCGGCGGCAGCACCTTTAGCTGCGTTATATGTAATATAAATAACTATAAATAAATACAAATAATTATAAATAAAATGATATGTAATTCTAAATAATTAATGATAAACAATGACAATTTTAATGGAATCGTTGTCCCTTTTGGTGTCCCCAGCGCGTGACCGAGGGCCGGCGGCAGCGCCTTTAGCTGCGTTATATATAATATAAATAACTATAAATAATGATCAATAAAAATGATATATAATTATAAGTAAATAATGATAAATAGCTAATTAATGGTGATAAATAAGTGACAATTTTCAGTAACTGCTTGTCCCTTTTGGTGTCCCCAGCGCGTGACCGAGGGCCGGCGGCAGCGCCTTTAGCGGTGTTATATATAATATAAATAACTCTAAATAAATACAAATAATTATTAATAAGGAGATACATAATTATGAATGAATAATGATAAACAATGACAATTTTAATGGAATCGTTGTCCCTTTGGTGTCCCCAGCGTGTGACCGAGGGCCAGCGGCAGCGCCTTTAGCTGAGTTATGTACAATATAAATAACTATAAATAATGATCAATAAAAATGATATATAATTATAAGTAAATAATGATAAATAGCTAATTAATGGTGATAAATAATGACAATTTTCAGTAACTGCTTGTCCCTTTTGGTGTCCCCAGCGCGTGACCGAGGGCCGGCGGCAGCGCCTTTAGCGGTGTTATATATAATATAAATAACTCTAAATAAATACAAAAAATTATTTGTATAATAATTACAATAATTAAATACAAATAAGGAGACACATAATTATGAATGAATAATGCCAAACAATGACAATTTTAATGTAATCGTTGTCCATTTTGGTGTCCCCAGCGCGTGACCGAGGGCCGGCGGCAGCGCCTTTAGCTGCATTATATATAATATAAATAACTATAAATAACGATCAATAAAAATGATATACAATTATAACTAAATAATGATAAATAACTAATTAATAATGATAAATAAGTGACAATTTTCAGTAACTGCTTGTCCCTTTGGTGTCCCCAGCGCGTGACCGAGGGCCGGCGGCAGCGCCTTTAGCTGCATTATATATAATATAAATAACTTTAAATAAATACAAATAATTATAAATAAAACGATATGTAATTCTAAATAATTAATGATAATTAATGACAATTTTAATGGAATCGTTGTCCCTTTGGTGTCCGCAGCGCGTGACCGAGGGCCGGTGGCAGTGCCTGGAGCGGCATTGTATATAATATAAATAACTATAAATAATGATCAATAAAAATGATATATAATTATAACTAAATAATGATAAATGACTGATTAATAATGATAAATAAGTGACAATTTTCAGTAACTGCTTGTCCCTTTGGTGTCCCCAGCGCGTGACCGAGGGCCGGCGGCAGCGCCTTTAGCTGCGTTATATATAATATAAATAACTCTAAACAAATACAAATAATTATTTCTCTAATAATTACAATAATTAAATGCAAATAAGGAGATACATAGTTATGAATGAATAATGCTAAACAATGACAATTTTAATGGAATCGTTGTCCCTTTTGGTGTCCCCAGCGCGTGACCGAGGGCCGGCGGCAGCGCCTTTAGCTGCATTATATGTAATATAAATAACTTTAAATAAATACAAATAATTATAAATAAAATTATATGTAATTCTAAATAAATTATGATAAATAATGACAGTTTTAATGGAATCGTTGTCCCCTGGGTGTCCTCAGCGCGTGACCGAGGGCCGGCGGCAGCGCCTTTAGCTGCATTATATATAATATAAATAACTATAAATAATGATCAATAAAAATGATATATAATTATAAGTAAATAATGATAAATAGCTAATTAATGGTGATAAATAAGTGACAATTTTCAGTAACTGCTTGTCCCTTTTGGTGTCCGCAGCGCGTGACCGAGGGCCGGCGGCAGCGCCTTTAGCTGCATTATATATAATATAAATAACTATAAATAAATACAAATGATTATAAATAAAATTATATGTAATTCTAAATAATTAATGATAAACAATGACAATTTTAATGGAATCGTTGTCCCTTTTGGTGTCCCCAGCGCGTGACCGGGGGCCGGCGGCAGCGCCTTTAGCGGTGTTATATATGATATAAATAACTATAAATAAATGCAAATAATTATAAATAAAATGATATGTAATTCTAAATAATTAATGATAATTAATGACAATTTTAATGGAATCGTTGTCCCTTTGGTGTCCCCAGCATGTGACCGAGGGCCAGTGGCAGCGCCTTTAGCTGCGTTATATATAATATAAATAACTCTAAACAAATACAAATAATTTTTTATCTAATAATTACAATAATTAAATACAAATAAGGAGATACATAATTATGAATCAATAATGCTAAACAATGACAATTTTAATGGAATCGTTGTCCCTTTGGTGTCCCCAGCGCGTGACCGAGGGCCGGCGGCAGCGCCTGGAGCAGCATTATATATAATATAAATAACTCTAAATAAATACAAATAATCATAAATAAGGAGATATATAATTATGAATGAATAATGCCAAACAATGACAATTTTAATGGAATCGTTGTCCCTTTTGGTGTCCCCCAGCGCGTGACCGAGGGCCGGCGGCAGCGCCTGGAGCAGCATTGTATATAATATAAATAACTATAAATAACGATAAATAAAAATGATATACAATTATAACTAAATAATGGTAAATAACTAATTAAAAATGACAAATAAGTGACAATTTTCAGTAACTGCTTGTCCCTTTTGGTGTCCCCAGCGCGTGACCGAGGGCCGGCGGCAGCGCCTGGAGCAGCGTTATATATAATATAAATAACCATAAATAACAATAAATAAAAATGATATATAATTATAACTAAATAATGATAAATAACTAATTAATAACGATAAATAAGTGACAATTTTCAGTAACTGCTTGTCCCTTTTGGTGTCCCCAGCGCGTGACCGAGGGCCGGCGGCAGCGCCTGGAGCAGCATTGTATATAATATAAATAACTATAACTAAATACAAATAATTTTAAATAAAATGATATGTAATTCTAAATAATTAATGATAATTAATGACAATTTTAATGGAATCGTTGTCCCTTTGGTGTCCGCAGCGCGTGACCGAGGGCCGGCGGCAGCGCCTGGAGCGGCAGCGCCGGGAGCTGGGCCGGCTGCGGCGGCTGCAGGAGCACGCGCTGCGCTTCGGGAGACGCGCCCTGCACGGGCGGCACGGCACCGCCCTGCTGCTGTCCCGCAGGCTGGTGAGACCCCAAAAACCCAAATTGTACCCCAAAATGCACCCCAAATCCAGCCAGGGAACCCCCGGAGCACGCGCTGCGCTTCGGGAGACGCGCCCTGCACGGGCGGCACGGCACCGCCCTGCTGCTGTCCCGCAGGCTGGTGAGACCCCAGAAACCCCAAACTGTACCCCAAAATGCGCCCCAAATACAGCCAGGCACCACCTCAGGGACACGGTGGCACTTGGGGACACTTGGGGCCTTTTTGGTTGTGACTCTGTGCTGGCTCTCACAATGGAGCCAGCCCCATTTTCTCCCCGTTTTCCCCATTAACCCCATTATCCCCCATTCCTCCCCATTTTCCCCCATTCCTCCCCATTTTCCCTGTCTTCTCCCCATTATCCCCTATTCCTCCCCATTTTCCCCCATTTCCCCCCATTTCCCCCCATTTTCCCTGTCTTCTCCCCATTATCCCCTATTCCTCCCCATTTTCCCCCATTCCTCCCCATTTTCCCCCATTTCCCCCCATTTTCCCTATTCCTCCCCATTTCCCCCCATTCCTCCCCATTTTCCCCCATTATCCCCCATTCCTCCCCATTTTCCCTGTTCCTCCCCATTTTTCCCCATTTTCCACGTTTTGCCCCTTTTCCCCGCATTTTCCTCCATTTTTCCCCCATTTCTCTCCATTTCCACCCCATTTCTCCTCAGTTTTTCCCCGTTTTCTCCCTGTGTTTCCCGATTTTTCCTCATTTTCCCCCATTTTCCTCCATTTCTCTCCGTTCCTCCCCATTTTCCCCATTTCTCCCCATTTCCCCCCATTTTCTCCAGTTCCCCCATTTCCCCCCATTTTCCCCCATTCCTCCCCATTTTGCTGTTTTCCCGTGTTTTTCCCCATTTTCTCCCTGTTTTTTCCTCATTTTTCTGCATTTTCCCCCATTTCCCCCCATTTTTCCCAATTCCTCCCTATTTTTCCCTGTTTCCCATTTTCCCCCATTTCTCCCCGTTTTTCCCATTTTCTCCCCATTTCCCCCCACAGCGCCGCCCTGCTGCTCTCCAGGAGGTGCTGAGAGACCCCAAAATACCCCAAAATGGACCCCAAAAGGGACCTCAAAATGGACCCCAAAATGGACCCCAAAATGGACCCCAAAATACCCCAAAATGGACCCCAAAATGGACCCCAAAATGTACCCCAAAATACCCCAAAATGGACCCCAAAATGAACCCCAAAATGGACCCCAAAATGGACCCCAGAATACCCCAAAATGGACCCCAAAATGGACCCAGGGAACCCGGGGGCTCTGCTGTCCCCATGTCCCCACTGTCCCCACTGTCCCCAATGGGTCCCTAATGTCCCCCATGTCCCCAATGTCCCCTGATGTCCCCAATGTGTCCCCACTGTCCCCAGGTGCAGGCGCAGCTGTTGGGGGCCCTGGGAGTGCCAATGTCCCCAATGTCCCCACTGTCCCCATTCCCCTCAATGTCCCCAATGTCCCCAATATCACCAATGTCCCCAGTGTCCCCAATGTCCCCAGTGTCCCGAATGTCATCAATGTCCCCAATGTCCCCAGTGTCCCCCCAATGTCCCCACTGTCCCCATTCCCCCCATTGTCCCCAATGTCCCCTGATGTCCCCAATGTGTCCCCAGGTGCAGGCCCAGCTGCTCGCTGCCCTGGGGGTGCCCCTGGAGCCCCTGGAGCCTCAGGGGGAGCTGAAATTCCAATGGGACCTGCAGGGATGGAGCCGGAGCGCCCAGAGCTTCGGTGAGGGACACTGGGGGGAATGGTGACACTGGGGACATCACTGGGGACACTGGGGACATCATTGGGGACACTGGGGACAGTGGGGACACTGGGGACATCATTGGGGACATTGGGGACAGTGGGACCTGCAGGGATGGAGCCGGAGCGCCCAGAGCTTCGGTGAGGGACACTGGGGACACTGGGGACATCATTGGGGACAGTGGGGACATCACTGGGGACACTGGGGACATCATTGGGGACAGTGGGGACATCACTGGGGACACTGGGGACACTGAGGACATCATTGGGGACACTGAGGGGACACTGGGGACATCATTGGGGACACTGAGGGGACACTGGGGACATTGGGGGAATGGGGACAGTGGGGACACTGAGGGGACACGAGACGCAAGGGACAAGGGCATGGGGTGACAAAGGGCAGGAGAGAGGGGGTGACAGGGGACAGGGGGTGACAAATGACAAGGGGTGACGGGGGGGTGACAGTGACACGGGTGACATGGGGGGGTGACAATGACATGGGGGGGTCAGAGGGGGTGGCAGTGACACGGGTGACAGGGAGGGGGTGACAGTGACACAAGGGGTGACAGTGACAGGGGAGTGACAATGACACGGGGGGAGGTGACAGTGACACAGGGGTGACAGGGAGGGGGTGACAATGGCATGGGGGGAGGTGACAGTGACACGAGGGGTGACAATGACAGGGGGGTGACAGTGACAGGGGGGTGACAGTGACACAAGGGGTGACAGTCAGTGACACAAGGGGTGACAGTGACATGGGGGGTGACAGTGACAAGGGGGGGTGACAATGACAGGGGGGGGTGACAATGACAGGGGGGTGACAATGACAAGGGGGGGTGACAATGACGGGGGGAGGTGACAGTGACAGAGGGGTGACAATGACACAAGGGGTGACAGTGACATGGGGAGGAGGTGACAGTGACAAGGGGGTTGACAGTGAGGGAGGGGTGACAGTGACGGGGGGAGGTGACAGTGACGGGGGGTGACAATGACACAAGGGGTGACAGTGACATGGCGGGTGACAGTGACACAAGGGGTGACAGTGACATGGGGGGTGACAGTGACACAAGGGGTGACAGTGACGGGGGGGGTGACAATGACAAGGGGGGTGACAGTGACACGGGGGGTGACAGTGACACGGGAGGGAGGTGACAGTGGCGGGGGGGAGGTGACAGTGACCGGGGGGAGGTGACAGTGACACGGGGGGGGGTGACAATGACCGGGGGGAGGTGACAGTGACACGGGGGGGTGACAGTGACCGGGGGGAGGTGACAGTGCCACGGGGGTGTGACAGTGACCGGGGGGAGGTGACAGTGACACGGGGGTGTCGGGTGTCCCCGTGTCCCTGACCCCTCCCCTCCCCCCAGGTGCCATCGTGGTCTCGGAGCCGCCCCTCCCCCCCCCCGCGGAGCCCCCCCCCGCGGCCCCTCCCCCACCGCGCAGGTAAGGGGGGACACCGGGGGTGACGCCATCCCAGAGTGTCCCCAATGTCCCCAACCCCCCCACGGTGTCCCCAATGTCCCCACCCATCCCACCGTGTCCCCAATGTCCCCAACCCCCCCACGGTGTCCCCAATGTCCCCAACCCCCCCACCGTGTCCCCAATGTCCCCAACCCCCCCGTGGTGTCCCCAATGTCCCCTGTGATGTCCCCACCCATCCCACGGTGTCCCCGCTGTCCCCAACCCCCCCATGGTGTCCCCAGCGTCCCCTGTGATGTCCCCACAGGTACCCGGGGTGACCTTCCGGGAGTGCCACCCCCCTCAATGGTGTCCCCAACCCCTGTGATGTCCCCAATGTCCCCACCCATCCCACGGTGTCCCCACAGGTACCCGGGGTGACATTTGGGGAGTGCCACCCCCCCATGGTGTCCCCACTGTCCCCACCCCTCCCCAGTGTCCTCTCAGGTACCCCGGTGACATTCTGGGGGTGCCACCCCCTGTGACTGTCCCCAACCCCCTGTGATTGTCCCCAATGTCCCCAGCCCCTCCTCGATGTCCCCACAGGTACCCTCGGGACATTTGGCAAGTGCCACCCCCCCCCCCACAGTGTCCCCACTGTCCCCACCCCTCCCCGATGTCCCCTCAGATGCCCTGGTGACATTCCGGGGTGCCACCCCCTGATGTCCCCACATGTACCCGGTGACATTCCGGGGTGCCACCCCCCTGTGATGTCCCCACATGTACCCGGTGACATTCTGGGGTGCCACCCCCTGATGTCCCCACATGTACCCGGTGACATTGCGGGGTGCCACCCCCTGATGTCCCCTCAGATGCCCTGGTGACATTCCTGGGTGCCACCCCCTGATGTCCCCACATGTACCCTGGTGACATTCTGGGGTGCCACCCCCTGATGTCCCCTCAGATGCCCTGGTGACATTCTGGGGTGCCACCCCCTGATGTCCCCTCCCTGTCGTGTGGTGTCCCCAGGTTGTCCCCGCGCCCCCGGAGCTGCTCCTGCAGGGCCCCCCCCGGCTGTCACCTCCCCCCCAGGTGTCACCTCCCCCCCGGATGTCACCTCCCCCCCTGGAGCCCGCGGCCACCCCCAGCCCCCAGCGCGGCGAGGGGACACAGGGGACAGGGGACACGGGGACAGGTGAGGGGACACAGGGGACAGGGGGACACGGGGACAGGGGACACGGGGACAGGTGAGGGGACACAGGGACAGGGGGACACAGGGGACACGGGGACAGGTGAGGGGACACGGGGACAGGTGAGGGGACACGGGGACAGGGGGACACAGGGGACACGGGGACAGGGCAGGGGACACAGGGGACAGGGGACATGGGGACAGGTGAGGGGACATGGGGACAGGGGGACACAGGGACTGGGGACATGGGGACAGGGCAGGGGACACAGGGACAGGGGAGGGGACATGGGGACAGGGACACGGGAGGGGACACAGGGGACACGGGGACAGGGCAGGGGACACAGGGGACAGGGGACACAGGGGACAGGGGACACGGGGACAGGTGAGGGGACACGGGGACAGGGGACAGGGGGACACAGGGGACAGGGGACACAGGGGACAGGGGACACGGGGACAGGGGACACAGGGGACAGGGGACACAGGGGACAGGGGACACGGGGACAGGTGAGGGGACACGGGGACAGGGCAGGGGACACAGGGACTGGGGACACGGGGACAGGCAGGGGACACAGGGGACAGGGGACACGGGGACAGGGGACACAGGGGACTGGGGACATGGGGACATGGGGACAGGTGAGGGGACACGGGGACAGGGCAGGGGACACAGGGGACAGGGGACATGGGGACAGGTGAGGGGACATGGGGACAGGGGGACACAGGGACTGGGGACATGGGGACAGGGCAGGGGACACAGGGACAGGGGAGGGGACATGGGGACAGGGACACGGGAGGGGACACAGGGGACACGGGGATAGGGGAGGGGGACATGGAAGGGACAGGGGGACAGGACATGGAGTGGACAGGGGAGGGGACACAGGAGGGGACATGGGACAGGGCCTGGGACATGGGGACGGGATGGGGACACAGGGAAGGGACAGGTGAGGGGACAGGGGATGGGGACATGGGACAGGGGATGGGGACACTGGGCAGGGCACGGGGACAGGGGATGGGGACATGGGACAGGGGACAGGGGACAGGGGACAGGGGATGGGGACATGGGACAGGACATGGGACACTGGGCAGGGCACGGGGACAGGGGACAGGGGATGGGGACAGGGGACAGGGGAGAGGATGTGAGGAGGGGGACATGGGGAGGGGACATGGGAACACATGGGGACACAGGGAGGGGGACAGGGACAGGAGAGGGGACACAGAGAGGGGACATGGGGACAGGGGAGGGGACACGGGAGGGGGGACACAGAGAGGACATGGTGGGGGGACATGGGAAGGCACAGGGGAGGGGACACAGGGACAGGGGGTGGGGACACAGGAGGGGGACAGGGGGACAGGGGGATATGGGAGGGGGACATGGAACAGGGGATGGGGACATGGGGACAGGGACAGGACAGGGACAGGGACAGGGGAGGGGACACAGGGAGGGGACACAGGGACAGAAGGGGGACATGGGGACAGGGACTGGGGAGAAGAGAGGGGAGGGGACATGGTGGGGGGACACAGGAGGGGACAGGGGAAGGGACAGGGGGACAGGGGAGGGGGACACAGGGACAGGGAGGGGACAGGGGACAGGGGAGGGGGACACAGGGACAGGGGAGGGGGACAGGGGACAAGGGGAGGGGGGATGGGGACAAGGGGACAGGGGAGGGGGACAGGGACAAGGGAGGGGGACATGGGGAGGGGACATGGGGACAGAGGATGGGGACATGGGGACAGGGGAGGGGACATCGGGAGGGGGACATGGGACAGGGGAGGGGACATGGGATAGGGACATGGTGGGGAGGGGGACATGGGGATGGGGACAGGGAAGGGGACACCGGGAAGGGACAGGGGAGAGGGGACAGGGGAGGGGACATGGGGACATGGGGAAAGGGACATGGGGACAGGAGGGGCACATGGGAACACGGGATGGGACATGGGAGGGGGACAGAGGAGGGGTCACGGGAAGGGGAGGGGACATGGGGACAGGGAAGGTGACATGGGGAGGGGACAGGGGAGGGGACATGGGGACAGGGAAGGTGGCATGGGGAGGGGACAGGGGAGGGGACACAGGGACAGGGAAGGTGACATGGGGAGGGGACAGGGGAGGGGACATGGGGACACGGGATGGGACATGGGGAGGGGACAGGGGAGGGGACACAGGGACAGGATGGGACAGGGGACAGGGGAGGGGATGTGGGGAGGGTGACAGGGACAGGGGATGGGGACAGGGGTGGGGACGAGGGGACATGGGGAGGGACACAGGGACGGGATGGGAACAGAACAGGGACAGGGAGGGGACATGGGGACAGGGGAGAGGACACAGTGAGGGGACAGGGGGACATGGGGACATGGGGACAGGGAATGGGACACAGGAAGGGGACATGGGGACACAGGAGAGGGACACAGGGATGGGGACATGGGGACAGGGGGACATGGGAGAGGACAGGGGAAGGGGACACAGGGACAGGGGATACAGGAGCAAGGGACAGGGGAGGGGACAAGGGGACACGGGAGGGGACATGGGAGAGGGACAGGGACAGAGGGTGGGGACATGGGGACAGGGGAGGGGACACAGGATGGGGACAGGGGAGGGGATGGGAGGGGAACACAGGACAGGGGATGGGGACACAGGATGGGGACATGGGGACAGGGGATGGGGACACAGGATGGGGACATGGGGACAGGGGATGGGGGGAGAGGGGAGGGGACACGGGATGGGGACACGGGAGGGGGACATGGGGCAGGGGAGGGGACATGGGGACACAGGCTGGGGACAGGGAGGGGACAGGGAGGGGACCCTTGGGCAGTCCCTGACTGGCGTTTGTCCCCAGCCGCCAGCCCTGAGAGCGGCGTCACCGCAGGGAGCGCGTGAGTGGGGACGGGGGGCGCTGTCCCTGTCACCCCTTCCCTGTCACCCCTGTCCCTGTCACCCCCTGCCACCTCTGGGACCCCCTGTCCCTTGTCACCCCCTGCCACCCCTGGGATCCCCTGTCCCTGTCACCCCTGTCCCTGTCACCCCTGCCACCCCTGGGACCCCCTGTCCCTTGTCACCCCTGTCCCTGTCACCCCTGTCCCTGTCACCCCTGCCACCCCTGGGACCCCCTGTCCCTTGTCACCCCCTGCCACCCCTGGGATCCCCTGTCCCTGTCACCCCTGTCCCTGTCACCCCTGTCCCTGTCACCCCTGTCCCTGTCACCCCCTGCCACCTCTGGGACCCCCTGTCCCTGTCACCCCTGTCCCTGTCACCCCTGTCCCTGTCACCCCCCTGCCACCCTTGTCACCCCCTGTCCCTGTCACCCCCTGCCACCCCTGTCACCCCCTGTCCCTGTCACCCCTGTCCCTTGTCACCCCCTGCCACCTCTGGGACCCCCTGTCCCTTGTCACTGCCACCCCTGGGACCTCCCCTGCTCCTTGTCACCCTCGTACTGTCCCCTGTCCCATGGTGACATGGTCCCCTGCCCCCTGTCCCCTGTGGCACTGTCCCTGTCCCCTGTGGCACTGTCCCTGCCCCCTGGTGACACAGTCCCCTGTCCCCTGTCCCCTGGTGGCACTGTCCCTGCCCCCTGTCCCAGGGGTGACATCTGTCCCTGTCCCCTGATGCCATCTGTCCCCTGTCCCGTGGTGCCACCTACCTATCCCTGTCCCCTGTCCCATGGTGACATTTGGGGCTGTCCCCTGTCCCCTGGTGCCACTGTCCCTGTCCCTGGTGACACTGTCCTCTATCCCTGGTGCCATCTGTCCCCTGTCCCCTGGTACCACTGTCCCTGTCCCATGGTGACATTTGGGGCTGTCCCGTGGTGACACTGTCCCCTGTCCCTGTCCCCTGTCCCATGGTGCCACTGTCCCTGTCCCTGGTGCCACTGTCCCTGGTGCCATTTGTCCCCTGGTGCCATCTGTCCCTGTCCCTGGTGACACTGTCCCCTGGTGCCATTTGTCCCCTGGTGCCATCTGTCCCTGGTGCCATCTGTCCCCTGTCCCCTGGTGCCATCTGTCCCTGGTGCCATCTGTCCCTGTCCCCGCAGGAGGGTCCCCGGCCGTTCCCCCGGGAGGAGAAGCTCGTTAAGAAGCTGCTCATTAAACGGTAACGAGGGGGGGAGGGGACCCTGCCACCCCCTGTCCCTTGTCACCCCCTGTGTCACCTGTCACCCCCTGTCCCTTGTCACCTGTCACCCCTGTGTCCCTTGTCACCTCACCTGCAGCCCCTCCCGTCCTGTCCCTTGGCCAGGCTGTCCCTGTCACTGTCCCCTGTCCTGGGGTCCCCCTGTCACTGTCCCCCTGTCCCCAACATCCCTGAGCCTTGTCCCTGTCCCCTGTCCCCAGCCCTTGTCACTGTCCCTTGTCCCCAGTCCTTGTCACTGTCCCTTGTCCCCAACCCCTGTCCCTTGTCCCCAACATCCCTGAGCCTTGTCACTGTCCCCTGTCCCCAGCCCTTGTCACTGTCCCCTGTCCCCAACCTTCCCC
Organism: Melospiza georgiana; assembly: GCF_028018845.1. Classification (NCBI taxonomy): domain Eukaryota; kingdom Metazoa; phylum Chordata; class Aves; order Passeriformes; family Passerellidae; genus Melospiza; species Melospiza georgiana. The sequence continues at coordinate 236,599 of NC_080459.1, read as the reverse complement.
AGCCTCGTCCGTGTCCCTTGTCCTGGGGTCCCCTGTGCCAGGACCCCCTGTCACTGTCACTGTCACTGTCACTGTCACTGTTCCCCTGTCCCCAACATCCCTGAGTCTTGTCCCTTGTCCCCAACCCTCCCCAGCCTTGTCCCTGTCCCTTGTCCCCCTGTCCCTGTCCCTTGTCACTGTCCCCCTGTCCCCCTGTCCCCGAGCCTCTCCAACCCTCCCCAGCCTTATCACTGTCCCTTGTCCCCAACACCCCCAGCCCTTGTCACTGTCCCCCTGTCCCTGTCCCTTGTCCCCCTGTCCTTGTCCCTTGTCCCCCTGTCCCTGTCCCTTGTCACTGTCCTTGGTGTCCCCCTGTCCCTTGTCCCCCTGTCCCTGTCCCTTGTCACTGTCCCCTTGTCCCTGTCCCTTGTCCCCCTGTCCCTGTCCCTTGTCACTGTCCTTGGTGTCCCTGTCCCTTGTCCCCCTGTCCCTGTCCCTTGTCACTGTCCCCCTGTCCCTGTCCCTTGTCCCCCTGTCCCTGTCCCTTGTCACTGTCCTTGGTGTCCCCCTGTCCCTTGTCCCCCTGTCCCTGTCCCTTGTCACTGTCCTTGGTGTCCCCCTGGCCCAGAGCTCCCAGCACCCCCAGCCCCCCAATCTCCCGGGTTACCCCCCAGAGCTTTGGGGTCCCCGTGTGACCCCACTGTCCCCCAGAGCTTTGAGGTCCCCAGATGTCCCCACTGTCCCCAGGATCCCCCCCAGGGGTTTTGGGGTCCCCGTGTGTCCCCACTGTCCCCAGGAGGGGCTCTCAGGGCTTTTGGGGTCCCCAGATGTCCCCGCCATCTCCCAGGATCCCCCCAGAGCTTTGGGGTCCCCGTGTGACCCCACTGTCCCCGGGATCCCCCTCAGAGGTTTGGGGTGCCCTGGTGACCCCATTATTCCCTCAGGAGGGGTCCCCCCTCAGTGTGGGGCAGCCCCCGGGTTTTGGGGTGCCCTGGTGACATTGGTGTCCCTCAGGAGGGGCCCCCCCTCGGTGTGGGGCAGCCCCCGGGTTTTGGGGTCCCCTGGTGACATTGGTGTCCCCACAGGAGGGGCCCCCCCTCGGTGTGGGGCCCCCCCCGGCTCCCCAAGCAGCCCCCCAGGTTTTGGGGTGCCCTGGTGACCCCATTATTCCCTCAGGAGGGGCCCCCCCTCGGTGTGGGGCACCCCCCGGCTCCCCAAGCAGCCCCGGGTGAGCCTGGAGCGCCTGGAGCTGGACCTGGAGCTGGACCCGGCGCAGCCGCCCGTGTTCCGCATCTTCCCCGGGCCCTCGGCGCACGAGTTCAGCCTCATCGTCATCGAGCAGGGGACAGCGGGGACAGCGGGGACACCGGGGACACCGGGGACAGCAGGGACACAGGGGACAGCTGGGAACGAGGGGACACAGGGGACACAGGGGACACAAGGGACAGAAGGGACGGTGCAGCCGCACGGAGCGCTGCTGGTCAAGGTGAGTGACGCCCGTGTCCCCTCCCCACCCAGGGCAGTGTCCCCAGTCTCTGTCCCTGTCCCTTGTGTCCCCTCCCCACCCAGGGCAGTGTCCCCTGTCCCTGTCCCCATCCCCTGTGTCCCTGTCCCACCCAGGGCAGTGTCCCCTGTCCCTGTCCCTTGTGTCCCCTCCCCACCCAGGGGAGTGTCCCCTGTCCCTGTCCCCTTTGTCCCCACCCAGGTGAGTGTCCCCTGCGTCCCCTCCCCAGTGCCCACTGTCCCCTCCCCACCCAGGTGAGTGTCCCCCATGTCCCCATCTCCTTTGTCCCCATCGTCCCTCCCCATCCCCATTGTCCCCCTCCCCATCCCCTGTGTCCCCTGTCCCCATCCCCACTGTCCCCTCCCCATCCAGGTGAGTGTCCCCTCATCGCCCAGGTGAGTGTCCCCAGTGTCCCTCCCCATCCCTTGTGTCCCCTCATCGCCCAGGTGAGTGTCCCCAGTGTCCCTCCCCATCCCTTGTGTCCCCTCATCGCCCAGGTGAGTGTCCCCAGTGTCCCCTGTCCCCATCCCGTGTGTCCCCTCCCCATCCAGGTGAGTGTCCCCTCATCGCCCAGGTGAATGTCCCCAGTGTCCCTCCCCATCCCCACTGTCCCCTCCCCATCCAGGTGAGTGTCCCCATTGTCTCCGTCCCCTGTGTCCCCTCCCCACCTGGGTGAGTGTCCCCAGTCTCTGTCCCTGTCCCCTTTGTCCCCATCCACACGTGTGTCCCCAGTGTCCCTCCCCATCCACACTGTGTGTCCCCACCTCACCCGTGTGAGTGTCCCCCGTGTCCCCTCCCCAGTGCACACTGTCCCCTCCCCATCTGGGTGAGTGTCCCCAGTCTCTGCATCCCTTGTGTCCCCTCCCCACCCAGGGGAGTGTCCCTGTCCCCATCCCCTTTGTCCCCATCTCAGTGTGTGTCCCCATTGTCCCCATCTCCATCCCCTGTGTCCCCTCTCCAGCGCACACTGTCCCCTCCCCACCCAGGTGAGTGTCCCCAGTCTCTGTCCCCATCCCTTGTGTCCTCTCCCAGCCAGGTGAGTGTCCCCAGTGTCCCCATCCCTTGTGTCCTCTCCCACCCAGGTGAGTGTCTCCTGTCCCCATCCTCTTTGTCCCCATCCCACTGAGTGTCCCCAGTGTCCCCATCCAGTCCCTACTGTGCCCCACCCAGGTGAGTGTCCCCAGTGTCCCCACTGTCCCCTCCCCATCCCAGTGAGTGTCCCCAGTCTCTGTCCCCATCCCTTGTGTCCTCTCCCACCCAGGTGAGTGTCCCCAGTGTCCCCATCCCTTGTGTCCTCTCCCACCCAGGTGAGTGTCCCCAGTGTCCCCATCCCTTGTGTCCTCTCCCAGCCAGGTGAGTGTCCCCAGTGTCCCCATCCCTTGTGTCCTCTCCCACCCGGGTGAGTGTCCCCTGTCCCCATCCTCTTTGTCCCCATCCCACTGAGTGTCCCCAGTGTCCCCATCCAGTCCCTACTGTTCCCCACCCAGGTGAGTGTCCCCAGTCTCTGTCCCCATTCCTGTGTCCCCTCCCCACCCAGATCAGTGTCCCCTGTGCCCCCTCCCCAGTGCCCATTGTCCCCTCCCCATCCAGGTGAGTGTGCCCTGTCCCTGAGTGTGTCCCCTGTCCCCATCCCTGTCCCTGTCCCCATCCCTGTCCCCATCCCTCTCCCCTGTCCCCATCCCTGTCCCTCTTCCTTGTCCCCATCCCTGTCCTTGTCCCTGTCCTTGTCCCCATCCCTGTCCCTGTCCCCATCCCTGTCCCTTGTCCCCATCCCTCTCCCCTGTCCCCATCCCTGTCCCTGTCCCCCTCCTTGTCCCTGTCCCCATTCCTGTCCCCATCCCTGTCCCTGTCCCCCTCCTTGTCCTTGTCCTTGTCCCCGTCCCCATTCCTGTCCCCATCCCTGTCCCCATCCCTGTCCCTGTCCCTGTCCTGTCCCTGTCCCCCTCCTTGTCCTTGTCCCTGTCCCCATCCCTGTCCCCATCCCTGTCCTTGTCCCCATCCCTGTCCCTGTCCCCCTCCTTGTCCCTGTCCTTGTCCCCCTCCTTGTCCCTGTCCTTGTCCCCATCCCTGTCCCTGTCCCCGTCCCTGTCCCTGTCCCTGTCCCTGTCCCTGTCCCTGTCCCTGACCATGTCCCCCCCTGCAGGAGGAGCAGCAGGAGTCGCCCATCGGTGACACCGGTGACATTGGGGACACCAAACCCGTGGGGCTGCTGCCCCCCGCCCTGGGTGACCCGGGCCCTGTCCCGGGGGTCCCCGGGGGTGTCCCCGGGGGTGTCCCCGGGGGTGTCCCCGTGGGGGTCCCGGGGGTCTCGTGCTGCCGCGTGTGTGGCCAGGCCGGGGCCGTGGTGATGTGCGACCGCTGCCAGCGCTGCTTCCACCTGCACTGCCACCTGCCCGCCCTGCACGACGTGCCCAGGTACGGCTGCACCCAGGGGATCCGGGGGCATCCAGTGCCTTGTGTCACCCCCTGTCACCCCTCAGTGTCCCTGGGATCCAGTGCCCTGTGTCACCCCCTGTCACCCCACAATATTCCTGGGATCCACTGCCCTGTGTCACCCCCTGTCACCCCCAAATGTCCCTGGGATCCGCTGCCCTGTGTCACCCCCAAATGTCCCTGGGATCCAGTGCCCTGTGTCACCCCCTGTCACCCCCAGATGTCCCTGGGATCCAGTGCCCTGTGTCACCCCCTGTCACCCACAGATGTCCCTGGGATCCGCTGCCCTGTGTCACCCCCTGTCACCCCCAAATGTCCCTGGGATCCGCTGCCCTGTGTCACCCCCTGTCACCCCCAGATGTCCCTGGGATCCGCTGCCCTGTGTCACCCCCAAATGTCCCTGGGATCCGCTGCCCGGTGTCACCCCCTGTCACCCCCAGATGTCCCTGGGATCCACTGCCCTGTGTCACCCCCTGTCACCCCCAGATGTCCCTGGGATCCGCTGCCCTGTGTCACCCCCTGGGACCTGGGATCCGCTGCCCTGTGTCACCCCCTGTCACCCCTCAGTGTCCCTGGGATCCGCTGCCCTGTGTCACCCCCTGGGACCTGGGATCCGCTGCCCTGTGTCACCCCCAGATGTCCCTGGGATCTGCTGCCCTGTGTCACCCCCTGTCACCCCACAATATTCCTGGGATCCGCTGCCCTGTGTCACCCCCTGTCACCCCCAGATGTCCCTGGGATCTGCTGCCCTGTGTCACCCCCTGTCACCCCTCAGTGTCCCTGGGATCCGCTGCCCTGTGTCACCCCCTGGGACCTGGGATCCGCTGCCCTGTGTCACCCCCAGATGTCCCTGGGATCTGCTGCCCTGTGTCACCCCCTGTCACCCCACAATATTCCTGGGATCCGCTGCCCTGTGTCACCCCCTGTCACCCCCAGATGTCCCTGGGATCTGCTGCCCTGTGTCACCCCCTGTCACCCCACAATATTCCTGGGATCCGCTGCCCTGTGTCACCTCACAATATTCCTGGGATCCGTTCCCCTGTGTCATCCCCTGGGACCTGGGATCCACTGCCCTGTGTCACCCTTCAATGTCCCCAGGATCCACTGCCCTGTGTCACCTCCCCGGGATCCACTGCCCTGTGTCACCTCCCCGGGATCCACTGCCCTGTGTCACCCTTCAATGTCCCCAGGATCCACTGCCCCATGTCACCTCCCTGGGATCCACTGCCCTGAGTCCCCCAATGTCCCCAGGATCCACTGCCCTGTGTCACCTCCCTGGGATCCACTGCCCTGAGTCCCCCAATGTCCCCAGGATCCACTGCCCTGTGTCACCCTTCAATGTCCCCAGGATCCCCTGCCCCATGTCACCTCCCCGGGATCCACTGCCCTGTGTCACCCTTCAATGTCCCCAGGATCCACTGCCCCGTGTCACCTCCCTGGGATCCACTGCCCTGTGTCACCTCCCCGGGATCCACTGCCCCGTGTCACTTCCTGTCACCCCTCAATGTCTTTGAGATCCAGTGCCCCGTGTCACCCACTGTCCCCCAAATGTCCCTGGGATCCACTGTCCTGTGTCACCCCTCAGTGTCCCTGGGATCCACTGTCTCTGTCACCCCCTGGGACCTGGGATCCACTGCCCCGTGTCACCTCCCTGAGCCCCCCAATGTCCCCAGGATCCGCTGCCCCGTGTCAGCCCCAAATATCCTTGGGATCCACTGCCCCGTGTCACTCCCCCATAGTCCCCTGCTCTGTGTCACCCCTCAATGTCCCTGGGATCCACTTCCCTGTGTCACCCCCTGGGATCCACTGTCCCTGTCACCCCCTGGGCCTGGGATCCACTGCCCTGTGTCACCCTCCTGAGTTCCCCGATGTCCCTGGGATCCACTGCCCTGTGTCACCCTCCTGAGTTCCCCGATGTCCCTGGGATCCACTGTCCCTGTCACCCTCCTGAGTTCCCCGATGTCCCTGGGATCCACTGTCCCTGTCACCCTCCTGAGTTCCCCGATGTCCCTGGGATCTGCTGCCCTGTGTCACCCTCCTGAGTTCCCCAGTGTCCCTGGGATCCACTGCCCTGATCCCCCATGACCCCATTCCCACTCCCAGCCCCGTGGGCATCCCCGTTCCTGTTCCTGATCCCCCATTCCCAATCCCGCAGCCCCGAGTGGATGTGTTTGCTGTGCCAAGAGCTGCCCCCATGATCCCATTCCTGATCCCCTGTTCCTGTTCCTGATCCCCCGTTCCTGTTCCTGATCCCCCATTCCTGATCCCCATTCCCGATCCCTGTTCCCATTCCTGATCCCCCATTCCTGATCCCCATTCCTGATCCCCCATTCCCGATCCCCCATTCCTGATCCCCCATTCCCGATCCCCCATTCCCGATCCCCCATTCCTGATCCCCATTCCTGATCCCCCATTCCCGATCCCCCATTCCCGATCCCCCATTCCCGATCCCCCATTCCCGATCCCCCATTCCTGATCCCATTCCCGATCCCGCAGCCCCGAGTGGACGTGTTTGCTGTGCCAGGAGCTGCCCCCATTCCCGATCCTCCATTCCCGATCCCCCATTCCCGATCCCCCATTCCTGATCCCATTTCCGATCCCCCATTCCCGATCCCCCATTCCTGATCCCATTCCCGATCCCCCATTCCCGATCCCCCATTCCTGATGCCATTCCCGATCCCGCAGCCCCGAGTGGACGTGTTTGCTGTGCCAGGAGCTGCCCCCTCCCCTGCCGGAGCCGGAGCCGGATCCTGAGCAGGGCCCCCCGGTGAAACTGAGCCCCCAGGACCAGCAGGTGAGGCCGGGCTGATCCCAATGGGCCGATCCCAATCCTGGGCCAATCCCTGATCCCCATCCTGGGGCTGATCCCACTGGGCTGATCCCTGATCCCAATCCCAGGGCTGATCCCACTGGGCTGATCCCAATCCCGATCCTGAGGATCCCACTGGGCTGATCCCACTGGGCTGATCCCAATCCCGATCCTGAGGATCCCACTGGGTTGATCCTGATCCCTCTGGGCTGATCCTGATCCCACTGGGCTGATCCCGCTGGGCTGATCCCATTGGGCTGATCCCTCTGGGCTGATCCCATTGGGCTGATCCCACTGGGCTGATCCTGATCCCACTGGGCTGATCCCACTGGGCTGATCCTGATCCCACTGGGCTGATCCCGCTGGGCTGATCCCACTGGGCTGATCCTGATCCCTCTGGGCTGATCCTGATCCCTCTGGGCTGATCCTGATCCCACTGGGCTGATCCCACTGGGCTGATCCCACTGGGCTGATCCTGATCCCACTGGGCTGATCCTGATCCCTCTGGGCTGATCCCGCTGGGCTGATCCCTCTGGGCTGATCCCATTGGGCTGATCCCTCTGGGGTGATCCTGATCCCTCTGGGCTGATCCTGATCCCTCTGGGGTGATCCCTCTGGGCTGATCCCTCTGGGCTGATCCCTTTTGGCTGATCCTGATCCCTCTGGGCTGATCCTGATCCCTCTGGGCTGATCCCTCTGGGCTGATCCCTCTGGGGTGATCCTGATCCCTCTGGGCTGATCCTGATCCCTCTGGGCTGATCCCGCTGGGCTGATCCCTTTTGGCTGATCCTGATCCCTCTGGGCTGATCCTGATCCCTCTGGGCTGATCCCATTGGGCTGATCCCTCTGAGCTGATCCCTTTTGGCTGATCCTGATCCCTCTGGGCTGATCTTGATCCCACTGGGCTGATCCTGATCTCTCTGGGCTGATCCCTCTGGGCTGATCCTGATATCACTGGGCTGATCCCACTGGGCTGGTCCCACCGGGCTGATCCTGATCCCTCTGGGCTGATCTTGATCCCACTGGGCTGATCCTGATCCCACTGGGCTGATCCCTCTGGGCTGATCCCTCTGGGCTGATCCTGATCCCTCTGGGCTGATCCTGATATCACTGGGCTGATCCCACTGGGCTGGTCCCACCGGGCCCATTCCTGATCCCACTGGGCTGATCCTGATCCCTCTGGGCTGATCCCCCATTCCTGATCCCTCTGTGCCGATCCCGGGGGATCCCCTGGGGTCTCCTCCCTCGGGATCCCATCCCTGACCCCGATGCCGTTCCCGCAGCGCTGCGAGTTCGTGCTGCTGGAGCTGCTGTGCCACGAGCCCTGGCGGCCCCTGCAGCGCCTCTGCAGCTCCACCGTGAGCACCGGGGCAATCGGGGGGAGATGGGGTGGGATCGGGGGGGATTGGGAGGGATCGGGGGTGGGATCGGGGGTGGGATTGGGCTGGGATCAGGGGTGGGATCGGGGGTGGGATTGGGGGGGTTGGGCTGGGATCGGGGGTGGGATTGGGCTGGGATCAGGGGTGGGATCGGGGGTGGGATTGGGGGGATTGGGCTGAGATCGGGGGTGGGATTGCGGGGGGATTGGGCTGGGATCGGGGGTGGGATTGGGGGGATTGGGCTGGGATCGGGGGTGGGATTGGGGGGGATTGGGCTGGGATCGGGGGTGGGATTGGGGGGGGATTGGGCTGGGATCAGGGGTGGGATTGGGGGGGATTGGGAGGGATCGGGGGTGGGATTGGGGGGGATTGGGCTGGGATCGGGGGTGGGATTGGGGGGGATTGGGAGGGATCGGGGGGGGATTGGGAGGGATCGGGGGTGGGATTGGGAGGGATCGGGGCTGGGATCAGGGGTGGGATTGGGCTGGGATTGGGAGGGATCAGGGGTGGGATTGGGGGGGGATTGGGAGGGATCAGGGGTGGGATTGGGGGGGATCTGAGAGGATCAGGGGTGGGATCAGCTCCCGAGTGAGGGGGGGGGTCAGGGGGATCTGGGGGTTTTGGGGGGAGATGGGGAGATCTGGGCTGGGATTGGGGGGGGGTCGGGTGTGGGATTGGGGGGGCATTTTGGGGCATCAGAGGTGGGATCAGAGTTGGGATCTGGGGGGACTGGGGGAGGGATCAGGGGTGGGATCAGCTCCCCGGTGAGTAGGGGGAGCCTGGCGGGGAGATGGGGAATCTGGGATCTGGGGTGGGATTGGGGGTGGGATCAGGGATGGGATCTGGGGGAAACAGGTGGGATCAGCTCCCCTGGTGAGCAGGAGGGGAGATGGGGGGATCAGGGGGATCAGGGGTGGGATCAAGGGGGACCATGGTCAGGATCTGCCCCGTTTGGGACCATGGGTGGGATCAGGCTCAGGGGTGGGATCTGCCCCGTTTGGGACCATGGGTGGGATCAGGATCAGGGCTGGGATCTGCCCCATTTGGGACCATGGTCAGGATCTGCCCCGTTTGGGACCATGGGTGGGATCAGAATCAGGGCTGGGATCTGCCCCGTTTGGGACCATGGGTGGGATCACGGGCAGGATCTGCCCCATTTGGGACCATGGGTGGGATCATGGTCAGGATCTGCCCCGTTTGGGACTGTGGGTGGGATCAGGATCAGGGCTGGGATCTGCCCCGTTTGGGACCATGGTCAGGATCTGCCCCATTTGGGACCATGGTCAGGATCTGCCCCGTTTGGGACCATGGTCAGGATCTGCCCCGTTTGGGACCATGGGTGGGATCACGGGCAGGATCTGCCCTGTTTAGGGTCAGGGGTGAGCTCTGGGGGGATCTGCCCCATTTGGGATCAGGGGTGGGAACTGCCTTGTTTGGGACCCGGGGGTTGGATCAGGGGTGGGATCTGGATGGGATCAGGATCAGGGGTGGCATCACGATGGGATCTGCCCCATTTGGCATCAGGGGATGGGATCAGGGGTGGGATCTGCCCCATTTAGGATCGGTGGGTGTGACCGTGGGTGAGATCTGTCTCATTTGGGATCAGGGGTGGGATCAAGGCAGGATCAGGGGTGAGATCAGGGGTGGGATCAGCCCCATTTGGGACCAGGGGGTTGGATCAGGGGTGGGATCAGGATGGGATCAGGGTCAGGGGGTGGGATCAGGGTCAGGGGGTGGGATCAGGATGGGATCAGGGTCAGGGGGTGGGATCAGGGTCAGGGGGTGGGATCAGGATGGGATCAGGGTCAGGGGGTGGGATCAGGGTCAGGGGGTGGGATCAGGGTCAGGGGGTGGGATCAGGATGGGATCAGGATCAGGGGGTGGGATCAGGATGGGGGGTGGGATCAAGATGGCGCCTGCCCTGTTTAGGATCAGGGGGTGGGATCTGGATGGGATCAGGGTCAGGGGGTGGGATCAGGGTCAGGGAGTGGGATCAGGATGGGATCAGGATCAGGATGGGATCAGGATCAGGGGGTGGGATCAAGATGGCGCCTGCCCTGTTTAGGATCAGGGGGTGGGATCAGGATGGGATCAGGATCAGGGGGTGGGATCAGGGTCAGGGGGTGGGATCAGGATGGGGGGTGGGATCAAGATGGTACCTGCCCTGTTTAGGATCAGGGGGTGGGATCAGGATGGGATCAGGATCAGGGGGTGGGATCAGGGTCAGGGGGTGGGATCAAGATGGCGCCTGCCCTGTTTGGGATCAGGGGGTGGGATCAGGATGGGATCAGGGTCAGGGGGTGGGATCAGGATGGCACCTGCCCTGTTTAGGATCAGGGGGTGGGATCAGGATGAGGGGGTGGTATCAAGATGGCACCTGCCCTGTTTAGGATCAGGGGGTGGGATCTGGATGGGATCAGGGTCAGGGGGTGGGATCAGGGTCAGGAGGTGGGATCAGGATGGGATCAGGGTCAGGGGGTGGGATCAGGATGGGGGGTGGGATCAAGATGGCGCCTGCCCTGTTTAGGATTAGGGGGTGGGATCAGGATGGGGGGTGGGATCAAGATGGCACCTGCCCTGTTTAGGATCAGGGGGTGGGATCAGGATGAGGGGGTGGTATCAAGATGGCACCTGCCCTGTTTAGGATCAGGATCAGGATGGGAACTGCCCCGTTTGAGATCAGGGGGCGGCATCAGCACCAGGGGTGGGAACCGCCCCGTTTTGGACCGTGGGTGGGCCCACGGTCAGGACGTGCCCCCCGTGCCCCCCTGACCCCGTGCCCGCCCTCAGGACGGCGCGGGCGCCATGGACCTGACGCTGATGCGGGCGCGGCTGCAGGAGAAGCTGAGCCCGGCGTACCGCAGCCCGCAGGAGTTCGCCCGCGACGGCTGGGCCCTGCTGCGCCAGTTCCACCGCCTCACCGAGGTCTGCCAGCTGGGGGGCCCTTCGGGGGCTGTTTGGGGTGTCTGGGGGGTGTTTGTGGGGTTTTCTGGGGGTTTGTGGGGGTTTTGAGGTGTTTTCGGGTTGTTTGTGACGTTTTTGGGGTGTCTAGCCCCTCTGGAATTCCCATTTTCCCCTCAGGATGTGCAGTCCAATCTGGAGCTGCAGAGGTTCCTCGAGAGCCGCCCCAGGGGCCCTTTTTGGGTTCTTTGTGGGGGTTGTGGGGTCTTTGTGGGTTTTTTGTGGGGTTTTGGGGGTTTTTGTGGGGTTTTTGTGGGGTATTTGTGGGGTTTGAGGGGTTTTTGTGGGGTTTGGTGGTTTTTGTGGGGTTTTTGTGATTTGGGGGGGTTTGTGGGGTTTTTGGGGTGTTTGTGGGGTTTTTGTGGGGTTTTTGAGGTGTTTTCGGGTTGTTTGTGACGTTTTTGGGGTGTCCAGCCCCTCTGGAATTCCCATTTTCCCCTCAGGATGTGCAGTCCAATCTGGAGCTGCAGAGGTTCCTCGAGAGCCGCCCCAGGGGCCCTTTTTGGGTTCTTTGTGGGGGTTTTGGGGTGTTTTGGGGGTTTTTGTGGTTTTTGTGGGTTTTTTGTGGGGTTTTGGGGGTTTTTGTGGGGTTTGAGGGGTTTTTGTGGGGTTCGTGGGGTTTGTGGGGTTTTTGAGGTGTTTTCGGGTTGTTTGTGACGTTTTTTGGGGTGTCCAGCCCCTCTGGAATTCCCATTTTCCCCTCAGGATGTGCAGTCCAATCTGGAGCTGCAGAGGTTCCTCGAGAGCCGCCCCAGGGGCCCTTTTTGGGTTCTTTGTGGGGTTTTTGAGGTGTTTTTGTGGGGGTTTTGTGGGGTTTTGGGGGTGTTTGTGGGGTTTTTATGGGGTTTTGTGGGGTTTTTGTGGGGTTTTTGTGGGGTTTTGGGGGTTTTTCCCCTCAGGACAAGGCGGGTGTGCCATCCGTCCTGGAGCTGCAGCGGTTCCTTGAGGAACTGCCTCAGCGCTGCCCTCCAGGGCCCTTTTTGGGTTTTTTTTTCAGGTTTTTGTGGAGTTTTTTGGGGTGTTTGTGACATTTTTGGGGTGCCCAACCCCTCTGGAATTCCCATTTTCCCTCAGGACCAGGCAGATGTGCAGTCCATCCTGGAGCTGCCATGATGCCTTGAGAGGCCCCCCAGGGCCCTTTCTGGGGTGTTTGTGGGGTTTTTGTGAGGTTTTTGGAGTGTCTGTGAGGTTTTTGGGGTGTTTGTGAGGTTTTTGGGGTGCCCAACCCCTCTGGAATTCCCGTTTTCCCCTCAGGACAAGGCGGATCCTGGAGCTGCAGCAGTTCCTCGAGAGCCGCCTCAGCGCCGCCCCTCAGGGCCCTTTTTGGGTTTTTTTGTGGTTTTTTGGGGTGTTTGTGGGGTTTTTGGGGTGTCCAGCCCCTCAGGAATTCCCGTTTTGGGACAAGGCGGATGTGCTGTGGGGTTTTTGGGGTGTTTGTGGGGTTTTTGGGGTGTCCAGCCCCTCAGGAATTCCTGTTTTAGGACAAGGCGGATGTGCTCTGGGGTTTTTGGGGTGTTTGTGGGGTGTCTGGAATCCCCATTTTCCCCCAGGACAAGGCGGATGTGCTGTGGGGTTTTTGGGGTGTTTGTGGGGTTTTTGGGGTGCTCAGCCCCTCGGGAATTCCCGTTTTAGGACAAGGCAGATGTTCAGTCCATCCTGGAGCTGCAGAGGTTCCTCGAGAGCCGCCTCAGCGCCGCCTTCGGGGACCAGAAATTCTCCAGGATGCTGCTGGAGCCTGAGGAGAGCCTGGAGGGGTCACCGGGGACCTGAGTGATGATTCCGGGGGGACAAAACCCTCCCAGAACCCCAAAATCCCCTCACAACACCCAACTTCCCTCACAGGACCCCGAATTTCCTCTTCTAGGACCCCAATTTCTCCTCTTAGGACCCCAATTTCCCTCACAGGACCCAAATTCCCCTCACAGGACCCCAAATTCCTCGCCCAGGACCTCAGTTTCCCTCTGAGGACCCCATTTTCTCTCTTAGGACCCCAATTTCCCTCTGAGGACCCCATTTTCTCTCTGAGGACCCCAATTTCCCCTCACAGCACCCCAAATTCCCTCTGAGGACCTCAATTTCCCCTTTCAGAACGCAAATTTCCTGTTCTAGGACCCCAATTTCCCTCCCAGCACCCCAAATTCCTCACCCACACCCCAAAATTCCTCTTTTAGGACCCCAAATTCCCTCACAGCACCCCAAATTCCTCTTTTAGGACCCCAAATTCCCCTCACAGGACTCCGATTTCCCTCACAGGACCCCACATTCCTCGCCCAGAACCCCAAATTCCCTCACAGAACCCTGATTTTAACTCCCAGCACCCCAATTTCCCCTCCCAGGACCACAAATTCCCCTGACAGGACCCAAATTCCCCTTGTAGGACCCCAAATTCCCCTCACAGCACCCCAAATTCCCTCACAGCACCCCAAATTCCCTCTGAGGACCTCAATTTCCCCTTTCAGAACGCAAATTTACTGTTCTAGGACCCCAGTTTCCCTCCCAGCACCCCAAATTCCTCACCCACACCCCAAAATTCCTCTTTTAGGACCACAAATTCCCCTCACAGGACTCCAGTTTCCCTCACAGGACCCAAATTCCCCTCATAGGACCCCACATTCCTCACCCAGGACCTCAATTTCCCTCACAGGACCACAAATTCCCCTCACAGCACCCCAAATTCCCTCACAAAACCCCAAATTCCCTCTGAGGACCCCAAACTCCCCTCACAGGACTCCGATTTCCCTCACAGGTCCCCAAATTCCTTGCCCAGGACCCCGAATTCCTCACCTAGAACCCCAATTTTCCCTCACAGGACCTCAAATTCCCTCACAGAACCCCAATATTAACTCCTAGAACCTCAATTTGCTCTCCCAGGACCCCAAATTTTCGTCAAAGGACCCCAAATTTCCCTCACAGGACCCCAAATTCCCTCCAGGACCCCGAATTTAACTCCCAGGACCCCAATTTCCCCTCACAAAACCCCAAGTTCCCTCAGAGCACCCCAAATTCCTCGCCTAGAACCCCAAATTCCCTCTGAGGATCCCAATTCCCCTCACAGGATTCTGATTTTAACTCCCAGCACCCCAAATTCCCCTCACAGCACCCCGAATTTAACTCCCATAACCCAAATTCCCCTCATAGTGGGAACTCCCATAAACCAAATTTCCCCTTCCAGAACCCCAAATTTCCCCTTCCAGAACCCCAAATTCCTCTTTCAGGACCCCAAATTCCCCTCCCATCACCCCAGTTTCCCCTCTCTGCACCCCAATTTCTCCCACGTGATTTTTGGGGTCCCCCCAGAGCCCCTCAGGATTTTGGGGTGTCCCTGTCCCCCCTATCCTGGAGTAAATAAAGAGTAAATAAAGCCCTGGGGGGGTTTAAAGTTTGGGCTCTGGGTTCTGCTTCGTTTCTGGGCTGGGTTTGCTCAGTTCTCAATTTTTGTGCTTGGAAAATTTCCCCCATTTTAGTGTTTGGGTTTCCTGGATTCTGGCCCAATTTCTGTGCTTGGATTTCCTGGAATTTCCCTCATTTCATGGCTTGAATTTTCTGGGTTCTCCTCAATTTCTCTGCTCGGATTTCCAGGATTCTCCCCCATTTCAGGGCTTGGATTCTGCCCCATTTCTGTGCTTAGATTTCCTGGAACTTCCTTCATTTCTCTGCCCGGATTTCCAGGATTCTCCCCAATTTCTGTGCTTGGATTTAGTGGAATTTCCCTTGTTTTTGGGCTTGGATTTGCTAGAATTACCCTTATTTCTATGCTTGGATTTCCTAAATTCTCCCCTATTTTGGGTTTTGGATTTCCTGGGTTCTCCCCCATTTCTGTGCTTGGATTTCCTGGGTTACCCCCCAATTTCAGGGCCTGGATTTACTGGAATTTCCCTTGGTTTAAGGCTTGGATTTCCTAGAATTCCACTCAGTTTTTGTGCTTGGATTTCCTGGAATTTCCCCAATTTCGGGGCTTAATCTGACCTGGATTTACTGAATTCTGCCCCATTTCTGTGCTTGGGTTTCCTGGAATTTCCCTCATTTCTGGGTTTGGATTTCCTGCATTCTGTCCCGTTTCTGTGCTTGGATTTCCTGAATTCCCCCCAGTTTCTGTGCTTGATTTAACCTGGATTTCCTGGAATTTCCCCCATTTCTGTGCTTTGATTTCCTGGAATCTCCCCAATTTCAGGGCTTGGATTTCCAGGATTTTCCTTCATTTTAATGTTTGGATTTCCAGGATTCTGCCCCATTTCTGGGCTTATGTTTCCTGAATTCCTCCCCCATTTTGGGGCTTGAATTTCTTGGATTCTGCCTCATTTTAATATTTGGATTTCCTGGGTTCCCCCTCATTTTAATGTTTGAATTTCCTGGGTTACCCCCCATTTTCAGGGCTTGGATTTCCTGGATTCGCCCTTATTTTAGTGTTTGAATTTTGAGCATTGTCCCTCATTTCTGGGCTCAGATTTCCTGAATTCTCCCCCATTTCTGTACTTGGGTTTACTGGATTCTCCATCATTTTAATATTTGGATTTCCTGCGTTCTCCCCCATTTTAATGTTTGGATTTCCTGAGTTCTCCACAATTTCTATGCTTGGATTTCCTGAATTCTCCCCAATTTCCGTGCCGGATCCACCCCTGGGCGTGAACTGGGGCTGGGACGGGAGGCACTGGGAGGGCAAACTGGTCCCAGTTCACCCCGGGCCAGCAAAGATGGCAGCGCCCATGAGCAACATGGCGGCGCCCACTGGGAGAAAGGGCCGCAAGCCCCGCCCCCGCGCGGGATTGGCTGGTGGGAACGGGGGAGAGCCGAAAGGCTCCGGAAAGAGCCGAGCGTGAGGCCAGGGAGAGAGAAACGAGATCGGCGCTTTTCGGAGCGCCTGGCCCCGCCCCCTTTTCCGGAAAAACCCGAAGTGCTCCGGAAAGAGCCGAGTGTGAGGCGAGGGAGAGAGAAACGAGACTGGCGCTTCTCGGAGCGCTTCGCCCCGCCTCCTTTCCGGAAAGAGCCGAGGACTCGAGATCGGCGCTTCTCGGATCACCTCGCCCCGCCCCCTTTTACGGAAAAACCCGAAGGTTTCCGGAAATAGCCGAGCGTGAAACGCGGGAAACAGAAACGAAGGGGCTGCCGGAAAGAGCCGAGGGGCGGAGATCGGCGCTTTTCGGAGCGCTTTGCCCCGCCCCCTTTTCCGAAAAAAACCGAAGCGCTCCGGAAAGAACCGAAGCGAGGTCGAAGCGCCGGAACGAGTCGATCTCCTTCCGGAAGAAGCCGAAGCGCCCTCGGGCCCGCCGGAGTCTTTCCAGAAAGTGCTGAGGGGACCCTCCCCCCCTTCCGGAGACCCCCGAGCCCCTCCCCCCATTCCGGAGACCCCCGAGCCCCTCCCCTCACCCCCCTTTTCCGGAGATCCCCGAAGCGGTTCCGGAGCTCCCGGAAGCGGCTCCCGAGCGGCGCCGGCGGAGCCCGAGGCCGAAACGGTTCCGAAGCGGGTCCGGAACTCGCCAGGCGGCTCCGGAGTTTGCCGAGAGATTCCGAAGCCCTGCGGAGGTTCTCGAAGCGATTCCAGAGACCCGCGAAGCGGCCCCGGAGATCGCCCAGAGGTTCCGAAGC
This sequence comes from Melospiza georgiana, assembly GCF_028018845.1. Classification (NCBI taxonomy): domain Eukaryota; kingdom Metazoa; phylum Chordata; class Aves; order Passeriformes; family Passerellidae; genus Melospiza; species Melospiza georgiana. Next base: position 219,951 of record NC_080459.1, on the reverse strand, counting down.
GGTTCCGGAGAGTCCCGAACCTCCTCCCTCCTTTCCGGTAGGTTCCGAGCGGCTCCGGACATCGCTGAGGCCGTTCCGCCAAGCCCCGAGACGGTTCCGAAGCGGTTCCGGAAGTCGCCAAGCACCTCCGGAGCTTCCCGAAGCGCTTCCGGAAACTCCCGAAGTCGCAGCGAAGCAATTCCGGAGCTTCACGAAGAGATCCCGGAAGTTGCCGAAGCGGTTCCGGAGAGTCCCGAGCGGCTCCGGAAGTTGCCGAGCGGCTCCGGAAGTTGCCGAGCCGGCCGGCTCTCAGCGCTCGCCTCCGGCCCCCGTCGCCCCCGGAGCCCCCGAACCGGAGCCGCCCCCGGCCCGGCCCCGCTCCCTCGGCCCCGGGGGGGGCCCCGACCCGCCCCGGCCCCGCCGCCCCGGCCCGGCAGGATGATCAAGCTGTTCTCGCTGAAGCAGCAGAAGAAGGAGGAGGAATCGGCGGGCGGCACCAAGAGCTCCAGCAAAAAGGCCTCGGCCGCGCAGCTCCGCATCCAGAAAGGTCTGAGGGGAGGCGGCGGGCACAGACTGGGGCCAGCAGGGACGCACACTGGGGCCAGTCAGAGCTGGACGCTGGGCCCAGTAAAGGTCCCAAACTGGGCCTGTGAGGGTCCCGAACTGGGACCAGTAAGGGCTGGAAACTGGGGCCAGTGACGGTCTCAACTGGGGCCAGCAGGGCTGCAGACTGGGGCCAGTAAGAACAGCACACTGGGCCCAGTAAGGGTCCCAAACTGGGTCCAGAAAAGGCCTCGAACTGCGGCCAGTAACGGCCACAGACTGAGGCCAGTAATGGCCGCACACTGGCCCCAACAGGGCCTCAAACTGGGACCAGTAAGGGCCACAAACTGGGCCCAGTAAGGGTCCCAAACGGAGGCCAGTAGGGACCCCAAACTGGGCCCAGTAAGGGCTGGAAGCTGGGACCAGTAAGGGCCTCGAACTGAGGCCAGTAAGGGCCTGACTGGGCCCAGTAACGGCCACAGACTGAGGCCAGTAATGGCCACACACTGGGCCCAGCAGGGCCTCAAACTGGGACCAGTAAGGGTCCCAAACTGGGGCCAGTATGAGCAGCACACTGGGGCCAGTAAGGGCCTCGAATTGGGGCCAGTAACGGTTGCAGACTTGGCCCAGCAGGGCCGCACACTGGGCCAATAAAGGCCACAGACTGGGGCCAGTAATGGCCACAAACTGGGGCCAGTCAGGGTCCCAAACTGGGGCCAGCAACGGTCCCAAACTGGGGCCAATAAAGGCCACAGACTGGGCCCAGTAAGGGCTACAAACGGGGGGCAGTGTGGATCCCAAACTGGGGCCAGGAAGGGTCAGAAGCTGGGACCAGTACAGGCCCCAAACTGGGACCAGTCAGGGCCTCGAAGTGGGCCCAGTAAGGGCCATGAACTGGGCCCAGTAAGGGTCACAGGCTGAGCCCAGCAGGGCCTCACACTGGGCCCAGTAATGGCCACAAACTGGGCCCAGCAGGGCCTCAAACTGAGGCCAGTAAGGGCCTCGAACTGGGACCAGTAACGGCTGCAAACTGGGGCCAGTAAGGGCCCCAAAGTGGTCCCAGTAAGGGTCCCAAACTGGGGCCAGCAGGGATGCAGACTGGGGTCATTAAGGGTTGCACACTGGGGCCAGTCAGGGCTGGAAACTGGGCCCAGTAAGGGCTGGAAACTGGGGCCAGTAAAGGCCTCGAACTGGGGCCAGTAACAGTCGCAGACTGGGCACAGCAGGGCCTCAGATGGGGGCCAGTAACGGCCGTAAACTGGGCCCAGTAAGGGCCCCAAACTGGGCCCAGTCAGGGCTGGAAACTGGGCCCAGTCAGGGCTGGAAACTGGGCCCAGTAAGGGCTGGAAACTGGGCCCAGTCAGGGCTGGAAACTGGGCCCAGTAAGGGCCCCAAACTGGGCCCAGTAAGGGCCCCAAACTGGGCCCAGTAAGGGCCCCAAACTGGGCCCAGTAAGGGCCCCAAACTGGGCCCAGTAAGGGCTGGAAACTGGGGCCAGTCAGGGCTGGAAACTGGGCCCAGTAAGGGCTGGAAGCTGGGCCCAGTAAGGGCCCCAAACTGGGCCCAGTAAGGGCTGGAAACTGGGGCCAGTAACAGTTGCAGACTGGGACCAGTAAGGGTCCCAAAGTTATCCCAGTAAGGGCCCCAAACTGGTCCCAGCAGGGTGTTATACTGGTCCCAGTAAGGGCTCCAAACTGGGGCCAGCAGGCCCTCATACTGGTCCCAGTAAGGGCTCCAAACTGGTCCCAGCAGGGTGTTATACTGGTCCCAGTAAGGGCTCCAAACTGGGGCCAGCAGGCCCTCATACTGGTCCCAGTAAGGGTTCCAAACTGGTCCCAGCAGGCCCTCATACTGGTCCCAGTAAGGGCTCCAAACTGGTCCCAGCAGGGTGTCATACTGGTCCCAGTAAGGGCTCCAAACTGGTCCCAGCAGGCCCTCATACTGGTCCCAGTAAGGGCTCCAAACTGGTCCCAGCAGGGTGTCATACTGGTCCCAGTAAGGGCCCCAAACTGGGGCCAGCAGGGTGTCATACTGGTCCCAGTAAGGGCTCCAAACTGGTCCCAGCAGGCCCTCATACTGGTCCCAGTAAGGGCTCCAAACTGGTCCCAGCAGGGTGTCATACTGGTCCCAGTAAGGGCTCCAAACTGGGGCCAGCAGGGTGTCATACTGGTCCCAGTAAGGGCTCCAAACTGGTCCCCGCAGGGTGTCATACTGGTCCCAGTAAGGGCTCCAAACTGGTCCCCGCAGGGTGTCATACTGGTCCCAGTAAGGGCTCCAAACTGGGGCCAGCAGGGTGTCATACTGGTCCCAGTAAGGGCTCCAAACTGGTCCCCGCAGGGTGTCATACTGGTCCCAGTAAGGGCTCCAAACTGGTCCCCGCAGGGTGTCATACTGGTCCCAGTAAGGATCTCAGACTGGGCCCATTAACGGTCGCAGACTGGGCCCAGCAAGGGCTGGAAACTGGGACCAGTAAAGGGCTCATACTGGAACCAGTAAAGGGCTCATACTGGGACCAGTAAAGGGCTCATACTGGAACCAGTAAAGGGCCCATACTGGGACCAGTAAAGGGCCCATACTGGGACCAGTAATGGGCTCATACTGGGACCAGTAAAGGGCTCATACTGGGACCAGTAACGGGCACATACTGGGACCAGTGAGGGGCTCATACTGGGACCAGTAAAGGGCTCATACTGGGACCAGTAAAGAGCTCATACTGGGACCAGTAAGGGTCAGATATAGGTCCCAGTATGGCCCAGTATGGCCCCAGTCTAGTCCCAGTATGGTCCCAGTATGGCCCAGTATAGTCCCAGTATAATCCCAGTATTCTCCCAGTTTGCTCCCAGTATAATCCCAGTATTCTCCCAGTTTGCTCCCAGTATGGCCCAGTTTGGTCCCAGTGATTCCCAGTATGACCCAGTATGGCCCAGTTTGATCCCAGTGATTCCCAGTATGGCCCGGTTTGATCCCAGTGATTCCCAGTATAGCCCAGTTTGATCCCAGTGATTCCCAGTATAGCCCAGTTTGGTCCCCGTGATTCCCAGTATGGCCCAGTTTGGTCCCAGTGATTCCCAGTATGGCCCAGTTTGGTCCCAGTGATTCCCAGTATGGCCCAGTTTGATCCCAGTGATTCCCAGTATGGCCCAGTTTGGTCCCCGTGATTCCCAGTATGGCCCAGTTTGATCCCAGTGATTCCCAGTATGGCCCAGTTTGGTCCCAGTTTGGGCCCAGTTGTGCTGGGGATGGGCCAGGGAGGGGTTGGGCTCATGGGGTGTCATGGCTGTGTCACCTGTGTCACCTCAGTGTGTCACCTGTGTGTCACCTGTGTCACCTGTGTCACCTGTGTGTCACCTGTGTGTCACCTGTGTGTCACCTGAGTGTCACCTGAGTGTCACCTGTGTCACCTGTGTGTCACCTGAGTGTCACCTGTGTCACCTCAGTGTGTCACTTGTGTGTGTCACCTCTGTCACCTCAGTGTGTCATCTGTGTCACCTGTGTCACCTCAGTGTGTCACCTGTGTGTCACCTGTGTGTCACCTGTGTCACCTGTGTCACCTGTGTGTGTCACCTGTGTGTCACCTCTGTCACCTCAGTATGTCACCTGTGTGTCACCTGTGTGTCACCTGTGTCACCTGTGTGTGTCACCTGTGTGTCACCTGTGTCACCTGTGTGTCACCTGTGTCACTTGAGTGTCACCTGTGTGTGTCACCTGTGTGTCACTGCTGTCCCACCCGTGTCCCCGTGTGTCCCCAGCTGTCCCTTTCTCTCCCCATGTGTCCCCATTTGTCCCCAGCTGTCCCTGTGTCCCTACTTGTCCCCAGGTGTCCCCATGTCCTCAATGTCCCCATGTTTCCCCAGCTGTCCTCACTTGTCCCCAGTGTCCCCTCACTGTCCCCAGGTGTCCCCGATGTCCTCATTGTCCTCTCTGTGCCAATGTCCCCTCAGTGTCCCCAATGTCCCCTGTGTGTCCCCATGTCCCCAATGTCCCCTGTGTGTCCCCAGTGTCCCCAATGTCCCCATGTCTCGTGTCCCCAATGTCCCCACTGTCCCCAATGTCCCCAGACATCAACGAGCTGAACCTGCCCAAGACGTGTGAGATCCATTCTCTGTCACTGTCCCCCCAGTGTCCCCTCACTGTCCCCAATGTCCCCAATGTCCCCTCACTGTCCCCAATGTCCCCTGTGTGTCCCCAATGTCCCCAATGTCCCCTGTGTATCCCCAATGTCCCCTCAGTGTCCCCAGTGTCCCCAATGTCCCCAATGTCCCCAATGTCCCCTCAGTGTCCCCTCAGTGTCCCCAATGTCCCCAGTGTCCCCTCACTGTCCCCTCAGTCTCCCCAGTGTCCCCAATGTCCCCTCTGTCCCCAGACATCAACGAGCTGAACCTGCCCAAGACGTGTGAGATCGATTTCTCAGACCAGGACGATCTGCTGCACTTCCGCCTGCTCATCTGCCCCGACGAGGTGGGCCCAGCACGGGGACACCCGTGTCACCTGTGTGTCACCTCCGTGTCACCTGTGTGTCACCTCTGTGTCACCCCTGTGTCACCCCTGTGTCACCTCTGTGTCACCTCTGGGGCACCTGGGGAACCTGGGTCATCTGTGTCACCTCTGTGTCACCTGGGGAACCTGGGGAACCTCCCTGTGTCACCTGGGGAACCTTCCTGTGTCACCTCTGTGTCACCTGTGTCACCTGGGGAACCTGGGTCATCCGTGTCACCTGGGGGGCACCTGGGGAACCTGGGGGGCCTTGGGAACCTGGGGAACCTCCCTGTGCCACCTGGGGAACCTCCATGGGGCACCTGGGGAACCTGGGTCACCTGTGTCACCTCTGTGTCACCTGGGGAACCTGGGGGGGAACCTGGGGAACCTGGGTCATCCGTGTCACCTCTGTGTCACCTGGGGAACCTGGGGAACCTGGGTCATCTGTGTCACCTGGGGAACCTGGGGCACCTGGGGAACCTCCATGGGGCACCTGGGGAACCTGGGTCACGTGTGTGTCACCTGTGTGTCACCTGTGTGTCACCTGGGCAGCATCTGGGGAACCCGGGGAACCTTCCTGTGTCACCTGTGTGTCACCTGTGTGTCACCTCTGTGTGTCACCTGGGGGGCACCTGGGGAACCTGGGGGCGCTCCTTGTGTCACCTGTGTCACTTGGGGGGTACCCCAAGGCACCTGGGGGGCATCTGGGGAACCTCCCTAGGGCACCTGTGTCACCTGGGGAACCTGGCTGTCACCTGGGGGCACCTGGGGGGCACCTGGGGGGTACCTGGGACCTGGGGAACCTCCCTGTGTCACCTGGGGAACCTGGGAGGCATCTGGGGGGCACCTGCTTGGGGGGCACCTGGGGGACCTCCCTGGGGGACACCTGGGTCACCTGTGTCACCTGGGGCACATGGAGGGCACCTGGGGAACCTGGGGGGGGCCTGGGGCCTCCCTCTGGGGCACTTGCCTCACCTGGGGAACCTGGTGGGCACCTGTGGAGCCTTCCTGGGGCACTTGGGTGGCACCTGGGGGCATCTGGGGCACCTGTGGCACCTGGGGAGCCTGGGGAGCATCTGGAGAACCTGGGGAACCTTCCTGTGTCACCTGGGGCACCTGGGGAACCTCCCTGTGTCACCTGGGGCACCTGGGGAACCTTCCTGTGTCACCTGGGGGACCTGAGGCACCTGGGTGGCACCTGGCAGCTGGGGAACCTGGGGCACCTGGGCAGCACTTGGGGGGCACCTGCCTGTGTCACCTGGGGCACCTGGGGAACCTTCCTGTGTCACCTGGGGCACCTGGGTGTCACCTCCCTGGGGCACCTGGTGCAGGGGGCATCTGTGTCACCTGGGGAACCTTGGGCACCTCCCTGGGGCGCCTGGGTGGCACCTGGGGCACCTGGGTGGCACCTGGGGCATCTGGGGAACCTGGGGGGCACCTGGGACCTGCGGGGAACCTGGGGAACGTCCCTGGGGGTACCTGGGCAATCTGGGGGCACCTGGGTCATCTGTGCCACCTGTGTGTCACCTGTGTGTCACCTGTGTGTCACCTGTGTGTCACCTGTGTGGCACCTGGGGAACGTCCCTAGGGTGCCTGGGGGGAACCTGGGGCACCTGGTGGGCACCTCCCTGGGGCACCTGTGTCACCTGGGGCACCTGGGGGATACCTGGGGGCACCTGGAACCTGGGGGGAACCTGGGGGGCACCTGGGGCACCTGGAGAACCTGGGGGGCACCTGGGGCACCTGGAGAACCTGGGGGGCACCTGGGGCACCTCCCTGTGTCACCTGGGTCACCTGTGTCACCTTGCACCTGGGGGGCATCTCCCTGTGTCCCCTGTGTCCCTGTCCCCGTGTCCCCCGTGTCCCCTCAGTGACGTTTTTGTGTCCCCAGGGTTTCTACAAGGGCGGCAAATTCGTCTTCAGCTTCAAGGTGAGTGCTGGGCCCCCCAGGCGGCCACTCGGTGGCCACTGGACACTGCCCGGTGGCCATTGGGGGGTTGGTGGCCACTGGACACTGCCCGGTGGCCATTGGGGGTCACTCGGTGGCCATTGGGGGTCACTCGGTGGCCATTGGGGGGTTGGTGGCCCTTGGGGGTGACTGGGTGGCCACTGGGGAGGTTGGTGGCCATTGGGGGGTTGGTGGCCACTGGACACTGCCTGGTGGCCATTGGGGGTCACTCGGTGGTCACTGGGGGGTTGGTGGCCCTTGGGGATCACTCGGTGGCCCCTGGGGAGGTTGGTGGCCATCAGGGGTCACTCGGTGGCCACTGGACACTGCCCGGTGGCCCCTGGGGAGGTTGGTGGCCCTTGGGGGTGTCTGGGTGGCCATTGGGGGGTTGGTGGCCCTTGGGGGTGACTGGGTGGCCCTTGGGGGGTTGGTGGCCATTGGGGGTGACTGGGTGGTCACTGGGGGGGTTGGTGGCCCCTGGAGGGGCTGGTGGCCACCATGGTGACTTGGTGGCTCCTGGGCCAGAGTAGGGCTGGAGGTCACTCAGTGGCCCCTTGAGGTGACTCAGTGGCCATTGGGAGGGTTGGTGGCCATCAGGGGTCACTCAGCGGCCCCCAGGTGTGTCCCCCCCAGGTAGGCCAGGGCTGGGGAGGGGATTGGTGGCCCCTGGAGGTCACTCGGTGGTCACTCGGTGTCACTCGGTGGCCATTGGGGGTCACTCGGTGTCACTCGGTGGTCACTCGGTGGCCATTGGGGTCACTCGGTGGTCCCTGGGGGTCACTCGGTGGTCACTCGGTGGTCACTCGGTGGTCCCTGGAGGTCACTCGGTGTCACTCGGTGTCACTCGGTGGCCATTGGGGGTCACTCAGGGGTCACTCGGTGGCCATTGGAGGTCACTCGGTGTCACTCGGTGGCCATTGGGGTCACTCGGTGTCACTCGGTGGTCACTCAGTGGTCACTCGGTGGCCATTGGGGGTCACTCGGTGTCACTCGGTGGCCCCAGGTGACCCCGTTGTCCCCCCAGGTGGGGCAGGGGTACCCTCACGACCCGCCCAAGGTGAAGTGTGAGACGATGGTGTACCACCCCAACATCGACCTGGAGGGCAACGTGTGCCTCAACATCCTCAGGTGAGCCCCAAAAACACCTGGGACACACCTGGGACACACAGTGACACACCTGGGACACACCTGGGACACACCTGGGACACACCTGGGACACACACAGTGACACACACACACAGTGACACACACACACACAGTCACACACACACACACACACACAGTGACACACCTGGCCATGCTGTACCACCCCAACATCGACCTGGAGGGCAACGTCTGCCTCAACATCCTCAGGTGAGCCTGAAACACAGCTGGGACACACCTGGGACACACCTGGGACACACCTGGGACACACACACAGTGACACACACAGTGACACACACACACACACACACACACACACACACAGTGACACACACACACAGTGACACACCTGGGACACACCTGGGACACACAGTGACACACACACACACAGTGACACACCTGGGACACACAGTGACACACACACACAGTGACACACACAGTCACACACACACAGTCACACACACACAGTGACACACACACACACACACACACACAGTGACACACACACAGTGACACACACACACAGTGACACAGTGACACACACACACAGTCACACACACACAGTGACACACACACACAGTGACACACCTGGGACACACAGTGACACACACACAGAGTGACACACACACAGTGACACACCTGGGACACAGAGTGACACACACACAGTGACACACACACAGTGACACACACACACAGTGACACACACACACACACACACACACAGTCACACACACACAGTGACACACACACACAGTGACACACACACAGTGACACACACACAGTGACACACACACAGTGACACACACAGTGACACACCTGGCCATGCTGTACCACCCCAACATCGACCTGGAGGGCAACGTGTGCCTCAACATCCTCAGGTGAGACTGGGACACACCTGGGACACACCTGGGACACACCTGGGACACACCTGGGACACACCTGGGAGACAGTGACACACACACAGTGACACACACACACAGTGACACACACACACAGTGACACACACACACAGTGACACACACAGTGACACACCTGGGACACACAGTGACACACACACAGTCACACACACACACACACACACACACACACACACACACACAGTGACACACCTGGGACACACACAGAGTGACACACACACACAGTGACACACACACAGTGACACACACACACACACAGTGACACACACACAGTGACACACACACACACACAGTGACACACACACACACAGTGACACACACACACACAGTGACACACACACAGTGACACACACACACACACACAGAGTGACACACCTGGGACACACAGTGACACACACACAGTGACACACACACACACACACACAGTGACACACACACACAGTGACACACACACAGTGACACACCTGGGACACACAGTGACACACACACAGTGACACACACACACACACACACACACACAGTGACACACACACACAGTGACACACACACAGTGACACACCTGGGACACACAGTGACACACACACAGTGACACACACACACACACACACACACAGTGACACACACACACACACACACACACACAGTGACACACACACACAGTGACACACACACACACACACACAGTGACACACACACACAGTGACACACACACAGTGACACACACACACACACACACACAGTGACACACACACACAGTGACACACACACACACACACACAGTGACACACACACACAGTGACACACACACACACACACACACACAGTGACACACACACACACACACACACACACACTCGGTGACACACCTGGGACACACCTGGGACACACCTGGGGGGCTGTGGTCACCTGCTGGTGGCTGTGGTGGCCGCACTGACCATTGACCACTGACTGCACTGACCGCAATGACCACTGACCATTGACCACTGACCACACTGACCACTGACCACACTGACCACACTGACCCACACTGACCATTGACCACACTGACCATTGACCACACTGACCACTGACCATACTGACCACACTGACCACACTGACCCACACTGACCATTGACCACACTGACCACACTGACCCACACTGACCATTGACCACACTGACCACTGACCATACTGACCACACTGACCACACTGACCACACTGACCACTGACCACACTGACCCACACTGACCACACTGACCCACACTGACCACACTGACCACACTGACCACTGACCACACTGACCCACACTGACCCACACTGACCACACTGACCCACACTGACCACACTGACCCACACTGACCCACACTGACCCACACTGACCACACTGACCACACTGACCCCACTGACCACACTGACCCACACTGACCCACACTGACCCCACAGCTCACTGCCCACTGACTGCACTGGCCGCTGACTGCTGACACCACTGCCCACTGACTGCTGTCCTCTGATTGCATTGCCAACTGACCGCTGACCAATGACCAACAACCACACTGACCGTGGCCATAATGGCCGCAGTGCCCGCTGACCACAGTGACCGCAGTGCCCGCTGACCGCAGTGACCGCAGTGCCCACTGACCCCTGACCGCAGTGCCCACTGGCCCCTTACCGCAGTGCTCACTGACCATGGCCGTGGCCGCAGCGGCCTCAGTGGCAGTGACTGCTGACCACAGTGCCCGCTGACCGCAGTGCCCGCAGTGCCCACTGACCACAGTGGCCACTGACCACAGTGACCACAGTGCCCGCTGACCACAGTGACCACTGACCACAGTGACCGCAGTGCCTGCTGACCACAGTGACCGCAGTGCCCACTGACCACAGTGACCGCAGTGCCCGCTGACCGCTGTGGCCGCAGTGCCCGCTGACCGCTGTGGCCGCAGTGCCCGCTGACCGCTGTGGCCGCAGTGCCCACTGGCTGCAGTGACCACTGACCACAATGCCCGCTGACCACAGTGACCGCAGTGCCCGCTGACTGTAGTGACCGCAGTGCCCGCTGACCACAGTGACCGCAGTGCCCGCTGACCACAGTGGCCGCAGTGCCCAGTGACTGCTGGCCGTGCCCAGTGGCTGCAGTGACCGCAGTGCCCACTGGCCGCTGTGGCCGCAGTGCCCAGTGACTGCTGGCCGTGCCCAGTGGCTGCAGTGGCCGCAGTGCCCGCTGGCCGCAGTGCCTGCAGTGACCGGTGGCTGTGGCCGTGCCTGCTGCCCGCTGGCTGTGCCTGCTCGCCATGGCCGCAGTGCCCACTGACCGCTGGCAGTGCCCGCTGGCCACAGTGCCCCCTGCCCACTGGCCGTGCCCGCTGACGGGTGCCTATGGCCGTGCCCACTGACCGCTGGCAGTGCCCACTGACCGGTGCCCACTGACCGGTGCCCATGGCCGTGCCCACTGGCAGTGCCCGCTGACCGGTGCCTGCTGACGGGTGCCCATGGCAGTGCCCGCTGACCGGTGCCCGCTGACCGGTGCCCATGGCCGTGCCCATGGCCGTGCCTGCTGACCGGTGCCCATGGCCGTGCCCATGGCCGTGCCCGCTGACCGGTGCCCATGGCCGTGCCCGTGGCAGTGCCCGCTGACCGGTGCCCATGGCAGTGCCCGTGGCCGTGCCCATGGCAGTGCCCGTGGCCGTGCCTGCTGACCGGTGCCCATGGCAGTGCCCACTGACCGGTGCCCGCTGACCGGTGCCCGTTGACCGGTGCCCATGGCCGTGCCCGCTGACCGGTGCCCATGGCAGTGCCCATGGCCGTGCCCGCTGACCGCTGACCGGTGCCCGCTGACCGGTGCCCGTGGCCGTGCCCGCTGACCGGTGCCCGCTGTGCCCGCAGGGAGGACTGGAAGCCGGTGCTGACCATCAACTCCATCATCTACGGCCTGCAGTACCTGTTCCTGGTGAGGGACACCTGGGGACACCTGGGGACACCTGGGGGGCTTGGGGACACCTGGGGGGCTTGGGGACATCTGGGGACGCACCTGTGGGGACATGGGGGGACACAGGGACACCTGGGGGACAGCTGGGGACGTGGGGAGGGACATGGGGACACATCTGGGGGGTAATGGGGACACATCTGGGGACGTGGGGACACACCTGGGCACACCTGGGGATGTGGGGACACACCTGTGGGGACATGGGGGGACATGGGGACACCTGGGGGATGTGCATGGGGACACTTGGGGGGACATGGGGACACACCTGGGGACATGAGGGGACACCTGGGGACAGCTGGGGGACAGCTGGGGGGACATGGGGACACACCTGGGGATGTGGGGACACCTGGAAGGCTTGGGGACACACCTGGGGACATGGGGGGATCCACCTGAGAATACCTGGGGGACCTTGGGGACATTGGGGGACATGGGGACACACCTGGGGGCACACCTGGGGACATGGGGGCACACCTGGGGACACACCTGGGGACATGGGGACACCTGGGAACACCCTGGGGACACACCTGGCGGCCTTGGGGACACAGGGACACACCTGGGGGGGAGTTGGGGACACCTGGAGGACACTTGGAGGATGTGGGGACACCTTTGGGGCAGCAGTGGGGGGGCTTGGGGACACCTGGGGACACACCTGAGGACACGGGGGGACACCTGGGGACACCTGGGGCCATGGGGACACACCTGGGGGACACCTGGGGACATGGGGGTACACCTGGGGACACACCTGGGGACATGGGGGTACACCTGGGGACATGGGGACACACCTGGGGACGCACCTGGGGACGTGGGGACACCTGGAAGGCTTGGGGACACCCCTGGGGACACACCTGGGGACACACCTGGGGACACCTGGGGATGTGGGGACACACCTGGGGGGATTTGGGGACACACCTGGGGACACACCTGGGGGGATTTGGGGACACACCTGGGGACACACCTGGGGGGATTTGGGGACACCTGTGGGGACACAGGGGGCTCCGGGGGGATTTTGGGGATTTTTTTGGGGTCCCCCTGAGCCCAAACTTTGCCCCTAGAGGAGCCCAACCCCGAGCGAGGGCAGGGGGGGTTTGGGGCACTGAGGGGTTTGGGGGGGTCCGGGGGGACTTTTTGGGGGGATTTTAGGGAATTCTGGGGGGTTTTAGGGGAATTCTGGGGTTGGGGTTACATGAAGGGATTTGGGCTTTTTGGGGTTTTTGGGGTTTTTGGGGTCTTCTTCCCCCCATATTTGGGGGTCCCTGAAACCCCAAATTTCCCCCCCACCCCAAAAGGAGCCAAACCCTAAACAATGATTTATGGGATTTTTTGGGGGGGGATTTTTGGGGGGATTTTTGGGGGGATTTTAGGAAATTCTGGGGGGTTTTAGGGGAATTCTGGGGTTGGGGTTACATGAAGGGATTTGGGGTTTTTGGGGTTTTTGGGGTTTTCTTCCCCCCCATATTTGGGGGTCCCTCAAACCCCAAATTTTCCCCCCAAAAGGAGCCAAACCCTAAACAATGATTTATGGGATTTTTTGGGGGGGATTTTAGGGAATTCTGGGGGGTTTTAGGGGAATTGTGGGATCTGAGGGGTTTAAGTGATTTTAGGGGAATTTTAGGGGAATTTTGGGACCCCCCTGACCCCAAATCTCCCCCCCAAAGGAGCCCAACCCCGAGGAGCCCCTGAACAAGGGGAGCCCCAAAATGGGACCCAAACCCCAACAGGGGCTGCTGGGAGGGGATTTTGTGGGATTTTAATGGGATTTTAGTGGGATTTTAATGGGATTTTAATGGGATTTTAGTGGGATTTTAGTGGGATTTTAGTGGGATTTTAATGAGATTTTAGTGGGATTTTAATGGGATTTTAGTGGGATTTTGTGGGATTTTAGTGGGATTTTAGTGGGATTTTAGTGGGATTTTGTGGGATTTTAATGGGATTTTAGTGGGATTTTAATGGGATTTTAGTGGGATTTTAGTGGGATTTTAGTGGGATTTTAGTGGGATTTTAATGGGATTTTAGTGGGATTTTAGTGGGATTTTAGTGGGATTTTAGTGGGATTTTAGTGGGATTTTAATGGGATTTTAGTGGGATTTTTGGGGATTTTTGGGGATTTTAGTGGGATTTTGTGGGATTTTAATGGGATTTTAGTGGGATTTTAGTGGGATTTTAGTGGGATTTTGTGGGATTTTAGTGGGATTTTTGTGGGATTTTAGTGGGATTTTAGTGGGATTTTGTGGGATTTTTGGGGATTTTAATGGGATTTTGTGGGATTTTTGGGGATTTTGGGACTTGGGGGCTTTAAGGGAATTTTGTGGGAATTTTAGGGGAATTTTGGGACCCCCCCGAACCCAAATTTTCCCTCGAAAGGAGCTGAACCCCAAACAACAACTGATGGGATTTGGGGGAGTTTTAGGGGAATTCTGGGGGGTTTTAGGGGATTTTGGGACTTGGGGGCTTTAAGGGATTTTAGGGGAATTTTAGGGGAATTTTGGGATCCCCCTGACCCCAAACTTTCCCCCAAAAGGAGCCCAACCCCGAGGAGCCCCTGAACAAGGGGAGCCCCAAAATGGGACCCAAACCCCAAACGGGGGCTGCTGGGAGGGGATTTTGTGGGATTTTAGTGGGATTTTAGTGGGATTTTAATGGGATTTTAATGGGATTTTAGTGGGATTTTGTGGGATTTTTGGGGATTTTAGGGGGATTTTGGGACTTGGGTGCTTTAAGGGATTTTGTGGGGATTTTAGGGGAATTTTAGGGGAATTTTGGGACCCCCCTGACCCCAAATTTTCCCCCCAAAGGAACTGAACCCCAAACAACAACTGATGGGATTTGGGGCAGTTTTAGGGGAATTCTGGGGGGTTTTAGGGGAATTTTGGGATTTGGGTGCTTTAAGGGATTTTAGGGGAATTTTTGGGGAATTTTAGGATAAGTTTTGGATCCCCCTGACCCCAAACTTTCCCCCAAAAGGAGCCGAACCCCAAAAAATGACTGATGGAATTTTCTGGGATTTGGGTTGTGTAAAGGGATTTTGGGGGGATTTGTGGGGTTTTAGAGAATTCTGGGATTCTGTTGGATTTTAGGGGAATTTTAGGGGAATTTTGGGACCCCCCTGACCCCAAATCTCCCCCCCAAAGGAGCTGAACCCCAAACAACAACTGATGGGATTTGGGGGAGTTTTAGGGGAATTCTGGGGGGTTTTAGGGGAATTTTGGGATTTGGGTGCTTTAAGGGATTTTAGGGCAATTTTAGGGGAATTTTAGGATAAGTTTTGGATCCCCCTGACCCCAAATTTTCCCCCCGAAGGAGCCCAACCCCGAGGACCCCCTGAACAAGGAGGCTGCTGAGGTGCTGCAGAGCAACCGGCGCCTGTTTGAGCAGAACGTGCAGCGCTCGCTGCGGGGCGGCTACGTGGGAGCCACCTACTTCGAGCGCTGCCTCAAGTGACCCCAAAAACCGCCCTGAGGAGGGGAGAGACACCCCAGGAACCCAATAAAACCTGCAGAGAAACCCCCCGAAATATCCCAATAAAACCTGAGAAAATCCCCTGAAAACTCTGCAAAATATCCCCAAAAACACCCAATAAAACCTGAGAAAATCCCGGAAAAATCTGCAAAATATCCCCAAAAACACCCAATAAAAGGTGCGAAAATATGCCCGAAAAATCTGCAAAATATCCCCAAAAATACCCAATAAAAGGTGCGAAAATATCCCCGAAAAATCCCTGGAAAATCCCCTTGGAGAACCCAATAAAACCTGCAAAAATCCCCAGAAAAATACCCAATAAAACCTGAAAATATCCCCTGAAAACTCTGCAAAATATCCCCAAAAATACCCAATAAAACCTGAGAAAATCCTGGAAAAATCTGCAAAATATCCCCAAAAATACCCAATAAAACCTGAGAAAATCCTGGAAAACTCTGCAAAATATCCCCAAAAATACCCAATAAAACCTGAGAAAATCCCCTGAAAAATCTGCAAAATATCCCCAAAAATACCCAATAAAACCTGAGAAAATCCTGGAAAAATCTGCAAAATATCCCCAAAAATACCCAATAAAACCTGAGGAAATCCTGGAAAAATCTGCAAAATATCCCCAAAAACACCCAATAAAACCTGAGAAAATTCCCCGAAAAATCTGCAAAATATCTCCAAAAATACCCAATAAAACCTGAGAAAGTCCCCTTGGAGATCCCAATAAAACCTCAAAAATCCCCCAAAAAAACCCAATAAAACCTGAGAAAATCCTGGAAAAATCTGCAAAATATCCCCAAAAAAACCCAATAAAACCTGAGAAAATCCCCTGAAAAATCTGCAAAATATCCCCAAAAATACCCAATAAAAGCTGCGAAAATATCCCTGAAAAATCCCTGAAATATCTGAAAAAAAGCCCCAAAAAAAAAACCCAAATCCCCCCAAAAATCCTCAAAACCTCCCAAGAAATCCCCAAAAAACCCCAAAATACCCCCCAAAAATAAAAAACCAAAATTCCTAAAATGCCTCCAAAAAAATCCTGAAAAAAATCCCAAAAAATTCCCCCAAAATTCAAAAATTCCTCCAAAAATTCCCCAAAAATATCAAAAATGAATCCCCAAAAATCCCAGAATAACAAAAAAAAAAAAAAAATCCCAAAAGATTCTCCAAAAACCCCAAAAATGAAAAAAGAAAAATTTTGAAAAAATCCCAAAAATTCAAAAAGGAAAATTCTGAAAAAATCCCAAAACCCCAAAAATTCAAAAAGAAAAATTTTGAAAAAATCCCAAAAACCCCAAAAAATCAAAAAAAAAATTCTGAAAAAATCCCAAAACCCCAAAAAATTCAAAAAGGAAAATTTTGAAAAAATCCCAAAACCCCCAAAAATTCAAACAGAAAAATTTTGAAAAAATCCCAAAACCCCCAAAAATTCAAAAAGAAAAATTTTGTAAAAATTTCAAAAACAAAAATTTTGAAAAAATCCCAAAAACCCCAAAAATTCAAAAAGAAAAATTTTGAAAAAATCCCAAAATCCCAAAAATTCCCCCGCCCCCCCCCCCCCCCCCCCAGCGCTGCTCGGGCCGGATTAAAGAGCCAAGGGACTGGTTTGGACTGGTTTATACTGGTCTGTACTGGTTTATACTGGTCTGGACTGGTTTGGACTGGTTTATACTGGTCTGCACTGGTTTATACTGGTCTGGACTGGTTTGGACTGGTTTGGACTGGTCTGCACTGGTTTGGACTGGTTTATACTGGTCTGCACTGGTTTGGACTGGTCTGCACTGGTTTGGACTGGTTTATACTGGTCTGCACTGGTTTGGACTGGTCTGCACTGGTTTGGACTGGTTCGGACTGGTCTGGATTGGTTTATACTGGTCTGCACTGGTCTGCACTGGTTTGGACTGGTTTATACTGGTCTGGACTGGTTTGGACTGGTCTGCACTGGTCTGCACTGGTTTGGACTGGTTCGGACTGGTCTGGACTGGTTTGGACTGGTTTATACTGGTCTGGACTGGTTCGGACTGGTTTGGGTTGGTTTGGGTTCAGTTTGGTTGGGTTGGACTGGTTTATACTGGTTTATACTGGGAGGGGGTGTCAATAGTTTATACTGGTTTATACTGGTTTATACTGGTTTATACTGGGAGGGGGTGTCAATAGTTTATACTGGTTTATACTGGTTTATACTGGTTTATACTGGGAGGGGGTGTCACTAGTTTATACTGGTTTATACTGGTTTATACTGGTTTATACTGGGAGGGGGTGTCACTAGTTTATACTGGTTTATACTGGTTTATACTGGTTTATACTGGGAGGGGGTGTCACTAGTTTATACTGGTTTATACTGGTTTATACTGGTTTATACTGGGAGGGGGTGTCACTAGTTTATACTGGTTTATACTGGTTTATACTGGTTTATACTGGGAGGGGGTGGGGTGTCACTGGTTAAACTGGGATGGGCCCGGTCCCATTCCCAGTGCTCCCAGTATGGCCCAGTTCCCTTCCCAGTATGGCCCAGTATGGCCCAGTCCCATTCCCAGTGCTCCCAGTATGGCCCAGTTCCCTTCCCAGTATCCCCAGTGCTCCCAGTATGGCTCAGTTCTCCTCCCAGTAACCCCAGTTCCTCTCCCAGCAGTCCCAGTGTCCCCATTCCCAGTACATCCCAGTACATCCCAGTACCCCCAGTATCCCCTCCCAGTATATCCCAGTACCCCCAGTTCCATTCCCAGTATATCCCAGTATCCCCAGTATCCATTCCCAGTGCTCCCAGTACCCCCAGTATCCATTCCCAGTATATCCCAGTATCCCCAGTATCCCCTCCCAGTATATCCCAGTATCCCCAGTATCCATTCCCAGTATATCCCAGTATATCCCAGTATCCCCAGTTCCATTCCCAGTATACCCCAGTATATCCCAGTATATCCCCAGTTCCATTCCCAGTATATCCCAGTATCCCCAGTATCCCCTCCCAGCACTCCCAGTACCCCCAGTTCCCATTCCCAGTATAAACCAGTATCTCCAGTCCCATTCCCAGTATATCCCAGTGCCCTCAGTTCCCCTCCCAGCACATCCCAGTATCCATTCCCAGTGCTCCCAGTATATCCCAGTATATCCCAGTGCTCCCAGTATCCCCAGTTCCCCTCCCAGTATATCCCAGTATGGTCCAGATCCATTCCCAGTATATCCCAGTATACCCAGTTCCCCCTCCCAGTATAACCCCAGTTCCATTCCCAGTATATCCCAGTGCTCCCAGTATCCCCAGTTCCCCTCCCAGTATATCCCAGTATATCCCCAGTTCCATTCCCAGTATATCCCAGTACCCCCAGTATCCGCTCCCAGCATTCCCAGTATCCCCAGTTTCCCCTCCCAGTACAAACCAGTATCCCCAGTTCCCCCCTAGAACTCCCAGTATGGCACAGTTCTGCTCCCAGTATATCCCAGTATATCCCAGTATATCCCAGTATCCCCAGTTCCCCTCCCAGTATATCCCAGTATATCCCCAGTCCCATTCCCAGTGCTTCCAGTATATCCCAGTATCCCCAGTTCCCGCTCCCAGCACTCCCAGTATCCCCAGTTTCCCCTCCCAGTATATCCCAGTGTCCTCAGGTCCTGTCCCAGTACATCCCAGTATATCCCAGTATATCCCAGTATATCCCAGTATCCCCAGTTTCCCCTCCCAGTGTATCCCAGCCATCCCAGTACCCCCAGTTTCATTCCCAGTGCTCCCAGTATGGCCCAGTTCCATTCCCAGTGTCCCCAGTTCCCCTCCCAGTACAAACCAGTATCCCCAGTATATCCCCAATTCCATTCCCAGTATATCCCAGTACCCCCAGTTCCCATTCCCAGTACAAACCAGTATCCCCAGTATATCCCCAATTCCATTCCCAGTATATCCCAGTACCCCCAGTCCCATTCCCAGTATATCCCAGTATATCCCAGTATCCCCAGTTCCCATTCCCAGTACAAACCAGTATATCCCAGTACCCCCAGTTCTTCTCCCAGCACTCCCAGTACCGCCATTTCCCATCCCAGTACAAACCAGTATCCCCAGTTCCCCTCCCAGTATGGCCCAGTCCCATTCCCAGTATATCCCAGTACCCCCAGTTCCCCTCCCAGTACAAACCAGTATCCCCAGTTCCCCTCCCAGTATGGCCCAGTATCCCCAGTATCCATTCCCAGTATATCCCAGTATCCCCAGTATCCATTCCCAGTATATCCCAGTATCCCCAATTCCATTCCCAGTATATCCCAGTACCCCCAGTATCCATTCCCAGTATATCCCAGTACCCCCAGTATCCCCTCCCAGCACTCCCAGTGCCCCCAGTTCCCATTCCCAGTATAAACCAGTATCTCCAGTCCCATTCCCAGTACTCCCAGTGCTCCCAGTATCCCCAGTATCCCCTCCCAGTACCCCCAGTTCCATTCCCAGTACAAACCAGTATATCCCAGTATCCCCCATTCCATTCCCAGTATATCCCAGTACCCCCAGTTCCATTCCCAGTATATCCCAGTATCCATTCCCAGTACAAACCAGTATATCCCAGTATCCCCAGTATCCATTCCCAGTATCCCCAGTATCCCCAGTTCCATTCCCAGTATATCCCAGTACCCCCAGTTCCCCTCCCAGTATATCCCAGTATCCATTCCCAGTATATCCCAGTACCCCCAGTTCCCATTCCCAGTATAAACCAGTATCTCCAGTCCCATTCCCAGTCTATGCCAGTACCCCCAGTATCCCCTCCCAGCACATCCCAGTATCCATTCCCAGTGCTCCCAGTATATCCCAGTATATCCCAGTACCCCCAGTATCCCCAGTTCCCCTCCCAGTATATCCCAGCCATCCCAGTACCCCCAGTTTCATTCCCAGTGCTCCCAGTATGGCCCAGTTCCATTCCCAGTGTCCCCAGTTCCCCTCCCAGTACAAACCAGTATCCCCAGTATATCCCCAATTCCATTCCCAGTATATCCCAGTAGCCCCAGTTCCCCTCCCAGTACATTCCAGTATATCCCAGTATCCCCAGTTCCCTTCCCAGTATATCCCAGTGCCCCCAGTTCCCTTCCCAGTATATCCCAGTATCCATTCCCAGCACTCCCAGTATTCCCAGTCCCATTCCCAGTATATCCCAGTGCCCTCAGTTCCCCTCCCAGTATAACCAGTATGACCAGTTCCCACTCCCAGTATGACCAGTTCTGCTCCCAGTATATCCCAGTATATGCCAGTACCCCCAGTTCCATTCCCAGTATACCCCAGTATTCCCTCCCAGTACAAACCAGTATCCCCAGTTCCCCATTCCCAGTGCTCCCAGTATCGCCTCCCAGTCCCTCCCAGTATACCCCAGTATATCCCAGTATCCCCAGTTCCCTTCCCAGTATATCCCCGTACCCCCAGTTCCATTCCCAGTATATCCCAGTCCCTCCCAGTATACCCCAGTATATCCCAGTATCCCCAGTTCCCTTCCCAGTATATCCCAGTATCCCCAGTTCCCTTCCCAGTACTCCCAGTATCCCCAGTATCCATTCCCAGTATATCCCAGTACCCCCAGTATCCATTCCCAGTATATCCCAGTACCCCCAGTATCCCCTCCCAGCACTCCCAGTGCCCCCAGTTCCCATTCCCAGTATAAACCAGTATCTCCAGTCCCATTCCCAGTATATGCCAGTGCCCTCAGTTCCCCTCCCAGCACATCCCAGTATCCATTCCCAGTGCTCCCAGTATATCCCAGTATATCCCAGTGCTCCCAGTATCCCCAGTATCCCCTCCCAGTATATCCCAGTATATCCCCAGTTCCATTCCCAGTATATCCCAGTACAAACCAGTATCCCCAGTATCCCCTCCCAGTATCCCCAGTATCCCCTCCCAGAATATCCCAGTATGGTCCAGATCCATTCCCAGTATATCCCAGTATACCCAGTTCCCCCTCCCAGTATAACCCCAGTTCCATTCCCAGTATATCCCAGTGCTCCCAGTATCCCCAGTTCCCCTCCCAGTATATCCCAGTATATCCCCAGTTCCATTCCCAGTATATCCCAGTACCCCCAGTATCCCCAGTATCCGCTCCCAGCATTCCCAGTATCCCCAGTTTCCCCTCCCAGTACAAACCAGTATCCCCAGTTCCCCCCTAGAACTCCCAGTATGGCACAGTTCTGCTCCCAGTATATCCCAGTATATCCCAGTATATCCCAGTATCCCCAGTTCCCCTCCAGTTGTATCCCAGTATCCCCAGTCCCCCTCCCAGTATATCCCAGTATATCCCAGTATCCCCAGCACTCCCAGTATCCCCAGTTCCCATTCCCAGTATATCCCAGTACCCCCAGTTCCCATTCCCAGCACTCCCAGTATCCCCAGTTCCCCTCCCAGTATATCCCAGTATATCCCCAGTTCCATTCCCAGTATATCCCAGTACCCCCAGTATCCCCAGTATCCGCTCCCAGCATTCCCAGTATCCCCAGTTTCCCCTCCCAGTACAAACCAGTATCCCCAGTTCCCCCCTAGAACTCCCAGTATGGCACAGTTCTGCTCCCAGTATATCCCAGTATATCCCAGTATATCCCAGTATCCCCAGTTCCCCTCCAGTTGTATCCCAGTATCCCCAGTCCCCCTCCCAGTATATCCCAGTATATCCCAGTATCCCCAGCACTCCCAGTATCCCCAGTTCCCATTCCCAGTATATCCCAGTACCCCCAGTTCCCATTCCCAGCACTCCCAGTATCCCCAGTTTCCCTTCCCAGTATATCCCAGTATCCCCAGCGCTCCCAGTACCCCCAGTCTCCCCTCCCAGTACATCCCAGTACATCCCAGTATCCCCAGTACATCCCAGTCGCTCCCACCCTCCCCGCACCCCCGGCCGCCAGGTGTCGCCCCACCGGAAGTGGCCGGAGCGGCCGCTCCTCTCGCTGCTCCCGTACCGGAAGTGGCCGCTCCATCCCCTCCTCTCGCTGCTCCCGTACCGGAAGTGGCCGCTCCTCTCGCTGCTCCCGTACCGGAAGTGGCCGCTCCATCCCCTCCTCTCGCTGCTCCCGTACCGGAAGTGGCCGCTCCATCCCCTCCTCTCGCTGCCCCCGTACCGGAAGTGACCGCTCCATCCCCTCCTCTCGCTGCTCCCGTACCGGAAGTGGCCGCTCCATCCCCTCTCTATGGTTCTCTCCTCCCCCGTCTGCGCCGCCGTCGCGTGCCCGGAAGCGCGGTGACGTCATTGTTTGCGGAAGTGCCGCTGCGGAGCCGGGTGAGGGCCGGGGGCGCTCGGGGGGTTCGGGGACATTTGGGGACCTTTGGGGACATTTGGGGACATTTGGGGACATTTGGGGACGTTTGGGTACCTTTGGGGACATTTGGGGACGTTTTGGGACGTTCGGGGACGTTCGGGGACGTTCGGGGACGTTCGGGGACGTTCCGGGGCAGCTTTAGGGGCTCGGCAGGGCCGGAGGGGCGCGGGGGCCGCTCTGAGGGATCGGGGCGGGGCCGGAGGGGCCTGAGGGGCGGGGGGGGGCGCGGGCATTTCTGATGTCACCGTGTGGCACCTTCTGATGTCGCCGTGTGTCCCCTCCGTGTCCCCTCCGTGTCCCCTTGTGTCACCATGTGTCCCCGTGTGTCACCCTCCCGTCCCTCTGTGTCCCCGTGTGTCCCCGTGTGTCCCCTTGTGTCCCCGTGTGTCCCCGTGTGTCCCCGTGTGTCCCCGTGTGTCCCCGTGTGTCCCCGTGTGTCGCCCTCCCGTCCCTCTGTGTCCCTTCCCTGTCCCCTCCCTGTCGCCTCCTCACCCCTGTGAGTCACCCCTGTGTCCCCTCAGGTGTCACCTCCGAGTCCCCCCTGCGCCATCTCTGTGTCACCCCCGAGTCCCTGTGTGTCACTTTCGTGTCCCTCCCTGTCCCCTCCCTGTCCCCTCGGTGTCCCTGTGTCCCTCCCTGTCCCCGTGTGCCACCCCGTGTCCCCTCCCTGTCCCCGTGTGTCACCACCCCGTGTCCCCTCCCCGTCCCCGTGTGTCACCACCCCGTGTGTCACCACCCCGTGTCCCCTCCCGGGCCGGTGTCACCTCCCCCTGTCCCCTGTCCCCATCTCCAGGTGCTGCCACGCCCCGGTGTCCCCCCAGTGCTGTCCCCAACGTCACACAGGTGTCCCATCCGTGTCCCCAAGGTCCCATTCGTGTCCCCAGTGTCCCATCGCTGTCCCCAGTGTCCCATCCGTGTCCCCAGGTGTCCCCAGTGTCCCCCTGGAGCACCTGCAGCAGAAGCAGCGTGCCCTGAACCGTGTGCCATTGCTGTCCCCAGTGTCCCCAATGTCCCACCGGTGTCCCATCAGTGTCCCCAATGTGTCACTGATGTCCCCGGTGTCCCATTGCTGTCCCCAGTGTCCCGTCAGTGTCCCATCAGTGTCCCATCAGTGTCCCCAGTGTGTCACTGATGTCCCCACTGTCCCACTGCTGCCCCAGGTGTCCTCAATGTCCCATCAGTGTCCCATGGATGTCCCCAACGTGTCACTGATGTTCCCAGTGTCCCATCAGTGTCCCCAATGTCCCATCCGTGTCCCCAGGTGTCCCCAGTGTCCCCAGTGTCCCATTGCTGTCCCCAGTGTCCCATCAGTGTCCCCAATGTGTCACTGATGTCCCCAGTGTCCCCAGGTGTCCCCAATGTCCCGTCAGTGTCCCCAGGTGTCCCCAATGTGTCACTGATGTCCCCAGTGTCCCATTGCTGTCCCCAATGTCCCGTCAGTGCCCCCAGGTGTCCCCGTGTCTCATGGAGCACCTGTGCCATAACCAGCGCGCCCTGGGCTGTGTGCCACCGCTGTCCCCAGTGTGTCACCGGTGTCCCCAATGTCCCATCAGTGTGCCATCAGTGTCCCCAAATGTCCCATCAGTGTCCCCAGTGTGCCATCAGTGTCCCCAGTGTGTCACCGGTGTCCCCAATGTCCCCAGTGTGTCACCAGTGTCCCCAATGTCCCATCAGTGTGCCATCAGTGTCCCCAGTGTGCCATCAGTGTCCCCAGTGTGTCACCAGTGTCCCCAATGTCCCATCAGTGTCCCCAATGTCCCAGCAGTGTTCCATTGGTGTTCCCAGTGTCCCCAGTGTGTCACCGGTGTCCCCAATGTCCCCAGTGTGTCACCAGTGTCCCCAATGTCCCACCAGTGTCCCATCGGTGTCCCCAGTGTCCCCAGTGTGCCATCAGTGTCCCATTGCTGTCCCCAGTGTCCCCAGGTGTCCCTATGTCCCCTGGAGCTGCTGTGGCAGAGCCAGCGCGCCCTGGCCCTGGGTGTCACTGTCCCTGTGTGTCACTGTGTGTCCCTGTGTGTCACCGTGTGTCACTGTGCTCACTCTGATGGGTGTCCCCAATGTCCCCAATGTCCCCAATGTCCCCAGGGTGCCATGGAGCTGCTGTTTGGGCGCAGGCGCTCCCCGGAGGAGCTGCTCCGGCAGAACCAGCGCGCCCTGGCCCTGGCTGTCACTGTCACTGTGTGTCACCGTGTGTCACTGTGTGTCACTGTGCTCACTCTGACGGATGTCCCCAATGTCCCCAATGTCCCCAGGGTGCCATGGAGCTGCTGTTTGGGCGCAGACGCTCCCCGGAGGAGCTGCTCCGGCAGAACCAGCGCGCCCTGGCCCTGGCTGTCACTGTCACTGTGTGTCACTGTCACTGTGTGTCACCGTGTGTCACCGTGTGTCACTGTGTGTCCCCAATGTCCCCATGTGTCACTGCTGTCCCCAGGTGTCCCATGGAGCTGCTGTTCGGGCGCAGGCGCTCCCCGGAGGAGCTGCTCCGGCAGAACCAGCGCGCCCTGGCCCTGTGTGTCACTGTCACTGTGTGTCACCGTGTGTCACTGTGTGTCACCGTGTGTCACCGTGTGTCACTGTGTGTCCCCAATGTCCCCAGGGTGCCATGGAGCTGCTGTTCGGGCGCAGGCGCTCCCCGGAGGAGCTGCTCCGGCAGAACCAGCGCGCCCTGGCCCTGTGTGTCACTGTCCCTGTGTGTCACTGTCACCGTGTGTCACCGTGTGTCACTGTGCTCACTCTGACAGGTGTCCCCAATGTCCCCAATGTCCCCAATGTCCCCAGGTGTCCCATGGAGCTGCTGTTTGGGCGCAGGCGCTCTCCGGAGGAGCTGCTCCGGCAGAACCAGCGCGCCCTGGCCCTGGCTGTCACTGTCACTGTGTGTCACTGTCACTGTGTGTCACCGTGTGTCACTGTGCTCACTCTGACCGGTGTCCCCAATGTCCCCAATGTCCCCAGGTGTCCCATGGAGCTGCTGTTCGGGCGCAGGCGCTCCCCGGAGGAGCTGCTCCGGCAGAACCAGCGCGCCCTGGCCCGCGCCGTGCGGGAGCTGGAGCGGGAGCGGCAGAAGCTCGAGGCGCAGGAGAAGAAAATCATCGTGGACATCAAGAAAATGGCCAAGCAGGGCCAGATGGTCAGGGGGACACTGGGGACACTGGGGACACTGGGGACAGATGGTCAGGGGGACACTGGGGACATTTGGGGACACTGGGGACAGATGGTCAGGGGGACACTGGGGACATTGGGGGGACATTGGGGACAGATGGTCAGGGGGACACTGGGGACATTTGGGGACACTGGGGACAGATGGTCAGGGGGACACTGGGGACATTGGGGGGACATTGGGGACAGATGGTCAGGGGGACACTGGGGACATTTGGGGACACTGGGGGGACATTGGGGACAGATGGTCAGGGGGGACACTGAGGGGACAGTGGGGACAGAGGCGACAGTGGGGACACTGGGGACATCTGGGGACACTGAGGGGACAGTGGGGACATTGGGGACAGATGGTCAGGGGGGACATTGGGGGACACTGGGGACATTTGGGGACAGTGGGGACAGATGGTCAGAGGGGACAGTGGGGACATTGGGGGGATAGTGGGGACAGAGGGGACACTGGGGACAGATGGTCAGGGGGGACACTGAGGGGATAGTGGGGACAGAGGGGACACCGGGGACAGTGGGGACACTGAGGGGACACTGAGGGGATAGTGGGGACATTGGGGGGCGTTCGGGACATTGGGGACAGATGGTCAGTGGGGACACTGGGGACATTTGGGGACACTGGGGGGACATCGGGACGCTGGGGACATTGGGGACATTGGGGACACTGGGGACAGATGGTCAGTGGGGACACTGGGGACGTTGGTGGGACATGACAGGGCCGGATGATGAGAGGAGACTTTGGGGACACTGGGGACGTTTGGAGACATCTGGGGACACTGGGGGGACATTGGGGACATTGGGGACAGATGGTCAGAGGGGACACTGGGGTGACAGCAGGGCCAGGTGGTCATAGGGGACATTTGGGGACATTTGGGACATTGGAAGACATTTGGAGGCATTTGGGGACATTGGGGGGGACACTGGGGACATTTGGGGACATTGGGGGAACATGGCAGGGATAGACGGTCAGAGGGGACACTGGGGACACTGGGGACATTGGGGACAGATGGTGAGAGGGGACACTGGGGACATTGAGGGGACAGCAGGGACAGATGATCAGAGGGGACATGGGGACACTGGGGGACACTGGGGGGACATTCAGAGGGACATTGGGGACACTGGGGACATTGGGGACATGGCAGGGACAGAGAGAACATGGGGACACTGGGGACACTGGGGACATGGCAGGGACAGAGAGAACATGGGGACACTGGGGACATTGGGGACAGCAGGGCCAGATGTGAGAGGGGACCTGGGGACGTTGGGGACGTTGGGGACATTGGGGACATTGAGGGGACAGCAGGGACAGATGATCAGAGGGGACATTGGGGACGTTGGGGACATTGGGGACAGCAGGGCCAGGTGGTCAGTGGGGCCAGAGGGGACACAGAGGGGACAGCGGGGCCAGAGGGGAGGGGGTGGCTGGGAGGGGATTGGGGACAAGGGACACAGAGGGGTCTGGGGGACATGGAGGGACCAGGGGATGTCCCCTTGATGTCCCCTCGATGTCCCCTCGATGTCCCCGTGAGGTCCCCTCACTGTCCCTGCGCGTCCCTGGCGATGTCCCCACTGTCCCTGACGCTGTCCCTGTCCCCTGTCCCCAACCCTGTCCCTGCTGTCCCTTGTCCCCAGGACGCTGTCCCTGTGTCCCTAACCCTGTCCCCTGTGTCCCTGTGTCCCAGTGTCCCTAACCTTGTCCCCTGTGTCCCCTGTGTCCCTGTGTCCCTAACCTTGTCCCCTGTGTCCCCTGTGTCCCCTGTGTCCCTAACCCTGTCCCTGTGTCCCTGTGTCCCCTGTGTCCCTGTGTCCCCTGTGTCCCTGTGTCCCTAACCCTGTCCCTGCTGTTCCTGCTGTCCCCAGGACGCTGTCCCCAGGACCCTGTCACCATGTCCCTAATCCTGTCCTCGGTGTCCCCTGTCCCCTCAGGACACTGTCCCTGTCCCTGATGCTGTCCCCTGTGTCCCCAGGAGGCTGTCCCCATGTCCCTGATGCTGTCACCTGTGTCCCTTGCTGTCCCCAGGACACTCTCCCCTGTCCCTGACCCTGTCCCCTGTGTCCCCTGTGTCCCTGTGTCCCTGTGTCCGCTGTCCCTGTCCCTAACCTGGTCCCTGCTCTTCCTGCTGTCCCCAGGACGCTGTCCCTGTCCCTGTCCCTGTCCCTGACCCCTGTCCCTGTCTCTGTCCCTGTCCCTGTCCCTGTCCCTGTCCCTGTCCCTGTCCCTGTCCCCTGTCCCCATGTCTCTGACACTGTCCCTGTCCCTGCTGTCCCTGTCCCTGTCCCTGACCCTGTCCCCTGTGTCCCCTGTGTCCCCTGTCCCTGTCCCTGTCCCTGTCCCTAACCTGGTCCCTGCTCTTCTTGCTGTCCCCTCTGTCCCTGTCCCTGTCCCTGTCCCCATGTCTCTGTCCCTGTCCCTGACCCTGTCCCTGTCCCTGTCCCTGTCCCTTGTCCCTGTCCCTGTCCCCCGTGTCCCCAGAATGTTGTCCTTGTCCCTAACCCTGATCCCTTGTGTCCCCTGTGTCTCCAGGACGTTGTCCCCATGTCCCTGATGCTGTCCCTGTCCCCCTGTCCCTGTGTCCCTGTGTCCCTGTGTCCCTGTGTCCCCAGGACACTCTCCCTGTCCCTGTCCCCTGTGTCCCCTGTGTCCCTGTCCCTGTCCCTAATTCTGTCTTCTCTGTCCCTCTGCCTGTCCCTGACCCTGTCCCCTGTGTCCCCAGGACGCTGTCCCCTGTTGTCCCCATGTCCCTAACGGTGTCTCCATGTCCCCAGGACGCTGTCCTCATGTCCCTGTCCCTAACCCTGACGACTGTCCCCTGCTGTCCCTGTGTCCCTGTCCCTCACGCTGTCTCTGCTGTCCCCTGTGTCCCCAGGATGCCGTGTCCCTGTCCCCGTGTCCCTGTCCCCGTGTCCCTGTCCCCGTGCCTTCTGTGTCCCTAACCATGTCCTTGCTGTCCCCTGTGTCCCCAAGACGCTGTCCCCATGCCCCTAACCCTGTCCCTAACCCTGTCCCTGCTGTCCCCAGGACGCTGTCCCTGTCCCTGCTGTCCTCTGCTGTCCCCTGTGTCCCCAACAGTGTCCCCTGTGTCCCTTGGTGACCCCTGTGTCCCCAACAGTGTCCCCTGTGTCCCTTGGTGTCCCCTGTGTCCCTAACAGTGTCCCCTGTGTCCCTTGGTGTCCCCGTGTCCCCAACGCTGTCCCCTGTGTCCCTTGGTGTCCCCAGGACGCCGTGCGGGTGCTGGCCAAGGCCCTGGTGCGCACGCGGCGCTACGAGCGCAAGTTCATGGCTGTGTCCCCATGTCCCAAACAGTGTCCCTGTGTCCCCAACAGTGTCCCTAACCCTGCTGTGCCCTGTGTCCCCATGTCCCCAACGCTGTCCCCTGTGTCCCTTGGTGTCCCCAGGACGCCGTGCGGGTGCTGGCCAAGGACCTGGTGCGCACGCGGCGCTACGAGCGCAAGTTCATGGCCATGCGTGCCAACGTGCAGGGGGTGGCGCTGCGGGTGCAGACGCTGCGGTCGCACAGCGCCATGGCCACCGCCATGCGGGGCGTGACGCGGGCCATGGCCACCATGAACCGGCAGGTGAGCGAGCGTCACACGCGTGTCACCGCGTGTCGTTCTGTGTGTGTCACCTGTGTGTCACTGTGTGTCATTCTGTGTGTGTCACCTGTGTGTCACCGCATGTCGTTCTGTGTCACCGTGTGTCACCGTGTGTCACCGTGTGTCATTCTCTGTGTGTCACCTGTGTGTCACTGTGTGTCACTGTGTGTGTGTGTCACTGTGTGTCACCGTGTGTCACTGTGTGTCACTGTGTGTGTCACTGTGTGTCATTCTGTGTGTGTCACCTGTGTGTCACTGTGCGTCATTCTGTGTCACTGCGTGTCACCGTGTGTCACCGTGTGTCATTCTCTGTGTGTCACCTGTGTGTCACTGTGTGTCACTGTGTGTGTGTGTCACTGTGTGTGTGTGTCACTGTGTGTCACCGTGTGTCACTGTGTGTCACTGTGTGTGTCACTGTGTGTCATTCTGTGTGTGTCACCTGTGTGTCACTGTGCGTCATTCTGTGTCACTGTGTGTCACCGTGTGTCACCGTGTGTCATTCTGTGTGTGTCACCGTGTGGCGTTCTGTGTCACTGTGTGTCATTCTGTGTGTGTCACTGTGTGTCACCGCGCGTCGTTCTGTGTCACTGTGTGTCATTGTGTGTCACCGTGTGTCATTCTGTGTGTATCACCTGTGTGTCACCGCATGTCGTTCTGTGTGTGTCACCTGTGTGTCACTGTGTGTCGTTCTGTGTCACTGTGTGTCATTGTGTGTCACTGTGTGTCACTGTGTGTCACTGTGTGTGTCACTGTGTGTGTCACTGTGTGTGTCACTGTGTGTGTCACTGTGTGTCACTGTGTGTGTCACTGTGTGTGTCACTGTGTGTGTCACCGTGTGTCACTGTGTGTGTGTCACTGTGTGTCACTGTGTGTGTCACTGTGTGTCACCGTGTGTCGCTGTGTGTGTCACTGTGTGTCACCGTGTGTGTCACCGTGTGTCACCGCGTCACCTGTCCATCGCTCCGTGTCCCTGTGTCACCCGTGTCACCTCTGTCCCCTGTGGTCTCTCGGGTCGCGGTGACTCCCCTGTCACAAGTGGTGGCGCTGATGTCACCGGGCTGTCCCCGTTGCCGCCGCTGTCCCAGCGGTCACCCCGGTGTCCCCTCCGTGTCCCCATTGTCCCCAGTGTCCCCTTGTTGTCCCTGCTGTCGCTGTGTGTGCCTCAGTGTCCCCGACGTCCCCAATGTCCCCAATGTCCCCCCAGTGTCCCCAGTGTCCCCAGTGTCCCCATTCCCCCACTGTCCCCAATGTCCCCAATGTCCCCAATGTCCCCAATGTCCCCATGTCCCCCACTGTCCCCAATGTCCCCTGTGTCCCCAGTGTCCCCAGTGTCCCCAATGTCCCCAATGTCCCCAATGTCCCCAATGTCCCCATGTCCCCGCTGTCCCCAGCTGAAGCTGCCGCAGATCCAGCGCATCCTGCAGGGGTTCCAGAAGCGCTGGGGGCTGGCTGTGCCCCAATGTCCCCAATGTCCCCAATGTCCCCTGTGTGTCCCCAATGTCCCCAGTGTCCCCAATGTCCCCTGTGTGTCCCCACTGTCCCCAATGTCCCCAATGTCCCCAATCCCCTCGGTGTCCCCAATGTCCCCAATGTCCCCAATCCCCCCCGTGTCCCCTGCTGTCCCCAATGTCCCCAATGTCCCCAATGTCCCCAATGTCCCCAATGTCTCCAGTGTCCCCAATGTCCCCAATGTCCCCAGTGTCCCCAATGTCGCCAATCCCCCCAGTGTCCCCATTCCCCCAATGTCCCCAATGTCCCCAATGTCCCCATGTCCCCAGTGTCCCCACTGTCCCCAGTGTCCCCAATGTCCCCACTGTCCCCAGTGTCCCCAATGTCCCCAATGTCCCCAATGTCCCCATGTCCCCACTGTCCCCAGCTGAAGCTGCCCCAGATCCAGAGGATCCTGCAGGGGTTCCAGAAGCGCTGGGGGCTGGCTGTGCCCCAATGTCCCCAATGTCCCCAATGTCCCTAATCCCCCCAGTGTCCCCACTGTCCCCACTGTCCCCAATGTCCCCACTGTCCCCAATGTCCCCAATGTCCCCACTGTCCCCATTCCCCCAGTGTCCCCATTCCCCCACTGTCCCCAGTGTCCCCACTGTCCCCAGTGTCCCCAATGTCCCTGCTGTCCCCAGTGTCCCCAGTGTCCCCAATGTCCCCAATGTCCCCAATGTCCCCACTGTCCCCAGTGTCCCCAGTGTCCCCATTCCCCCAGTGTCCCCATTCCCCCAATGTCCCCAGTGTCCCCAATGTCCCCAATGTCCCCAGTGTCCCCAATGTCCCCCCAGTGTCCCCAATGTCTCCGATGTCCCCAATGTCCCCAATGTCCCCAATGTCCCCACTGTCCCCGGTGTCCCCAATGTCCCCAGTGTCCCCGGTGTCCCCAATGTCCCCAATCCCCCCAGTGTCCCCAATGTCCCCGATGTCCCCATTGTCCCCAATGTCCCCAATGTCCCCATTGTGCCCAATGTCCCCAGTGTCCCCAATGTCCCCCCACTGTCCCCGCTGTCCCCAATGTCCCCAATGTCCCCAATGTCCCCACTGTCCCCAATGTCCCCAATGTCCCCATTCCCCCAGTGTCCCCAGTGTCCCCAATGTCCCCAGTGTCCCCACTGTCCCCGCTGTCCCCAGCTGAAGCTGCCGCAGATCCAGCGCATCCTGCAGGAGTTCCAGAAGCGCTGGGGGCTGGCTGTGCCCCAATGTCCCCTGTGTGTCCCCTCTGTCCCCATTCCCCCAGTGTCCCCAATGTCCCCAATGTCCCCATTGTCCCCAATGTCCCCAATGTCCCCAGTGTCCCCAGTGTCCCCAATGTCCCCAATGTCCCCAGTGTCCCCAGTGTCCCCATTCCCCCAGTGTCCCCAATGTCCCCAGTGTCCCCAATGTCCCCACTGTCCCCAATGTCCCCAGTGTCCCCAATGTCCCCAGTGTCCCCAATGTCCCCAGTGTCCCCAATCCCCCCAGTGTCCCCACTGTCCCCAGTGTCCCCACTGTCCCCAGTGTCCCCGCTGTCCCCAATGTCCCCAATGTCCCCAGTGTCCCCATTCCCCCAATGTCCCCTGTGTGTCCCCAGCTGAAGCTGCCGCAGATCCAGCGCATCCTGCAGGAGTTCCAGAAGCAGTCGGAGCTGATGGACATGAAGGAGGAGCTGATGAACGACGCCATCGACGACGCCCTCGGGGACGAGGACGACGAGGACGAGAGGTGGGGACACCTGGGGGGACATGGGGGGGACATGGGGGGACATGGGGACACACCTGGGGGGACATGGGGACAGCTAGGGGGGACACACCTGGGGACACCTGGGGGGACATGGGGACATGGGGACACACCTGGGGGGACATGGGGACACCTGGGGGGGACACCTGGGGGACATGGGGACACACCTGGGGACACCTGGGGACACCTGGGGGGACATGGGGACACCTGGGGGGGACACCTGGGGGACATGGGGACACACCTGGGGACACCTGGGGACACCTGGGGGGACATGGGGACACACCTGGGGGGACATGGGGACACACCTGGGGACATGGGGACACACCTGGGGGGGGACATGGGGACACCTGGGGACACCTGGGGACATGGGGACACATCTGGGGGGACATGGGGACACACCTGGGGACACCTGGGGGGACATGGGGACACACCTGGGGGACATGGGGACACGTGGGGGACATGGGGGGACATGAGGACACACCTGGGGACACCTGGGGGGGACACCTGGGGACATGGGGACACACCTGGGGACATGGGGACACACCTGGGGACAGCTGGGGGGACATGGGGGGACATGGGGACACACCTGGGGACAGCTGGGGGGACATGGGGACACACCTGGGGGGACATGGGGACACACCTGGGGACAGCTGGGGGACAGAGCCTGAGGACAGCTGGGGACAGCTGGGGGACACAGGGCAGACACTGGGGACACTGAGGGGACGGGGATGGAGTGGGTCCCCGTCTGTCCCAGTCTGTCCCAGTCCGTCCCAGTCAATCCCAGTCCATCCCAGTATACCCCAGTACACCCCAGTCCATCCCAGTCCCTCCCAGTCCATCCCAGTCCATCCCAGTCCCTCCCAGTCCCTCCCAGTATATCCCAGTCCATCCCAGTATATCCCAGTATATCCCAGTATATCCCAGTCCATCCCAGTATATCCCAGTATATCCCAGTATACCCCAGTATATCCCAGTATATCCCAGTTTATCCCAGTGTCCCACTCTCTCCCCAGTGACGCCGTGGTGTCCCAGTCCCTCCCAGTATATCCCAGTATACCCCAGTATATCCCAGTACACCCCAGTTTATCCCAGTGTCCCACTCTCTCCCCAGTGACGCCGTGGTGTCCCAGTCCATCCCAGTATATCCCAGTATATCCCAGTATATCCCAGTCCCTCCCAGTATATCCCAGTATATCCCAGTCCATCCCAGTGTCCCGCTCTCTCCCCAGTGACGCCGTGGTGTCCCAGTATATCCCAGTATATCCCAGTATATCCCAGTCCCTCCCAGTATATCCCAGTACACCCCAGTATATCCCAGTATATCCCAGTATACCCCAGTATATCCCAGTATATCCCAGTATATCCCAGTCCCTCCCAGTATATCCCAGTATATCCCAGTACACCCCAGTATATCCCAGTATATCCCAGTATACCCCAGTATATCCCAGTATATCCCAGTATATCCCAGTATATCCCAGTCCATCCCATGTCCCGCTCTGTCCCCAGTGACGCCGTGGTGTCCCAGTACACCCCAGTATATCCCAGTATATCCCAGTCCCTCCCAGTTTATCCCAGTTTATCCCATGTCCCACTCTCTCCCCAGTGACGCCGTGGTGTCGCAGGTCCTGGACGAGCTGGGGCTGAACCTGACCGAGGAGCTGGCCAGTGAGCGTGGGGGGATTTGGGGGGTTCGGGGATTTGGGGGATTTGGGGGGGATTTGGGGGGATTCGGGGATTGCAGGAGATTTTGGGGGGTTTCGGGGGGATTTTGGGGGCATTTTGGGGATTTGGGGGATTTGGGGGGATTTGGGGGATTTGGGGGAATTGGGGATCTGGGAATTTGGGGATTTGGGGGATTTGGGGATTTGGGGGATTTGGGGGATTTGGGGGATTTGGGGATTTGGGGGGATTTGGGGGAATTGGGGATCTGGGAATTTGGGGATTTGGGGGGATTTGGGGATTTGGGGGATTTGGGGGGATTTTGGGATTTGGGGGATTTTGGGGGATTTTGGGATTTGGGGGATTTGGGGATTCGGGGATTGGGGGGGATTCGGGGATTTGGGGGGTTTGGGGAATTTGGGGATCTGGGAATTTGGGGATTTGGGGATTTGGGGGGATTCAGGGATTTGGGGATTTGGGGATTTGGGGATTTGGGGGATTTGGGGAATTTGGGGATCTGGGAATTTGGGGATTTGGGGGATTTGGGGATTTGGGGGGATTCGGGGATTTGGGGGATTTTGGGGGATTTTGGGATTTGGGGGATTTGGGGATTTGGGGATTCGGGGATTTGGGGATTCGGGGATTTGGGGGGATTTTGGGGGGATTTTGGGGATTTGGGGGGTTGGGGGGTTTGGGGATTGGGGGGATTTGGGGATTTGGGGGGATTTGGGGATTTGGGGATTTGGGGGGATTTGGGGATTTGGGGGATTTGGGGGATTCGGGGATTCGGGGATTCGGGGATTCGGGGATTTGGGGGATTTGGGGGATTTGGGGGATTTGGGGGATTTGGGGGGATTCGGGGATTTGGGGGGATTTTGGGGGGATTTTGGGGGATTTGGATTTTTTGGGGGTTAATCTGGGTGGGATTTGGGGTTAATGGGGTTTGGGATAATCTGGGTGGGGTTTTGGGGTTAATCTGGGTGGGATTTTTTTGAGATTTGGGATAATCTGGGTGGGGTTTGGGGTTAATGGGATTTGGGATAATCCGGGTGGGATTTGGGTTCATTTGGTTGGGATTTGGTGGGGGTTAATCTGGGTGGAATTTGGGGATAATTTTGTAGGATTTGGGATTAATTTTAGTGGGATTTGGGTTAATCTGAGTGGGATTTTGTTGGGATTTGGGATCATTTTGGTGTTATTGTTTTGGGGTTTGGGATAATCTGGTTTGGATTTTTTGGGGGTCAATCTGGGTGGGTTTTGGGGTTCATCTGGGTGGGATTTTTTGGGATTTGGGATAATCTGGGTGGGATTTGGGTTCATTTTATTGGGATTTGGGTTCATTTCATTGGGATTTGGGTTCATTTTCCTGGGATTTGGGTTCATTTTATTGGGATTTGGAATAATCTGGGTGGGATTGGGGTTCATTTTACTGGGATTTAGGGTTAATGGGATTTTGGAACAATCTGGGTGGGATTTGGGGTTAATCTGGGTGGGGATTTTATTGGGATTTGGGTTCATTCTCCTGGGATTTGGGTTCATTTTGTTGGGATTTGGGATAATCTGGGTGAGATTTGTGTTCATTTCATTGGGATTTGGGTTCATTTTATTGGGATTTGGGTTCATTTTGTTGGGATTTGGGATAATCTGGGTGGGATTTGGATTCATTTTATTGGGATTTGCGTTCGTTTTGGTTTTATTGTTTTGGGGTTTGGGATTTGGGTTCATTTTGGTTTTATTGTTTTGGGGTTTGGGATAATCTGGTTTGGATTCTTTGGGGGTTCATCTGGGTGGGATTTGGGGTTAATCTGGGTCGGATTTTTTGGGATTTGGGATAATCTGGGTGGGATTTGGGATCATTTTATTGGGATTTGGGTTCATTTTATTGGGATTTGGGTTCATTTTATTGGGATTTGGGATCATTTTATTGGGATTTGGATTCATTTTATTGGGATTTGTGTTCATTTTATCGGGATTTGGGTTGATTTTGCGGGGACCCCTCCGCGTTTCTCCCCCCCTGACCGTCCCTCTGTCTGTCCCTCCGTCCCCGTCCGTCCGTCCGTCCGTCCCCAGCGCTGCCGGCCCCCGGGGGCTCGCTGGCGGCGGGGGAGGGGCGCGGGGGGGCCGAGGGAGCCGCGGCCGCTTTGGCCGACGCCGACGCCGACCTGGAGGAGCGGCTCAAGAACCTCCGGAGGGACTGAGAGCGGGGATTTGGCATTTTCTGGCACTTTCTGGGATTTTGGGACTTTCTGGGATTTTTCCCTTTTTTTCCCCGATTTTTCTGGGATTTTTCCCGTTTTTTTCCCGATTTTTCTGGGATTTTCCCCTTTTTTTTTTCCTGGGGATTTTTCCTGGTTTTTTTTCTGATTTTTCTGGGATTTTTCCCATTTTTTCCCGATTTTTTCTGATTTTTTGGCGATCCCAGATAGGGAACATTTTGCCCCTTTATTCCAAATTCTCTGCCTGGGAACCCCCCAAAGTCTGACCCCCTTTATTTGGGATTTTACCCCCATTTTGGAATTTTTTGGGAATTTTTTGGCATTTTTGGCGAGCCCAGATGGGAGATTTTGCCCCTTTATTCTGATTTTTGGGGGGATTTTTAGGTCCCAAGCACCCCTAAGAGACCCCAAATTCTGACCCCTTTTATTGGGGATTTTCCCCATTTTTTTCCCGATTTTTTTGAGATTTTTCCCTTTTTTTCCCCAATTTTTCTGGGATTTTTCCCGATTTTTTTCCGATTTTTCTGGGATTTTTTCCGATTTTTTTTCTGATTTTTTGGGGATTTTTGCCAAATTTTTGGCAGTCCCAGAGTGGGAATTTTTCCCCTTTATTCTGATTTTTTGGGGGGAGTTTTATGTCCCAAGCACCCCTGAAAGACCCCAAATTCTGACCCCATTTATTTGGGATTTTTTGGGATTTTTCCCCAGTTTTGGGATTTTTTGGAAATTTTTTGGCATTTTTGGTGACCCCAGATGGGAGATTTTGCCCCTTTATTCTGATTTTTGGGGGGATTTTTAGGTCTCCAGCACCCCAAAGTCTGACCCCTTTTATTTGGGATTTTCCCCCTTTTTTTTCCGATTTTTCTGGGATTTTCCCTTTTTTTTCCCCCGATTTTTCTGGGATTTTTCCCTTTTTTTTCCGATTTTTCTGGGATTTTTCCCCATTTTTGGGGTAAACTCCCCAATTTTTGGGGTAAATTTCCCAGTTTTGTGTCTATTTTGGGTTTCTCTCCCATTTTTGGGGTCAATTCCCCAATTTTGGGGTAAATTTCCCATTTTTGGGGTAAATTTCCCAATTTTTGTGTCTATTTTGGGTCTCTCTCCCATTTTTGGGGTCAATTTCCCATTTTTGGGGTCTGTTCTGAGTCTCTCTCCCATTTTTGGTTTCTCTCCCATTTTTGGGGTCAATTCCCCAATTTTGGGGTAAATTTTCCCATATTTTGGATTTTTCTCCCATTTTTGGGGTAAATTTCCCATTTTTTGTGTCTATTTTGGGTTTCTTTCCCGTTTTTGGGGTCAATTCCCCAATTTTGGGCTCTTTCCCCGTGATTTTCAGGTCTCTCTCCCATTTTCGGGGTCAATTTTCCCATATTTTGGGTTTCTCTCCCATTTTTGGGCTCTTTCCTCCCAATTTTGGGTCTCTCTCCCAATTTTAGGGTCAATTCCCCATTTTTGGGTTTATTTTGGGTTTCTCTCCCATTTTTTGGGGTGAATTCCCAAGTTTTGGGGTCCATTTTGGTCTCTCTCCCATTTTTGGGGTCAATTCCCCATTTTTGGGTCTCTCTCCCATTTTTGGGGTAAATTTTCCCATATTTTGAGTTTCTCTCCCCGTTTTTGGGGTCAATTCCCCAATTTTGGGGTCAATTCCCCAATTTTGGGGTCAATTCCCCAATTTTGGGGTCAATTTCCCATTTTTGGGTTTATTTTGTGTTTCTCTCCCATTTTTGGGTTTATTTTGGGTTTCTCTCCCGTTTTTGGGGTTCCCCCCCCCAATAAAGTTTTGGTTTCTGCAGCGGCTCCGACTCCTCCTGCTGGGGGGGATTTGGGGATTTTGGGGAATTTTGGGATTTTGGGGATTTTGGGGATTTGGGGAATTTTAGGGAATTTTGGGGAATTTTAGGGAATTTTGGGGAATTTTGGGGGATTTTGGGGGGATTTTGGGGAATTTTGGGGATTTTGGGCAATTTTGGGAATTTGGGGCATTTGGGGCATTTTGGAGATTTTGGGGAATTTTGGGGAATTTTGGGGATTTGGGGGATTTGGGGATTTTGGGGAATTTTGGGAATTTTGGGGGATTTTGGGAAATTTGGGGATTTGGGGGAATTTGGGGAATTTTGGGGGGATTTTGGGGATTTTTTGGGATTTTGGGGATTTTGGGGAATTTTCGGGATTTGGGGATTTGGGGAATTTTGGGAAATTTTGGGGATTTTGGGGGATTTTGGGGAATTTTGGGATTTTGGGGAATTTTGGGGATTTTGGGGATTTTGGGGATTTTGGGGATTTTGGGGAAATTTGGGAATTTGGGGAATTTTGGGGCATTTTGGGATTTTGGGGAATTTTGGGATTTTGGGGATTTTGGAAATTTGGGGAATTTTGGGGCATTTTGGGATTTTGGGGAATTTTGGGAAATTTTGGGGAATTTTAGGGAATTTTGGGGGATTTTGGGGATTTTGGGGAATTTTAGGGAATTTTGGGAATTTAGGGGATTTTTAGGGAATTTTGGGAAATTTTGGGGGATTTTGGGGAATTTTGGGGTTTTTGGGGATTTTGGGGAATTTTCAGGATTTGGGGCATTTTGGGAATTTTGGGGATTTTGGGGAATCTTGGGGATTTTGGGGATTTGGGGGAATTTGGGGGAATTTTGGGATTTTGGGGAATTTTGGGGGAATTTGGGTCCATTTGGGGGTTTTGGGGTGGGGAAACCCCAAAGTTTCGGGGTCTCTGGGGCAATTTTGGGCTCAGTTTGTGGAGTTTGGGTTCAGTTTTTGGGATTTTGGGTTCGTTTTGAAGGATTTGGGTTCATGTTTTGGAGATTTTGGGTCACTTTGAAGCGTTTTCACTTCATTTTTTGGGGGTTCGGGGTCCTTTTGTGGGGTTTGGGTGATTTTGAGGGTTTGGGGCTCATCTTGAGGGGTTTGGCTTCAATCTGGGGGGCACAAACCCCAAAATTTGACTTTTTTTGGGGGAAAAACGCCAAAATTTGGGATTTTCAGAATCTCCTGGGCTGAATTTTGGGGTTTTGGGGGCGATTTTGGGTTCATTTGATGAGATTGGGGGAATTTTGAAGGATTTGGGATTCATTTTGTGGGGTTTGGGTTCATTTTAGGGGATTTTGGTTCATTTTTGGGGTTTT
Organism: Melospiza georgiana; assembly: GCF_028018845.1. Classification (NCBI taxonomy): domain Eukaryota; kingdom Metazoa; phylum Chordata; class Aves; order Passeriformes; family Passerellidae; genus Melospiza; species Melospiza georgiana. Next base: position 180,284 of record NC_080459.1, on the reverse strand, counting down.
GGTTTCATTTTTGGGGGGTTTGGGGTCATTTTGGGGATTTTTTTGTTCATTTTTTGGGATTTTTGGGGTCATTTTCTGGAGTTTTAGGTCATTTTTGGAGGCTTTGGGTTCAATTTTGAAGTTTTGGGTTCATTTTTTGGGGTTTTGGGTTCATTTTCTGGGATTTTTGTTCTTTTTGGGGGTTTTGGTTTCATTTTTGGGGGTTTTGGTTTCATTTTTTGGGGGTTTTGTGTCATTTTTTGGGGTTTGGGTTCATTTTTTGGGGTTTGGGTTCATTTTTTGGGATTTTTTTGCTCATTTTGGGGCCTTTGGTTCATTTTTTTTTGGGTTTTTGGGGTTTTTTAGAGCTTTGGGTTCATTTTGTGGGGTTTGGGTTCATTTTTTTTTGTGTTTTGGGGAATCTTTGGGGTTTGGGGCTCATTCTGTGAGGTTTGGGGTCACTGAATGGGATTTTGGGGAATTTCATGGGATTTTGGGACATTTAATGGGATTTTGGGGTAATTTTTGGGTTTTTGGGTTCATTTTCTGGGATTTTCGTTCATTTTTTGGGGTTTTGGTTTCATATTTCGGGGTTTTGGTTTCATTTTTTGGGGGTTTGGGGTCATTTTGGGATTTTTTTGTTCATTTTTTGGGATTTTTGGGTCATTTTCTGGAGTTCTGGGTCATTTTTGGAGGCTTTGGGTTCAAGTTTGAAGTTTTGGGTTCATTTTTTGGGGTTTTTGGGTTCATTTTTTTGGGTTTTGTTTCATTTTAAAGGGTTTGGGTTCATTTTTTGGGGTTTGGGTTCATTTCTTTTTTTGTGTTTTGTGGAATCTTTGGGGTTTGGGGCTCATTCTGAGAGGTTTGGGGTCACTGAATGGGATTTTGGGGAATTTAATGGGATTTTGGGGTAATTTTTGGGGTTTTGGGTTCATTTTCTGGGTTTTTGGGTTCATTTATGGGATTTTGGTTTCATATTTTGGGGTTTTGGTTTCATTTTGGGGGTTTGGGGTCATTTTGGGGATTTTTTTTGTTCATTTTTTGGGATTTTGGGGTCATTTTCTGGAGTTTTAGGTCATTTTTGGAGGCTTTGGGTTCAATTTTGAAGTTTTGGGTTCATTTTTTGGGGTTTTTGGGTTCATTTTGTGGGATTTGGGTTCATTTTGGAGATTTTTGTTCTTTTGGGGGTTTTGGTTTCATTTTTTGGGGGTTTTGTGTCATTTTAAAGGGTTTGGGTTCATTTTTTGGGGTTTTTGGGTTCATTTTATGGGATTTTCGTTCATTTTTGGGGTTTTGGTTTCATTTTTTGGGGGTTTGGGGTCATTTTCTGGAGTTTTTGGTCATTTTTGGAGGCTTTGGGTTCAATTTTGAAGTTTTGGGTTCATTTTTTGGGATTTGGGTTCATTTTGGGGATTTTTGTTCTTTTTGGGGGTTTTGGTTTCATTTTGGGGGTTTTGTGTCATTTTAAAGGGTTTGGGTTCATTTTCTGGGATTTTGGATTAATTTTGAAGGTTTTGGGTTCATTTTTCAAGGTTTTGGGGTCATTTCTGGGATTTTGATTCATTTCTTTGCCTTTGGGGGGCCGTTCTGGGCTCTCTCGCTGATTTTTGGTGGATTTTTCTCATTTCTGTTCATTTCTAAATAAAATCAAAATTCTTTTCTCAACCCGACCCTGGGAAAAGCAGAAATTTCTTCAATCCCCCCCCAAAATCGCTGATTCTGGCACCCTTTGGGTTTTTCTCAGTTTCAAATCGAATAAAAAAACCCCAAAAAAGTGAAGTGAAAAATCCCCAAAAAGCGGAAAAATCCCCCACAAAAAAAAATTTCACTTCTCTTTTTTTGGGGTTTTTTTTTTGCATTTCTGACGTTTTTCCTGGGAGGTTTTGGGGGCTGAAGTGACACAAAAAGCTCCAAAATCGGCGGAAAAAACCCCAAAAAATCCAAATTTTCCTGGGACAGGAGCACAGGTGAGGGGGGACCCCAAAATTTGGGGTTTGGGGGGCAAAAAAATGGGGAAATTTGGGGAGAAAATCCCAAAATTCGGAGCTGGGAACGCCCCAAAATTCAAATTTTTGGGTAAAAAAATCCCGAAATTGGGGCTGGGAACTGGGGGAGCCCCAAAATTTGGGGTTTGGGATTGGGGAACCCCAAAATTTGGATTTTTAGAGAGGGAAAACCGCAAAATTTGGGGATTTGGAGCCCCCAAAAGAAAAGGGAATTTTGGGAGGGAAAACCCCCAAATTTTTATCAAAAAATGCCCCAAAATTCGGATTTTTGGGGGTAAAAAATCCCAAATTTTGGGCTGGGAATTGCGGGAGCCCCAAAATTTGGGGGTTTGGGATTGGGGAACCCCAAAATTTTTGGTTTTAGAGAAGGAAAACCCCAAAATTTGGTTATTGGAGCCCCAAAATTGTGAATTTTGGGAGGGAAACCCCAAAATTTTTATCTAAAAATGCCCCAAAATTCGGATTTTTTGGGGTAAAAAATCCCAAAATTTGGGCCGGGAATGGCGGGAGCCCCAAAATTTGGGGGTTTGGGATTGGGGAACCCCAAAATTTGGATTTTTAGAGAGGGAAAACCCCAAAATTTCGATTTTTGGAGCCCCAAAAATGGGAATTTTGTGAGGGAAAACCCCAAAATTTTTATCTGAAAATGCCCCAAAATTCAAATTTTTGGGTAAAAAATCCCAAAATTGGGGCTGGGAATTGGGGGAGCCCCAAAATTTGGGGGTTTGGGATTGGAGAACCCCAAAATTTGGATTTTTAGAGAGGGAAAACCCCAAAATTTCGATTTTTGGAGCCCCAAAAATGGGAATTTTGGGAGGGAAAACCCCCAAATTTTTATCTAAAAATGCCCCAAAATTCGAAGTTTTTTGGGTAAAAAATCTCAAATTTTGGACTGGGAATTGCGGGAGCCCCAAAATTTGGGCTTTGGGACCCCCGGAATTGGGGATTTGGGGTTCGGGGTTGGATTTTTGAGGAAATTTCTGGAATTTTCCGCAGCCCCGGAGCGATGGCGCCGCCGCAGGTACGGCCGGGGGGGAGGGGGAATAAAATTGGGAATTATTTTAAATTTCTGTCCAAAAATCACAATTTTCAATTTTTAATTTTGATTTTTTAATTTTGCTTTTGAAGGTTTTAATAATATATTTTATATTATTTATATATATAAAATTATATAATAAAATAATATATAATATTATGTTATAATATAATATATATTAAATTTTTAGCATGGATTTTAAAAATGAAAAGTAAAAACATTTAAACGTAGAAAATATCTATATTGTATTATATTGTATTATATTATATTGTATTATATTATATTATATTATATTATATTATATTATATTATATTATATTATATTATATTATATTATATTATATTATATTATATTATATTATATTATATTATATTATATTATATATATTTTCTACGTTTAAATGTTTTTACTTTTCATTTTTAAAATCCATGCTAAAAATTTAATATATATTATATTATAATACATATTAGATATTATATTATATAATTATATATATATATAATTTAATATATAATAAAATATAATATTATATATTATATATTATATTTTATATATATTATATAATATATATATATTATATAATATATATTATATTATATATATTATATATTATATTTAATATATAATATTATATATAATATAACATAATATAATATAATATAATATAATATAATATAATATAATATAATATAATAATTTTTTTTTCTACGTTTAAATGTTTTTAGTTTTCATTTTTAAAATCCATGCTAAAATTTGAATATATATTATATTATAATACATATTACATATTATTATATTATATAATTATATATATATATAATTTAATATATAATGTAATATAATATAATATAATATAATATATTATATATTATATATCATATATTATATATTATATAATATATATTATATTTTATATATTATATTATATATATTTAATATATAATATAATATAATATAATATAATATAATATAATATAATATAATATAATATAATATAATATAATATAATATAATATAATATAATATAATATAACATAATATAATATAATATAACATAACATAATATAATATAATATATTTTTTTTTCTACGTTTAAATGGTTTTAGTTTTCATTTTTAAAATCCATGCTAAAAATTTAATATATATTATATTATAATATATATTATATATTATTATATTACATAATTTTATATATATATAATTTAATATATAATATAATATAATATAATATAATATAATATAATATAATATAATATAATATAATATAATATAATATAATATAATATAATATAATATAATATAATATAATATAATATAATATTTTTTTTTCTACGTTTAAATGGTTTTAGTTTTCATTTTTAAAATCCATGCTAAAAATTTAATATACATTATATTATAATATATATTATATATTATTATATTACATAATTTTATATATATAATTTAATATATAATATAATATAATATTATATATTATATATTATATTTTATATATATATTATATAATATATATATTTAATATATATTATAATAGAATAGAATAGAATAGAATAGAATATAAAGTAATGTAATGTAATGTAATGTAATATAATATAATATAATATAATATAATATAATATAATATAATATAATATAATATAGATATTTTCTACGTTTAAATGTTTTTAGTTTTCATTTTTAAAATCCATGCTAAAAATTGAATATATATTATATTTGAAATGTTTAATTATTTATTTTGAAAATTTTATTTTGAAATTTTATTTTAAAATTTCACTTTTCGTTTTAGAAATTAGTTACATTTTAATTTTTAATTTTTAAAATTTCTTAAAATTTCCAATGTTTTCATTTTTACCTTGAATTTTTCAAAATCTTAATATTTTCTTTATTTTAAAATTAATTTTTTTTTTTTTAATAAGGGGAGGAACGGGATAAAATCCCAAATCCAGACCTGGGGGGGCTTTGGGACAATTTGGGGTTCAGTCCCAAAAGGGAATTTTGGGGTCGGATTTGGGACAATTTGGGATGTCAGCCCCAAAAGGAGAATTTGGGGTCGGATTTGGGACAATTTGGGGGTTCAGCCCCAAAAGGGATTTTGGGGTTGGATTTGGGACAATTTGGGGGTTCAGCCCCAAAATGGAATTTTGGTGTCAATTTTTGGCCAATTTGGGGTTTCAGCCCCAAAAGGAAAATCTGGGGTCGATTTTGTTTCCAATCCGAGGTTTCATCCCAAAAAGGGAATTTTGGGGTCGATTTTGGTCCCATTGGGGGATTCAGCCCCAAATGGGAATTTTGGGCCAATTTGGGGTTTTCAGCCCCAAAAGGAGAATTTGGGGTTGGATTTGGGTCAATCCGGGGTTTCAGCCCCAAAGGGGAATTTGGGGTCAGTTTTGGGTCAATCCGGGGTTTCAGCCCCAAAAGGGAATTTGGGGTCGGGTTGGACCAATCAGGGCTTCGGTCCCAAAAGGGAATTTTGGGGTTGGATTTGGGTCAATTTGGGGTTTCAGCCCCAAAAGGGAATTTGGGGTCAGATTTGGGTCAATCTGGGGGTTCAGCCCCAAAAGGGAATTTGGGGAATTTGGGGTTCAGCCCCAAAAGGGAATTTGGGCCAATTTGGGGTTTTCAGCCCCAAATGGGAATTTGGGGTTGGATTTGGGTCAATTTGGGGTTTCAGCCCCAAAGGGGAATTTGGGGTCGGGTTGGACCAATCAGGGCTTCGGTCCCAAAAGGGAATTTTGGGGTCGATTTTGGTCCCATTGGGGGATTCGGCCCCAAAAGGGAATTTTGGGCCAATTTGGGGTTTTCAGCCCCAAAAGGAGAATTTGGGGTTGGATTTGGGCCAAACCGGGGTTTCAGCCCCAAAGGGGAATTTGGGGTCGGGTTGGACCAATCAGGGCTTCGGTCCCAAAAGGGAATTTTGGGGTTGGATTTGGGACAATTTGGGGTTTGGTCCCAAAAGGGAATTTGGGAAAATTTGGGGGCTTCAGCCCCAAATGGGAATTTGGGGAATTTGGGGTTTCAGCCCCAAAAGGGAAATTTGGGGTCGGATTTGGGACAATTTGGGGTTTGGTCCCAAAAGGGAATTTGGGACAATTTGGGGGGTTCAGCCCCAAATGGGAATTTGGGGAATTTGGGGTTCAGTCCCAAAAGGAAATTTGGGGTCGGGTTTGGGTCTGTTGGGGAATTTGGGGTTTCAGCCCCAAAAGGGAATTTGGGGAATTTGGGGTTTGGTCCCAAAAGGGAATTTGGGACAATTTGGGGGCTTCAGCCCCAAAAGGGAAATTTGGGGTCGATTTTGGGCTATTTGGGGTTTCAGCCCCAAAAGGGAATTTGGGGAATTTGGGGTTTCAGCCCCAAAGGGAATTTTGGGGTCGGGTTTGGGGTTTGGGGTGACGGCCCTGGGTCCCCCCCAGCTCCCGGTGCTGCTGCTGCTGCTGCTGTTCGGAGCAGGAATTCCAGGAATTCCGGGAAATTTGGGAATTCTGGGAGTTTCGGGATTTTCGGGGATTGCGGCGGCGCCGGCCCCGGGCAGGAACCGCGAGGAGATCCCAGGTGAGCGCTGGGCTGGAGCCCGGACCAGTATGGACCAGTATGGACCAGTATGGACCAGTATGGACCAGCCCATCCCAGTCCATCCCAGTCCATCCCAGTCCATCCCAGTCTATCCCAGTCCATCCCAGTCCATTTCAATCCCATCCCAGTCCGTCCCAGTCCGTCCCAGTCCATCCCAGTTTATCCCAGTCCCCCCCACTCCCCCCCACTCCCTCCCAGTCCATCCCAGTCAATCCCAGTCTGTCCCAGTCCATCCCAATCCCCTCCCAGTCCCTCCCAGTCAATCCCAGTCCGTCCCAGTCCATCCCAGTCTATCCCAGTCCCTCCCAGTCCATCCCAGTCTGTCCCAGTCCATCCCAATCCCCTCCCAGTCCCTCCCAGTCAATCCCAGTCCGTCCCAGTCCATCCCAGTCCATCCCAGTCCCTCCCAGTCCATCCCAGTCTGTCCCAGTCCATCCCAATCCCCTCCCAATCCCCTCCCAGTCCCTCCCACTCCATCTCAATCTCCTCCCACTCCATCCCAGTAAATCCCAGTCTGTCCCAGTCCATCCCAATCCCCTCCCAGTCAATCCCAGTCTGTCCCAGTCCATCCCAGTCCATCCCAGTTTATCCCAGTCCATCCCAGCCAATCCCAGTCTGTCCCAGTCCATCCCAGTCCCTTCCACTCCATTCCAGCTCTCTCCCAGTCCATCCCAGTCCATCCCAGTCCATCCCAATCCCCTCCCAGTCAATCCCAGTCCATCCCAGTCCCTCCCAGTTTATCCCAGTCCCTCCCAGTCCCTCCCAGTTTATCCCAGTCCCTCCCAGTCCATCCCAGTTTATCCCAGTCCATCCCAGTCCATCCCAATCCCCTCCCAGTCCGTCCCACTCCATCCCAATCCCCTCCCAGTCCATCCCAGTCCATCCCAGTAAATCCCAGTCCATCCCAATCCCTTCCCAGTCCATCCCAGTCCATCCCACTCCCTCCCAGTCCCTCCCAGTCCATCCCAGTCCATCCCACTCCCCTCCCAGTCAATCCCAATCCCCTCGCAGTCCATCCCAGTCCCTCCCAGTCAATCCCAGTCCGTCCCAGTCCATCCCAGTCCATCCCAATCCCCTCCCAATCCATCCCAGTCCATCCCACTCCCCTCCCAGTCAATCCCAATCCCCTCCCAGTCCATCCCAATCCCCTCCCAGTCCATCCCAGTCCATCCCAATGCCCTCCCAGTCCCTCCCAATCCCTCCCAGTCCATCCCAGTCCCTCCCCCTCCGTTCCAGCTCCCTCCCGGCGCCGCCCTCGCTCCGTGGCCGCCTCCCCGTGGCTCCGCTGGGCTCCGTTCCGCGGCTCCGTCCCCGCCGACGCCGTGTCCAGCCCCGAGCCCGTCTCGGGCCGCGCCGCCTTCGTGTGCTCCACGCGCGCCCACGGCTGCAACGTCGGCTCCTTCGAGCCCGCCCGCGGCGCCTTCTGCTCCTACCCCTGGGACGAGCGGGAGCTGCGCAGCGCCGACTTCCAGCTGCTGCTCAACCCCGGCGGCTTCGAGGCGCTGCGCTGGGTGGACGATTCCTTCGGCGGGACGCCGCCGGGAGCCGTCGAGGGCTGTCCGCTGACCGACGTGTTCGTGGGCCGCAGCCCCCAGGGGCTGGGCAAGGTGTCCAAGGAGCAGCAGGCGCTCTTCGTGCCCGTGGAGGGCGAGGAGCTGTGGTACAAGTGGTACCAGGTGCTGGCCGTGCGCCAGGATGCCGTGGGCATCTCCATCGCCGACGTGTCCTACAACGGCAGCGCCGCGCTGGAGAGCGCCGAGGATGAGGAGCTGGCCGAGGTGCTGGCCAGGAACGAGGGCTGCCAGGCGGCCTCCAAGGTTGTTGCCCGATGGATGGATGGCACAAAACTCGGATAAGTTTTGGGGGTGCTTTATTAAGGGCCCGGGGAGCTGGGGGACTCACGTCCCAAAGTCCGAGCCCCCAAATTCACGTATGGGTGCTTCCCTCTTATACATGCGATTCACAACACAGTCTCCAAGACACAGTTCCCCATTCCCCTTGCGTGGTCACAGACCCCGTGTGAGACATTCCTTGGTTCACAAACAAGATCATTAATCCTCTGCTTATCTTATTCTAAGAGCATTGTATGCTGCCTCTAGACAGGTTAGCATTCTTGCTTTCCTGCACTAGTTTAATTATTTATTAAATCCCTAAGAAATCATTAATCCTCTGCTTATCTTATTCTAAGAGCATCGTATGCTGCCTCCAGACAGGTTAGCATTCTTATTTCCTGCACTAGTTTAATTATTTATTAAATCCCTAAGACTACCTGCTAGGTAACACACAAAACCCAACACACTTTCAACGGCTACAAAACTACTTTTTAACAAACCAGTTCGCACACAACTCACTATAATTAAACATTTTGCTAAATTTCATTTCTTTTCCAACAAGGTGGTGACCATGGAGGAGGCCACCGAGGCGGAGCGGGGCTGGAGCGCGGCGCTGCCGGCGCTGGCGGCCGCCCGCGGGGTTCTCCGCGCGCCCCCGATAATCCTGACGGAGCCGCGCGGGTGGGACGTGGGCAACGCCACCGCCGTGCCGTGGGTCGGCGGCGCCGCCGTCACCGAGTTCGTGTCGCGGGCGCACCGCGCGCGGCAGGAGATCCCGGCGCGCTCCGAGTGCTCCGTGCTGCTCCGGGGGCTCCGGCGGCGCCTCCGGGTCCCGTTCCGGGCGCGGCTGACGCGGGAGTTCCGCTCGGGGCCCCCGCACCGCGTGGACGTCGCGGGGACGGCGTGGAGCGCCGGCGTCACCGGGGCCCGCGTGGAGCTGGGGAGGTGCCGGCGCATCGCCGGGCTGCCGCCGTGCCCCGGAAATTGAATCCACACATTTGTGCTCTTCGCCCCAAAATTGGTGAATCCTCAAAATCGTGGTCTTAGCCCCAAAATTGGTGAATCCCCAAAATTGTGGTCTTAACCCCCCAAAAAAAATTGTGGTGAATCCCCAAAATTGGTGAATCCTCAAAATTGTGGTTTTAGCCCCAAAAATTGAATCCCCAAAATTGTGGTCTTAGCCCCAAAATTGGTGAATCCCCAAAATCGTGGTCTTAGCCCCAAAAAAAATTTGTGGTGAATCCCCAAAATTGTGGTCTTAGCCCCAAAAGTTGAATCCCCAAAATTGTGGTCTTAGCCCCCAAAAAAAAATTTGTGGTGAATCCCCAAAATTGTGGTCTTAGACCCAAAATTGGTGAATCCCCAAAATTGTGGTCTTAGCCCCAAAAAAAATTTGTGGTGAATCCCCAAAATTGGTGAATCCCCAAAATTGTGGTCTTAGCCCCCCAAAAAAATTTGTGGTGAATCCCCAAAATTGTGGTCTTAGCCCCAAAATTGGTGAATCCCCAAAATTGTGGTCTTAGCCCCCCCAAAAATTTGTGGTGAATCCCCAAAATTGTGGTCTTAGCCCCAAAATTGGTGAATCCCCAAATTTGTGGTCTTAGCCCTCAAAAAAAATTTGTGGTGAATCCCCAAAATTGTGATCTTAGCCCCAAAAATGAAATCCCCAAAATTGTGATCTTAGCCCCAAAATTGTGGTTTTAGCCCCAAAAATTGAATCCCCAAATTTGTGGTCTTAGCCCCCCAAAAAAATTTGTGGTGAATCCCCAAAATTGGTGAATCCCCAAAATCGTGGTCTTAGCCCCCCAAAAAAATTTGTGGTGAATCCCCAAAATTGTGGTCTTAGACCCAAAATTGGTGAATCCCCAAAATTGTGGTCTTAGCCGCCAAAAAATTTTGTGGTGAATCCCCAAAATTGTGGTCTTAGCCCCAAAATTGGTGAATCCCCAAAATTGTGGTCTCAGCCCCAAAATTGGTGAATCCCCAAAATTGTGGTCTTAGCACCAAAAAAAATTTGTGGTGAATCTCCAAAATTGTGGTCTTAGCCCCAAAATTGGTGAATCCCCAAAATTGTGATCTTAGCCCCAAAAACTGAATCCCCAAAATTGTGGTCTTAGCCCCCCAAAAAAATTTGTCGTGAATCCCCAAAATTGTGGTCTTAGCCCCAAAATTGGTGAATCCCCAAAATTGTGGTCTTAGCACCAAAAATTGAATCCCCAAAATTGTGGTCTTAGCCCCCAAAAAAATTTGTGGTGAATCCCCAAAATTGTGGTCTTAGCCCCAAAATTGGTGAATCCCCAAAATTGTGGTCTTAGCCCCCCAAAAAAATTTGTGGTGAATCCCCAAAATTGTGGTCTTAGCCCCAAAAGAATTTGTGGTGGATCCCCAAAATTGTGGTCTTAGCCCCAAAATTGTGGTTTTAGCCCCAAAAATTGAATCCCCAAAATTGTGGTCTTAGCCCCCCAAAAAATTTGTGGTGAATCCCCAAAATTGGTGAATCCCCAAAATTGTGGTCTTAGCCCAAAAAAAAATTTGTGGTGAATCCCCAAAATTGTGGTCTTAGACCCAAAATTGGTGAATCCCCAAAATTGTGGTCTTAGCCCCCAAAAAAATTTGTGGTGAATCCCCAAAACTGTGGTCTTAGCCCCCAAAATTGGTGAATCCCCAAAATTGTGGTTTTAGCCCCAAAAATTGAATCCCCAAAATTGTGGTCTTAGCCCCCCAAAAAATTTGTGGTGAATCCCCAAAATTGGTGAATCCCTAAAACTGTGGTCTTAGCCCCAAAAAAAAATTTGTGGTGAATCCCCAAAATTGTGGTCTTAGCCCCCAAAATATTTGTGGTGAATCCACAAAATTGGTGAATCCCCAAAATGGTGGTCTTAGCCCCGCCCCAAAATTTGTGGTGAATCCCCAAAATTGTGGTCTTAGCCCCAAAATTGTGGTCTTAGCCCCAAAATTGGTGAATCCCCAAAATTGTGGTCTTAGCCCCAAAAATTGAATCCCCAAAATTGTGGTTTTAGCCCTCAAAAAAAATTTGTGGTGAATCTCCAAAATTGTGGTCTTAGCCCCAAAAATTAAATCCCCAAAATTGTGGTCTTAGCCCCCCAAAAAAATTTGTGGTGAATCCCCAAAATTGTGGTCTTAGCCCCAAAATTGTGGTTTTAGCCCCAAAAATTGAATCCCCAAAATTGTGGTCTTAGCCCCCCAAAAAATTTGTGGTGAATCCCTAAAATTGTGGTCTTAGCCCCAAAAAAAAAAAATTGTGGTGAATCCCCAAAATTGTGGTCTTAGCCCCAAAATTGTGGTTTTAGCCCCAAAAATTAAATCCCCAAAATTGTGCTCTTAGCCCCCCAAAAAAATTTGTGGTGAATCCCCAAAATTGTGGTCTTAGCCCCCAAAATTGGTGAATCCCCAAAATTGTGGTCTTAGCCCCAAAAATTGAATCCCCAAAATTGTGGTCTTAGCCCCAAAATGGGTGAATCCCCAAAATTGTGGTCTTAGCCCCAAAAACAACACCCCCGAATCCCCAGGAGTGCTTGGCTCCGACGTGGGGGTTCGGAGTTTTGTGGAATAAAGCGACCCCAGAGTGCAGGAAAATGGTTCTGGTGAAATGTCGTTTGTTGTTCCCAAAAATCCGGCAGGGAACTGGGAGTGAACCCCTGAAATTCTGGTTTGATCCCAAAAAAAAACTCCACAAATCCATGGGATAACTCGGCTTCAGCGCCCGAATCGAGGAACCGTGGAGGCACCAGGTGATGGTTGTGTCACCAGCCATGGTCCCACCAGGGGATGGTTGTGTCACCAGCCATGGTCCCACCAGGTGATGGTTGTGTCACCAGCCATGGTCCCACCAGGTGATGGTTGTGTCACCAGCCATGGTCCCACCAGGTGATGGTTGTGTCACCAGCCATGGTCCCACCAGGTGATGGTTGTGTCAATGGCCATGGTCCCACCAGGTGATGGTTGTGTCACCAGCCATGGTCCCACCAGGTGATGGTTGTGTCACTGGCCATGGTCCCACCACGAGATGGTTGTGTCACCAGCCATGGTCCCACCAGGTGATTGTTGTGTCACCAGCCATGGTCCCATCAGGTGATGGTTGTGTCACCGGGCATGGTCCCACCACGAGATGGTTGTGTCACCGGGCATGGTCCCACCAGGTGATGGTTGTGTCACCGGCCATGGTCCCACCAGGTGATGGTTGTGTCACCAGCCATGGTCCCACCAGGTGATGGTTGTGTCAATGGCCATGGTCCCACCAGGTGATGGTTGTGTCACTGGCCATGGTCCCACCAGGTGATGGTCCTGTCAATGGCCATGGTCCCACCAGGTGATGGTTGTGTCACCGGCCATGGTCCCAGCAGGTGATGGTCCTGTCAATGGCCATGGTCCCACCAGGTGATGGTTGTGTCACCAGCCATGGTCCCACCAGGGGATGGTTGTGTCACCGGCCATGGTCCCACCAGGGGATGGTTGTGTCACCAGCCACGGTCCCACCAGGTGATGGTTGTGTCACCGGCCATGGTCCCACCAGGTGATGGTTGTGTCACCGGCCATGGTCCCACCAGGTGATGGTTGTGTCAATATCCATGGTCCCACCAGGTGATGGTTGTGTCACCAGCCATGGTCCCACCAGGAGATGGTTGTGTCAATATCCATGGTCCCACCAGGTGATGGTTGTGTCACTGCCCACGGTCCCACCAGGTGATGGTTGTGTCACCGGCCATGGTCCCACCAGGTGATGGTTGTGTCACCGGCCATGGTCCCACCAGGTGATGGTTGTGTCACCAGCCATGGTCCCACCAGCTCTGCTGGCTCACAGGGAGCGCAGAACAGGAGCGTGGAGCCACCAGGGGATGGGAGACACCAAACCCCAGCTCAGGTCCATCCTCATCCATGTCTGAGCCACCTCAGGGCAGTCCTGAGGCCACCGGCTCCTGGGGGACATCAACCCAACCAAGGTGGACATCTGGGAGATGGGGTGGGATCATGGAGACACCAGGGCATGGGGGTGCCAATGGTCATGGTCCCACCACCCATTGGGATATCTGTGAGCAGAGAATGGGATCATGAGGTCACCAGGGCATGGGGGACATCCCACCACCCATGGTGGAACTCTGAATGGGATCATGGAGCCACCAGGGCATGGGGGTGTCCTGGCAGCGCTTTTGGACCTCTGGGAGCAGAGAACGGGATCATGGAGCCATCAGGTCATGGAGGTGTCAATGGTCATGGTCCCACCACCCAATCTGGATGTCTGTGAGCAGAGAATGGGATTGTGGAGCCACCAGGTCATGGGGAACATCCCATCACTCCTGTATCCAAACCCGGGGGTCCCCAGATCCCCCCTCACCCCAATATCCAATCCCGGGGGTCCCCAGCCCCCCTTTCCCCCCAATATCCAATCCCGGGGGTCCCCAGATCCCCCTCACCCCAATATCCAAACCCGGGGGTCCCCAGATCCCCCTCACCCCAATATCCAATCCCGGGGCTCCCCAGATCCCCCTCACCCCAATATCCAATCCCGGGGCTCCCCAGATCCCCCCTCACCCCAATATCCAATCCCGGGGGTCCCCACCCCCTCACCCCAATATCCAATCCCGGGGGTCCCCACCCCCCTCACCCCAATATCCAATCCCGGGGGTCCCCAGCCCCTCTTTCCCCCCAATATCCAATCCCGGGGGTCCCCAGATCCCCCCTCACCCCAATATCCAATCCCGGGGGTCCCCAGATCCCCCCTCACCCCCCAATATCCAATCCCGGGAGTCCCCAGATCCCCCCGAACCCCAATATCCAATCCCGGGGGTCCCCAGATCCCCCCTCACCCCAATATCCAATCCCGGGGGTCCCGGGGGGTCCCGAGGATCCCCAATTTCTCCCCCCTCCCCAAATTCTCCCCCCCGAGACCCGCCGTACGTGAGGGAGGCGGCGAGGCTCCGCCCCTCATTGGGTGAGGGAGCTGTCAATTACGGTGAGGCCCCGCCCACAAGGCGGGGTGGGGGCGGGAGCCCTGGGGCCAGATTGACAGCACGAGCAGCCAATAGCAAAACGGGATGAGGGGAAAGAGGCGGGACAAGGGCGGGAGGGCTCGCCCCAACACGGCATGGCCGTGGGGAATGATTGACAGCACCGACAGCCAATAGAAGCGCAAGAAGGGCGAGGAGGCGGGGCCTGAGGGAGAGGCTCAAAAATTGGGTTTTTTTCAGGAAAATCGGTGAAAATATTTTCTTTTTCCTGAAAACTGATGAAAATTGGGTTTTATCCAGAAGAATTTGGTGCAAATTGGGGTTTTTTTTGTCAGGCAAATCAGTGAAAATTGAGGGTTTTTTTTCTCGGAAAATTGGTAAAAACTGGGGGTTTTTTTCCAGGAAATTCAGTAAATTTTTTTCAGAAAAATCGGTAAAAATTGGGGGTTTTTTAATCCAGGAAAATAGGTGAAAATTAGGATTGTTGTCCCAGAAAAATTGGTGAATTTTTTCCTCAGGAAAATTAGTGAAAATTGTCTTTTATGCAGGAAAATCATAAACCCCAAAAATTTGTGGTTTTTTTCCAGAAAAAATGGTAGAATTTTTTTTCCCCACGAAAATCGGTGAAAATTGAGATTTTTCTCCAAAATAATCAGTGAAAATTGGGGTTTTTTTCTCTAGAAAATTTTTGAAAATTGTTTTTTGGGGTTTTTTCAGGAAAATTGGTGAAAATTGCATTATTTTCCCAGGCAAATCGGTGAAAACTAGGATTTTTTTCCAGAAAAATTGCTGAAAAATTGGGTTTTTTCCAGGAAAATCAGTGAAAAACTTTTCTTTTCTGTGAAAATTGGTGAAAATTGGGACTTTTTTCATGAAAATCGGTGAAATTTCCTTTTTTCCTTTTCCTTTTCTTTTTCTTTCCCCCTCTTTAACCATTTTTCCTTTTCCCTTCTTTTTTCCCATTTGTCCTTTTTTTTCTTTTTTTTTTTCTTTTTTTTTTTTAGTTTTTATTCCTGATTTATTTCACTCCCGTTCCAGGCGCCGCTCCCGGTCCCGGCGGTTCAGGGCGGCCCCGGGAACGACCCCGGGAGAGGCTCTGGTACCGGGAGCGGCTCCAGCACCGGGAGCGGCTCCGGCACCGGCACCGGGAGCGGCTTCGAGAGAGGCTCCTGCACCGGGAACGACCCCGGGAGAGGCTCTGGTACCGGCACCGGGAGCGGCTCCAGCACCGGCACCGGGAGCGGCACCGAGAGCGGCTCCAGCACCGGGAGCGGCACCAGGAGCGGCTCCGGGAGCGGCTCCGGGAGCGGCTCCGGTACCGGCACCGGGATCGGCTCCGACACCGGCACCGGGAGCGGCACCGAGAGCGGCTCCGGCACCGGCTCCGGGAGTGGCACCGAGAGAGGCTCCTGCACCGGGATCGACCCCGGGAGTGGCTCCGGCACCGGGAGCGGCTCCGGTACCGGGATCAACCCCGGGAGAGGCACCGGGAGCGGCTCCGGTACCGGCACCGGGATCGGCTCCGACACCGGCACCGGGAGCGGCTCTGGGAGCGGCACCGGGATCAACCCCGAGAGCGGCTCCGGCACCGGCACCGGAAGCGGCGCTGAGAGCGGCTCCGGGATCGACCCCGGGAGCGGCTCCGGCACCGGCACTGGGAGCGACTCCGGCTCCGGGATCGACCCCGGGAGCGGCACCGAGAGCGGCTCCAGCACCGAGAGCGGCTCCGGTACCGGCACCGGGCGGATCCGGAGCGCCCCCTCCTCCCCTCGGGACACGAACGGGAAAAACTTTCCCGGGGAAATCCCGGCCAGCGGATCCCGGTGTCCCGGGGGATCCCGCCGGGAATTCCCGGTCAGAGGATCCCGGTGCCCCGGGGGATCCCGGAGCGAGATCCCGGCCAGGAGCTGCCTCCGCTCCGCGTCGTAGAATTCCAGCCGCGCCTTCTCCCGGTCCAGGAGCACCCCGAGCACCGAGAGATGCCCGGGATCGTTGGGGAGCACCGAGAGATCCCGGGAATGCTCAGAGAGCACCGAGAGATGCCCGGGATCGTTGGGGAGCGCCGAGAGATCACCGGGACGGTTCCCGAGCACCGAGAGATCCCGGGAATGCTCAGAGAACCCCGAGAGATCCCGGAACACCGAGAGGTTCCCGGGATGATTCCCGAAAACTGAGAGATCCCCGGTGAGCACCGAGAGATCCCGGGGATGATTCCCGAGATCCCGGGGGTGATTCCCGAGATCCCGGGGATGACTCCCGAGATCCCGGGGATGATTGCCGAGGTCCCGGGGATGATTCCCGAGATCCCGGGGATGATTGCCGAGATCCCGGGGATGATTCCCGAGATCCCGGGGATGATTCCCGAGGTCCCGGGGATGATTCCCAAGGTCCAGGGGATGATTCCCGAGATCCCGGGTGAGCACCGAGAGATCCCGGGGATGATTGCCGAGATCCTGGGGATGATTCCCGAGATCCCCGGGATGACTCCCGAGATCCTGGGGATGATTCCCGAGATCCCCGGAATGATTCCCGAGATCCTGGGGATGATTCCCGAGATCCCCGGGATGACTCCCGAGATCCCGGGGATGATTGCCGAGATCCCGGGGATGATTCCCGAGATCCCGGGGATGATTCCCGAGATCCCGGGGGTGATTCCCAAGGTACCGGGGGTGATTCCCGAGAGCGCAGCTGGCGGAGAAGAGGCGGCCCTGGGACGCGCAGAGAGCCCAGAGCCACGGGGGCTCCCGGGAGTTTTGGGGCTCCCGGGGCTCCCGGAGCACGCCCAGGGCCCAGCCCCGCTCCCGGCCCAGCTCCACCTCCCAGTAGGCGCTCCCGGCTCCCAGCGCGTCCCGCGCCACCAGCGCCGCCCGCGGGAGCGGAGCCCGCGCGTCCCCGAGGGGCAGCAGCCGCGGCTCGGCACCCAGCGCCACCGGAGCTGCGGGGACATTCCCGGGAGAGGGGATTCGCAGGAGCCCCGAATCCCCAAAATCACAGAAACCCCAATCCCGGAATCCCCAAATCCTCAAATCCCAGAAACCCCAAATCCTGGAATCCCAGAATCTCCAAATCCCAGAAACCCCAAATCCCCCAATCCCGGAATCCCAGAATCCCCAAATCCCAGAAACCCCAAATCCCCCAATCCCGGAATCCCAGAATCCCCAAATCCCAGAAACCCTGAATCCCCAAATTCCAGAATCCCCAAATCCCCAAATCCCAGAAACCCTGAATCCCCCAATCCTGTAATCCCTGAATCCCCAAATCTCCAAATCCCAGAAACCCTGAATCCCCAAATCCTGGAATCCCCAAATCCCCAAATCACAGAAACCCTGAATCCCCAAATTCCGGAATCTCCAAATCCTCAAATCCCAGAAACCCTGAATCCCCAAATCCCGGAATCCCAGAATCCCCAAATCCCAGAAACCCTGAATCCCCAAATCCTGAATTTCCCAAATCCCCAAATCCCAGAAACCCTGAATCCCCAAATTCTGTAATCCCAGAATCCCCAAATCCTCAAATCCCAGAATCCCCAAATCCCAGAAACCCTGAATCCCCAAATTCCAGAATCCCCAAATCCCCAAATTCCAGAATCCCCAAATCCCCAAATTCCGGAATCCCAGAATCCCCAAATCCTCAAATCCCAGAAACCCTGAATCCCCAAATCCCGGAATCCCAGAATCCCCAAATCACAGAATCCCAGAATCCCCAAATCACAGAAGCCCTGAATCCCCAAATCCCCAAATCCCAGAATCCCCAAATCCTCAAATCCCAGAAACCCTGAATCCCCAAATCCCCAAATCCCAGAATCCCCAAATCCCCAAATCCCAGGAGCCCTGAATCCCCAAATCCTGTAATCCCAGAATCCCCAAATCTCCAAATCACAGAAACCTCGAATTCTGGAATATCAGAATCCCAAATTCCAGAATCCCAGAATACCCAAATCCTCAAATCACAGAAACCCCAGAAACCCCAAATTCCACAAACCCTGAACCCCCAAATTCCTGAATCCCTGAATCCCCAAATTACCAAATCCCTGAATTCCCCAAATCCCCAAATTCCTGAATCCCTGAGTCCCTGAATCCCCAAATCCCTGACCCCCCAAATCCCCGAACCCCCAAATTCCTGAAATCCCAAATTCCTGAACCCCCAAATCCCCAAATCCCCAAATTCCTGAACCCCCAAATCCCCAAATTCCTGAACCCCCAAATCCCCGAATTCCCAAATTCCTGAGCGCCCAAATCCCCGAATTCCCAAATTCCTGAACCCCCAAATCCCCGAATCCCCAAATCCCTGAATCCCCAAATCCCCGAATTCCCAAATTCCTGAACTCTTGAATCCTCAAATCCCCAATCCTGGAATCCCCAAACCCCCAAATCCCCGAATCCCCAAATTCCTGAATCCCCAAATCCCCGAATCCCCAAATCCTCCAATCCCCGAATCCGCAAAATCCCAAATCCCGAATCCCCAAATTCATGAACCCCTGCACCCCCAAATCCCCCAAATTCCTGAATCCCTGGATCTCCAAATCTCCAAATCCTGGAATCCCCGAATTCCCAAATTCCTGACCCCCCAAATCCCCGAATCCCCAAATCCCTGACCCCCCAAATCCCCAAATCCCCAAATCCCTGAATCCCCAAATCCCCGAATTCCCGAATTTCCCACTCACCCGCGTGGCTCCGCGCTTCCCAGAAATCTGCGAGGAGAAGGAAAAAAATGGGAATTGTGATTTTCATGGAGGAATTCCGATTTTTCCGGGGGAATTCCATCCTTTTCTCCCCCAGAATTCCCAATTAATTTCCCCCAAATCCCAGGAATTTGGGCATTCCTGAGGTTTTCCCGGGAATTTGGGCATTCCCGAGGTTTTCCCAGGAATTTGATTTTCCCGGGAATTTGGGCATTCCTGGGAATTTGGGGATTCAGGAATTCAGGGATTTGGGGATTTGAGGTTTCTGGGATTCGGGGATTCAGAAATTTGGGATTTTAGGAATTTGGGAATTTGGGGATTCAGGAATTTTTGGATTTGGGGGTTCAGGGATTCAGGGATTCAGAAATTTGGGATTTTAGGAATTTGGGAATTTGGGGATTCAATAATTTTTGGATTTGGGGGTTCAGGAATTTGGGGATTTGGGGATTTGGGGATTTGAGGTTTCAGGGATTCAGGGATTCAGAAATTTGGGATTTTAGGAATTTGGGATTTGAGGAATTCGGGAATTTGAGGATTCAGGAATTTGAGGATTCGGGGATGGGGAAATTCAGGGATTCAGGAATTTGGGATTTCAGGAATTCAGGAATTTGAGGATTCGGGGATGGGGAAATTCAGGGATTCAGAAATTTGGGATTTCAGGAATTCGGGAATTTGAGGATTCGGGGGTTCAGGAATTCAGGGATTCAGGAATTTGGGGTTTCAGGAATTCAGGAATTTGAGGATTCAGGAATTTGAGGATTTGGGAAATTGAGGATTCGGGGGTTCAGGAATTTGGGGATTCAGGAATTTGGGATTTCAGGAATTTGGGATTTCAGGAATTTGGGAATTTGAGGATTCAGGAATTTGAGGATTTGGGAATTTGAGGATTCGGGGGTTCAGGAATTCAGGGATTCAGGAATTTGGGATTTCAGGAATTCAGGAATTTGAGGATTCAGGGATGGGGAAATTCAGGGATTCAGAAATTTGGGATTTCAGGAATTCGGGAATTTGAGGATTCGGGGGTTCAGGAATTCAGGGATTCAGGAATTTGGAGATTTGGGTGTTCCCGAGGTTTTCCCAGGAATTTGATTTTTCCCAGGAATTTTTGCCCTTCCCGAGTTTCCCGCACTCACCCAGCTCGGCTTTCAGCTGACCTGAAAGGAAAAGTTTTTCCGTCCTTTTTTTGGGATTTTCCCGTTTTTCCCCCCATTTTCCCCATCCAAACCAACCCTGAGTTTGGAATTGCGGGAAATTCCCATCCCTGGCGGAATGAACCCCAAATTCCAGGGAAAATGTGGAAAATCAGCAGAATTCCGGGGTTATTTTGAACCAGTTCCAGGGGAAATGGGGATTTCTGGGATTTGAGGTTTCTCACCCAAGCGTTCCTTGAATTGGATTTTTGCTGGAAAGGAAAAGAGGGAAATGAGCGATGGGAAAATTCCATGGAAAAATGGGAATATCAGCAGGAAAGGCACGGGAAAATGGGGAAAAAATGGGAAAAGGAGAAGAAAGGGGATAAAAGAAAGAAAAATGGGGGAAAATGGGGGAAAAAGGGAGGAAATGGGATTTAAAATGGGATTTAATAATGGGAGTTAAAATGGGAGTTAAAATGGGATTTAAAATGGGATTTGAAATGGGATTTGAAATGGGATTTAAATGGGATTTAAAATGGGATTTAAATGGGAGTTAAAATGGGAGTTAAAATGGGAGTTAAAATGGGATTTAAAATGGGATTTGAAAGGGAATTTAAAATGGGATTTCAAATGGGATTTCAAATGGGAGTTAAAATGGGAGTTAAAATGGGAGTTAAATGGGATTTAAAATGGGATTTCAAATGGGAGTTAAATGGGATTTGAAATGGGATTTCAAACGGGATTTACCTTCTCGTTTCTTGGCTTTTTCTCCATCTGGGAATTCCGGGTGTGGAATCAAAGGAATGACAGGGAGAAATATTGATTTAATAATGGTTAATAGTATTGAATAATAGTTAATAATAGTTAATTATATCAGGTTTGTAAGTGTTTGCTGTTGATGGTGTTGGTAGAGGGAAGGGGAAAGGGGAAAAACAGGGAAAAAGAAAAAAGGGGTAAAAAAAAGAAAAATGGGAGAAAAAGGGGTCAAAAAAGGAAAAATGGGAGAAAAAGGGGGAAAAAAGGAAAAAAGTGGGGAAGGGGGAAAAGGGAAAAGGAGAAAAAAACAGGAAAAATGGGAGAAAAAGGGGTAAAAAAAGGAAAAAAGTGGGGAAGGGGAATAAAGGGAAAAGGAGAAAAAAACCTGAAAAAAGGAAAAGGGGGAAAAAGGGGGGAAGGAGAAAAAGGAGAAAAAGGAAAAAAGGGGAAAGAGAGAAAAAAGTGGAAAAGGGAAAAAATGGGCGAGAAAAGAAAGGGGGAAAATGGAAAAAGGCCGGGGGGAAGAGAAAAAAGGGAAAAAGGAAAAAAGAAAAGGGGGAAGGAAGGGGGAAAAGGGGACGGAAGGAAAAAGGGGAAAACCAGGGGGAGAAAGGGGAGAAAAGAGGGAATAAAGGAGAAAAAATATGAAAAAAGGAAAAGGGAAAGAAAGGGGAGAAAATGAGAAAAAAGGGGGAAAATGAGAGAAGAGAAAAAGTGGAAAAAAAGGGGGGAAGGGGAGAAAGGTGAAAAGGAGGAAAAGGGGAAGGAAAGGGAAAAGGGGGAAAAAGAGAAAAGGGGGAAAAAGGGGGAAAAAGGGGAAAAAGGGGAAAAAGGGAAAAAAGGGGAAAAGGGAAAAAGGGGGAAAGGGAGAAAGTGGAGAAAGGGAAAAAGGAGAGAAGGAGAAAAAGGAGGAAAAAGGGAAAGGAAGGGAAAAGAGGGAAAAAGGGGGAAAGGAAAATAAAGGGAAAAAAGGGGGAAAAAGGGAAAAAAGGAAAATAAAGGAAAAAGGGGAAGGGGAAGGGGAAAAAAGATAAAAAAGAAAAGGGGAAGAAAGGGAGGAAAGGGGAAAAGGGGAAAAAGGGGAAAAAAGGGAAAAAGGAGGAATAAAGGCAAAATGAGAAAAAATGGAAAAAGTGGGAACGGGAAAAAGAAAAAGGGAAAGGAAGGGGAAAAGGGGAAGGAAGGGGAGAAAATGAGAGAAAAGGGAGGGGAAAAGGGGAAAAACGCCGGGAGGGAAAGGGAAAAAATGGGGAAAAAATGGGGAAAAATGGGAAAAAATGGGAAAAAAATGGGAAAAAAATGGGGAAAAATGGGAAATTGGGAAAAAATGGGGAAAATGGGAAAATGGAAAAAATGGGAAAAATGGGAAAAAATGGGAAAAATGGGGAAAAAATGGGGAAAAAATGGGGAAAAATGGGAAATTGGGAAAAAATGGGAAAAATGGGAAATTGGGAAAAAATGGGAAAAATGGGAAAATGGGAAAAAATGGGAAAAATGGGAAAAATGGGAAAAAATGGGGAAAATGGGAAAAAATGGGAAAAAAATGGGGAAAAATGGGAAAATGGGAAAATGGGAAAAATGGGAAAAATGGGGAAAATGGGGAAAATGGGAAAAATGGGAAAAAATGGGAAAAGTGGGAAAAATGGGGAAAATGGGAAAAATGGGGAAAATGGGAAAAATGGGAAAATGGGAAAAATGGGAAAATGGAAAAAATGGGAAAAATGGGAAAATGGAAAAAAATGGGAAAAAATGGGAAAAATGGAAAAAAAATGGGGGAAAATGGGAAAATGGGAAAAATGGGAAAAAATGGGAAAAAAATGGGAAAAATGGGAAAATTCCGCACAGCAGCTCTCACCCAGCAGCGCCTTCACTTTCTTCCTGTCTGGAACAGAAGGAATGATATTATTAGATAATAATAATTAATAATTATGAATAATTTAATAATTATTTAATTATGAAAATGAAATAATTTTAATAATAATTATTAGAAATTCAGCCCAAGGCCCTGGAAATTCAATTTCGGGTTTGGGATAGATCTTTTCATCTACGGAATCCCCAAAATTCCTTTTCATTAATTTTTCAATGGTAAGAAACTTCAAACGACAAATGTCATTCATTGAAACAATGACATTTCATTGATGTCGAACTTCAAACGACAAATGTCATTCATTGAAACAATGACATTTCATTGATGTCAAACTTCAAAGGACAAATGTCATTCATTGAGATCATGGAATTTCATTGATGTCGAACAGAAGGTTTCACCTTCCTCCCTGAGCAGCTTCGCCCGGCCTGGGAAAAAGGGAAAAGTTAATGAGTGAATGGGGAACAATGCACAAATATTTATATTTATATTTATATTTATATTTATATTTATATTTATATTTATATTTATATTTATATTTATATTTATATTTATATTTATATTTATATTTATATTTATATTTATATTTATATTTATATTTATATTTATAAACATTTAATGAATTAATTTGGAACAATTTGCAATATATTTATATTTATATTTATATTTATATTTATATTTATATTTATATTTATATTTATATTTATATTTATATTTATATTTATAAACATTTAATGATTTAATTGGGAACAATTCACAATATATTTATATTTATATTTATATTTATATTTATATTTATATTTATATTTATATTTATATTTATATTTATATTCCTAATTTTACACATATTTATAGATATATTTCTATTAACATTCACATTTACATTTACATTTATATTTATATTTATATTTATATTTATATTTATATTTATATTTATATTTATATTTATATTTATATTTATATTTATATTCCTAATTTTACACATATTTATAGATATATTTCTATTAACATTCACATTCACATTCACATCTACATTTATATTTATATTTATATTTATATTTATATTTATATTTATATTTATATTTATATTTATATTTATATTTATATTTATATTTATATTTATATTTATATTTACATTTATATTTACATTTACATTTATATTTCTACTATTTGAGTTACTCATGTATTCAATCCATACCTAATTACCTGTTAAATATGAACATATTCGATATCTTTAATTAATTATCTTTAATTTGAATTAATTGGGAAGTAAATCTATTGAATATTTGTACGATTTTGTTGTAATGATATCTCTGTATATTTATATTTCAATAATATTTAATAAAACCTACATTTGTTATTTTATATTGAATAATTTCAGGATTTTATCAGATTTTCTATGTCTACATCTGGTTTAGCAATATTCAATAAAATCCCGAAATAATAATAATAATAATAATAATAATAATAATAATAATAATAATAATAATAATAATAATAATAATAATAATAATAATAATAATTATTATTATTATTATTATTATTATTATTATTATTATTATTATTATTATTATTATTATTATTATTATTATTATTATTCTGTTATAATTATATTAAAATAACTATAAATAAAATAATAAATGGCAAATAATTTATTAAATACTAATAAATAATGTTTTTCATATTTACGGATGTATTATCTTGCATTCTTCTTTCAACTTTAATGATTTGCTGCTTTTATTCATTACAATTAAATATTAATATAATTTTAATAATAATTATTAGAAATTAATAATTACAAATAAATCATTAATAAATGTTATTATAATATTTTAATGGTTACAATTGAAAGTAATAAGTAAAATTCTCTGTAATATAATTTTATTTAACATTATTTTATAAAAATAAAGTATTAAATATTTACGTAATAAAATATTAATATTTTATAAAAATAAAATATTTTTATAAATATAAATATAAAATATTTCCTGGTAAATATTTGATGAAATTTTATTTTTATGAGTTCATTTAATTTCGTTTTTAAGAAACAGAAATGAAATGTTATTTTTAAAAGAATTATTTGTAATAAATATTTTATGATGATGATGATAATAATAATAATAAAAATAAAGTAATGATGATAATACAATATAATATAATATAATATAATATAATATAATATAATATAATATAATATAATATAATATAATATAATATAATATAATATAATAATTGAATAATAATATCTTAATATTTATAATTAATTAGGATAAGTTTTGATATTGTGATATTTAATTGTAAAAAATACAAGTAAGAAATAATTAAAGTAAAACCAAAAATTAAATTATGAAAATCCTTGGCAAAAACGCCATTAGCGATCATGAATTAATGACATTATTATTATGATTAACAATTAATTACTGATTAATTACTAATTAATTCCCCTACCTGCCTTCAGAGTTCTCTTGTGGCTCCCTGGAGGAAAACAAAAAAAGGAGAAAAATTCAAAAATTTCATTTTTTTCCCCATTGGATTTGGGGTTTTCGGAGATTCCTGAGGTATTTGGGATTTTTGGGGTTTCATCGGATTTGGGATTTTCTGAGATTCCTGAGGGATTTGGGATTTTCTGAGATTCCTGCGGGATTTGGGATTTTGGGGTTTCATCGGATTTGGGATTTTCTGAGATTCCTGAGGGATTTGGGATCTTCTGAGATTCCTGAGGGATTTGGGATTTTCTCAGATTCCTGCGGGATTTGGGATTTTTGGGGTTTCATCGGATTTGGGATATTTGGGGTTTCATCACATTTGGGATCTTCTGAGATTCCTGTGTAATTTGGGATTTTGGGGTTCAATCGGATTTGGGATTTTCTGAGATTCCTGCGGGATTTGGGGTTTTGGGTTCCATCGGATTTGGGATTTTTGGGGTTTCATCGGATTTGGGGGTTTGCGGTTTCATCGGATTTTGTATTTTCTGAGATTCCTGAGGGATTTGGGATTTTTGGGGTTCCATCGGATTTGGGATTTTGGGGTTTCATGGGATTTGGGATTTTCTGAGATTCCTGCGGGATTTGGGATTTTGGGGTTTCATGGGATTTGGGATTTTCTGAGATTCCTGAGGGATTTGGGATTTTCTGAGAATCCTGAGGGATTTGGGATTTCCCTGGATTCTGGAGGGATTTGGGAATTTCCCCAATTCTGGTGGGATTTGGGATTTCTGTCCCCAATCCCAGCAGGATTTGGGATTTCTGTCCCCAATCCCAGCAGGATTTGGGGTTTCTGTCCCTGATCCCATCAGGATTTGGGATTTCTGTCCCCGATCCCAGCAGGATTTGGGATTTCTGTCCCCGATCCCAGCAGGATTTGGGATTTTTGTCCCTGATTCCAGCAGGATGTGGGATTTTGGTGTCCCCGATCCCATCAGGATGTGGGATTTCTGTCCCTGATTTTGGGATTTCCCGGACTCACTCTGGAGCAGACAGAAAATGCCAGAAATCAGCGCCAGGGTCAGGAACAAAAGCGCCAGGAAAATCTGCAGCCAGAGTGAGATGGACGGCAGGAACGCCTCTGGGAAAGCAAAGAATTAACAATTAACAATTAACAATCAATTATTAATAACTAATAATTGATAATTAATAATTAATATTAACTAATAGTTAATAATCGACAATTAATAATTAAAATTTATTATTTTATTTATAAAACAATTTATTATTTATATTTATAAATATTTTATATTTATTATATTAATTATTTTATATTTATATATTTATTATTATATTAATTTATAAATTATTTCTATTTATAAAATTTATTATTTATAAATATATAATTTATTATTAATAAATATAAAATATATTATTTAAATAATATAAAATTTAAATAATATAAAATTATATATATATAAAAAATTTAAAATTATTATATATATATATAATTTAAAATTTAAATAATATAAAATTTAAATAATATAAAATATTTAAATAATATTTAAATAATATAAAATTTATTATTTATAAATATATTTATAATTAAAATGAAAAGAATTAATAACAAATTGGGAGTTTGCCGTGCCCATGCCCACCGTGCAGGCGCAGGCGGGCGCCGCGGGAGCCGTTCAGCCGCGGGTTGAGCACCAGGCAGGAAATCTCCGGCTCCGCTCCTGGCGGGACCCGCACGGAGCCCTCGACGCTGAAGAGCCCCCCGGGGGTCGCGGTGGCCGCGGTCAGCGAGGGCTCCGGGCGGACGCGGCCGCGCCCGTCCAGCCAGAGCAGCTCCGGCCGCGGGAACCAGCCCGAGGAGCGGCACGACAGGCCCAGGGCGCGGCCGGCGCGGCCCCGCAGGATCAGCGACGGAGATTCGCCCATGGCTGGGGAGAAACAGGAATTTGTGATTAAATTCTGGTAAATTTGGGGTTTGGCAGTCAAGGATTCCGTTCATGGTGGAGGTGTCACCACAGGATCACCGATGGAGATTCGCCCATGGCTGGGGAGAAACAGGAAATTCTGTTTGAATCCCGTTAAATTTGGGGTTTGGGAGTCAAGGATTCCGTTCATGGTGGAGATGTCACCACAGGATCACCGATGGAGATTCGCCCATGGCTGGGGAGAAACAGGAATTTGTGATTAAATTCTGGTAAATTTGGGGTTTGGGAGTCAAGGATTCCGTTCATCAAGGAGGTGACACCACAGGATCACCAATGGAGATTCACCCATGGCTGGGGAGAAACAGGAATTTGTGATTAAATTCTGGTAAATTTGGGGTTTGGGAGTCAAGGATTCCGTTCATGGTGGAGATGTCACCACAGGATCACCAATGGAGATTCGCCCATGGCTGGGGAGAAACAGAAGGATTTTCATTGAAATCGTGTTAAATTTGGGGGTTTAGGGAGTCAAAGGTTACGTTCGTTGAGGAGTCACCGCCACCGGATGGCGGATGGAACCTCTGTGGAAAAATAGGAATTCCCATTTTAATCCTGTTGAATTTGGGGTTTGGGAGTCAAGGATTCCGTTCATGGTGGAGATGTCACCACAGGATCACCAATGGAGATTCGCCGATGGCTGGGGAGAAACAGGAATTTGTGATTAAATTCTGGTAAATTTGGGGTTTGGGAGTCAAGGATTCCGTTCATGGTGGAGGTGTCACCATGGATGGAACCTCGGTGGAGAAACAGGGATTTCTGTTTAAATCCTGTTAAATTTGGGGTTTGGCAGTCAAGGATTCCGTTCATGATGGAGATGTCACCACAGGATCATCGATGGAGATTCGCCCATGGCTGGGGAGAAACAGGAAATTCTGTTTGAATCCCGTTAAATTTGGGGTTTGGGAGTCAAGGACTCCATTCATTGAGGAGGTGTCACCATGGATGGAGATTCACCCATGGCAGGGGAGAAACAGGAATTGCCAATTAAATTCTGGTAAATTTGGGGTTTGGGAGTCAAGGATTCCGTTCATGGTGGAGATGTCACCACAGGATCACCAATGGAGATTCGCCCATGGCTGGGGAGAAACAGAAGGATTTTCATTGAAATCGTGTAAAATTTGGGGGTTTGGGGAGTCAAAGGTTACGTTCGTTGAGGAGTCACCGCCGCCGGATGGCGGATGGAACCTCTGTGGAAAAATAGGAATTCCCATTTTAATCCCGTTGAATTTGGGGTTTGGGGAGTCAAGGATTCCGTTCATGATGGAGGTGTGACCACAGGATCACCAATGGAGATTCACCAATGGCTGGGGAGAAACAGGGATTTGTGATTAAATTCTGGTAAATTTGGGGTTTGGGAGTCAAGGATTCCGTTCATGTTGGAGGTGTCACCATGGGATCACGGATGGAGATTCGCCGATGGCCGTGGAGAAACAGGGATTGCCAATTAAATCCCATTAAATTTGGGATTTTGGGAGTCAAGGAGTCCGTTCATTGAGGAGCTGTCACCACGGATGGAACCTCGGTGGAGAAACAGGGATTTCTGTTTAAATCCTGTTAAATTTGGGGTTTGGGAGTCAAGGATTCCGTTCATGATGGAGATGTCACCATGGGATCACGGATGGAGATTCGCCCATGGCCATGGAGAAACAGGGATTTCTGTTTAAATCCCGTTAAATCTGGGGTTTGGGAGTCAAGGATTCTTTTCATCAAGGAGGTGTCACCATGGGATCATGAATGGAAACCTCTGTGGAACAACAGAGGCGTTTCCATTTTAATCCCGTTGAATTTGGGTGTTTTGGGAGTCAAAGATTCCCTTCAAGGAGGAGTTGTCACCATGGATGGAACAATAGAAATCCTGTTAAATTTGGGGTTTTGAGAGTCAAGAATTCTGTTCATCGAGGAGGTGTCACCACAGGATCACAGGTGGAGCTTCGCCCGTGGCTGCGGAGAAACAGGAATTTCCAATTAAATTCCGTTAAATTTGGGGGTTTGGGGAGTCAAAGGCTCCGTTCATTGAGGAGTCACTGCCACAGGATCATGGATGGAACCTCTGTGGAGAAACGGGAATTTCCAATAAATCCTGTTAAATTTGGGGTTTTTGGGACTCGAGGATTCCGTTCGTCGAGGAGGTGTCGCCATGGATGGAACTTCTGCGGAGAAACAGGAATTCCCATTTCAATCCCGTTAAATTTGCGGTTTTTTGGGAGTCAAGAATTCATGGAGGAGGCGTCACCACAGGATCAGAGATGGAACCTCTGTGGAACAACAGAGAAATTTCCATTTAAATCCCATTAAATTTGGGAATCAAAGATTCTGTTTATCGAGGAGTTGATGCCGCAGGATCAGAGATGGAACTTCTGCGGATAAACGAAAATTTCCATTCCAATCCCATTAAAGTTGGGTTTTTGGGAGTCAAAGATTCTGCTCATCGAGGAGTTGTCACCAGAGGATCACAGATGGGTAACCTCTATGGAAAAAACACAGGAATTTCCCATTTAAATCCCTCTAAATTTAGGTTTTTTGGGAGTCAACAATCCCGTTCATTGAGGAGTTGCTGCTGTGGGATCAAGGATGGAGCTTGTCCAACAGCTGTAGAAAAATAGAGGAATTTTTCATTTTAATCCCATTAAATTTGGGTTTTTGGGAGTCAAAGATTCTGCTCATCGAGGAGTTGCCACCACAGCATCACTGATGGAGCCTTTGTGGAAAAACAGGAATTTCCATTCCAATCCCACTAAATTTGGGGTTTTTGGGAGTCAAAGATTCCGCTCATTGAGGAGTTGTCACCAAAGGATCAAGGATGGATCCTCTGTGGAAAAACACAGGAATTTTCGATTTTAATCCTGTTAGATTTTTGGTTTTTGGAAGTCAACAATCCCGTTCATTGAGGAGTTGATGCCGCTGTGGGATCAAGGATGGAGCCTCTCCCACAGCTGTGGAGAAATAGAGGAATTTTCCATTTACATCCCATTAAATTGGAGTTTTTTGGAAGTCAATGATCCCAATTGAGGAATTGCTGGCACAGGACGATGGATGGAAA